>NC_041391.1:686888718-686895895 GCF_002162155.2 Triticum dicoccoides
CATGTATGTGCTTTGCTTCACGAACGGAAGTTCGAGGGCATGGCAGCTCTTCAGAGATCTGAGTGTCTGACAGAATTAGTTGAGCCTCCTCATTCCAAAATACCCCGTCCACAAGGAAACTTTCAGTCTGATCATTGCTGTAATCCAAATGGATCTGTTGGCATGTAACATGTAGGGTATACGGTTATTTGGTTGGATACAATGCATACGTAGTATGCATGTAGTGGTAACTGTTAAAAGCTTTTTCACGCACATCACTCTGTACGAGATGCTAAATACATGACCTTATTGCACGTCAGTTTTTTTTTCTAGCCATGTACATACAGGTAGTTTATCCCCTTTAAAATTCATTCAAGTTCCTTCCCAATTTATATGCAGAACAGGAATTGCATACATAGCAAACGTCGCGGTTCGAAAGGAGGAACGTCGGAAAGGGATTGCCAAAATGCTCGTCGCGGAAGCCGAGGAGCGAGCAAGGAGCTGGGGATGCCGGTCAGTGGCCTTGCACTGCGATGTAAGTAACCTCGCCGCACTGCGGCTGTACAAAAGCCAAGGTTACAAAAGCATCCGTGTACCAGAAGACGCCAAGTGGCCAGCACCCAAGATAGATCAAACAGTGCGATACGAGTTCATGATGAAGCTAGTGCCCAAGAGCTAAGCTGTATAGTTTCAGAGTCATCAGATCACACAAATTGTGATTACGTAGATACCACACAGATGATAAATAGATACCGCAGCAGTACAGAGACACCCTGGTCACGGCCACGGCCCTTCTGGTGTATAGCAGCTGTTGTATAGTGGAGGGTACATTGTATATCATAATAACAGCTACAGTGTATTTGTTTCGAAATGGCAGTAAGGATGTCCACTTGCCCAGGCATTGTTTGCTTCAGATGAACTGACCCGGAACTCCTGACAAGTTGTCTGCGGAGCAAAACAAAAGCGTACAGCCTCCATGCTTCTGCATTGTTGCCATATCTCATATGCATGAGTTCCTTGTTTTTCAGGCACAGGCAGAGGTTGTTCAGTTAAGCGACTCTCTATTGCCCTTTTTTAGCTGAAAATGTTAAGATTCTGCCAGGAAAGAATCACAGATTCAGAATGCAATGCAATGGTTGTGCTGGTCGGTTCAAATATGTATATGTCTCTGCTTCTCATGGAGTTTAAAGGTATGATCTAGACACCTCGGTGCACCGTGCATCTGTTCCGCATAAATTTTCAACCTGCTACTTGATTTTTCTCATGCAGCGAGACAAATACTTGGAATCCTGGGGAAAAAAGGTGCACCCTGGGACTGATGCATGTCAACAGAGAGGGTGGCAGTACTATCACTAGCTGGTGTGGTGGCCTCTTTAATCTTTATGATGTTCTTGACACCAACCAGGTACGTTACGTAACGGATGCCTTTTTTTCCCCATCCGAACCGTATGGTTGTTGGAGCATTGCTGCTGCTGATGTGTGTTGTTTGTGCAGTAGAGCCTGCAGCTGATTCCGTTGAGGGGGGAGATGGGGCAGAGATTGTGCTGTTGGGTGGGTGGGGTGGGGGAGGAGGGAAAGGGGGGGAAGGTGATGAGGATTCAGGATGGAACTGAAGAACATGTCACATGGGACGCATGCACGCACCGTCCTGGAAGCAAGGAAGAGGCCCTCAGCTCACTTGGCCATGATCATCATCGTCTCCACACCAGCACAGCAGGTGAGATGGGATGAGATGGTTGGATCTGCCTGCGCATAATGCATGTGACTCAACGAATTTTGAACGCCATTTATATTTGGTTTGTGCCCGGCATTATGCGCTCCTCCACCGCGTAATGTGTACACGTTGCTGGGCTTGGCTTCCAGATTCAGATCGCGGCCTCAACTTCTTTTGGGTGGGAATAATACTCTTGGCACATGGATGGTGCTAGTGGATCGGTGGGAAAAATGACGTTGTGTGCAAAATCATCGCGCTTTTCTTTTACAAACAAAATGACCGCTCTCTTTTTCACACACGATTTTATCTTACATGCTGGTATTTACAAATATTTTTGACTGTTTTAGTCCCCATTCGGAATAGAAGCAAAACATGTTCAAGTTCAAACCAAATATAAATATTACCACCTATTTTATTTACTCGATCGTTGCTGTCAAAAAGGAATAATACTGTGTTCAAGCTTTGTTGTACCTAAAACAAAACAAAATGAAAGCTACTGTTGTGCTAACATGTCTGGCCGGGACTGGACGGTTTGACCGGGACCATTGACATCTCTGCTCCGGTGGTAATCCCGAGGCGCCTCGAAGCACAGCTCCTAAATAATAATTAACCCATTTGATTACTCACCGGCGACCGGCGGTGCTCTGCACCGGCTGCAGGCGGTGCGGTCGCCGTGTCGGTGGCCGACGCTCCGCTCCGCTCCGCTCCTCCGCGGCCCGGAGACATCGGTATCGGCGCGTCACCAACGCGACGCCCGGTGAGCTGTGCCGCAAAGACAAAAAAATGTTGTGTAGCATATACTCCTGCCCTGCCGTGCCCCCCACATGACCCGACCGACGCTACATAGCTGGCTACTCTAGCTCACTGCTTTCCCTTTCTTCCTTTCCCACTTCCCCATTCCCATTCCGTTCCCAGCAATACGTTTATATTGTTCAGCTCAAAAATATATGTTCATATGGTTATTAGTAGTATGTTTTTCCCTTTTCACTAGGCTACAAGATCATGTCTGGGCTGCTCGGCCGACAGTTTCCGTGACCATCATACGTTCACCGACGAAAAATATTGTCGCAGGTCACTGTCTATCCGAGTTGTACGCTGCAATGGACCTACGTGCCGGTAGTGCTCGCAGATCACGATTTAAATAAAGTTAACTAAAACATTATCATTTTGTTTTACATTTTAATGATAGGATTTTATTTCGATTTTATAACCATTTTCTTTGTTTTGTTTTTTCAAGGCGATTAAACAAGCCTAAAGAGTGGAAGATTCTCTTCCTCTTATTTTCTTTATAATACGCGCACAACCTGAGCTGCTTAGATTAGTAGTTGGTCACTAGCTAGCTCGACAAGAATTATTATGGGGTCATGGTTGCGCACATGCAGGCATCGTGATCCCATGTTTTCCATTTCTTTACTCCTTTCTCTCCTTTGTTTCTCCCTTTGCATTTTTCAAACCATTTCTTTCCCCGGCTGAGCATGCGATCCCAGATACGCCTTGACCACCACCTAATGCCCACCTACTCGACTCGGCCCTCATGGTACCTATTCCATTCTCCTGCACTGCCAATGAAATGATGCAACACAGGAGTATCTTAGAAGCAATGTATACCAACAAAAGCACAAGGTGCATACAACATTGCATGCCCAACGCGAGAGTGGTTTTATTATATGGCCATCAGCTAACAGGGCTAGCCAGCTAGGTTGTGCTTGGCAGCTATGTGGAGCTCACTCTCACCTACTCCCTCCGTCCGGAAATACTTGTCATCAAAATGGACAAAAATGAATGTATCTAGAACTAAAATACATCTAAATACATCCCCTTTTATTCATTTTGATGAGGGAGTACGTGATTGGCGAGTCCCAACGGCAGCCGTGACTAAACAAACACCATAGGAAGGGCTCCGTCTGACGTGGCGAGGGCGACGGGTTGTCAGCTTGCGCCAGCTGGAAAGGACCGGTGCGATGCCAGTGGCACGTCGGATTCAGGGGACGATGCCAGGTCAGTATTGCAGGAGGTCACCTCACCAATTCATTAAGCAAGCAAACACCAGTACGCACACTGTTCAGGTACGTGGTGCTGCTACCGAGCTGATTAAAAGAACTGCTCAAGCAGCAAGCGTACATGCCCTCCATGTAGCAATACGGTATGGACCTATGGTAGTGATAATTTCCAAACAAACTCATACGGTACACCAATAGGTGACCGTGTAATGGTGTACGTACCGTAGAAAGAAACTATGGTATTCATCACCAGCACAATTCGGAAAATAATCATCATTTGTACGTACTAGGTAGGAAGTACAAAGAGCCGAGGGAAATTAACCTCCATTTAGATGCATGGTGCATGGGATTATAGATGTGTTGTTAAGGACCAAAAGACTTTGTAATGGCGATCGATCGATCGACCTATAGTTAAAGACGGGGTGTACAGTAGTAGCTGAGGGCTTTAGCGCGGGGGTCGCCGTCGGCCGTCGGCAGCCATCGGAATCGGAGTGAGGTGCTACCGTCCAAATCGCGCCACCTAACTGCCACGACCTTCGCTGAGCCTGATGCATCAGACGTATGCCCGGCTCGCTCACACCAATCAATCAACCAATCAATCAATTCGAACGCAAAATTGATTAATCGTCCCTCTCATGACCGATTTAGAGTATGATATATATGCATTTGCAACCCATCCATCCAGCACCTGCACCACCTAACTTATATTTGCTCTGCTTAATTAATCCATTATTAATCGATCCTGCACCGTACGTACATACGCGAAAGCGAAGGATCCAACGGTCGGTGTCGCTCGCACCAGCCTCTACGCGTATGTAAGTACGTAGCTGTCCAGTCCATCTCAAGATACATTCGATGGAACGACACCATGTATTCGATCCTGTCCAGAAAACATGAATGCTTTTCGAGGTTTATTATTGTATTTTCTTTCGCCTTTGCATTGCTTGTAAGGCAATGGTCGTGCGAAGCTGGCGGTGGTGGATGATGGTTGACGCTGACTGCTGCGTGGGGCCCCCGTTGCGACGATAGACGCATGCACGATGGCTCCGGCGCCGGCCGGCGGTCATTCGATCGATCGCTTCGCCTGAAATGTCTCGTTGTCAGTGTGATTGAGGAGACCTCCGGCTTGGGAATGAGTTGACGCTGCCTGCCTGCTCCTTATCTTTTCCTTTTTGTCAAACAAGGCTACGCGTGCTCGTGTTGTTGCACTCGATGCGCCCGAGCGGATCGCGTTGGGTTCGCGTCCAGGATTCTGTTAGCTGCGTCCAAGAATTTCTCTGGAATTAGGTCAAGTTTTGGAGGCAAAAAAAAAAAAACGTTAGTTCGAAGCCTAAATTGTCAGTAAAAGTTTAGAAACACCGAGTAACATAGACCCCACCATTACACGCATACAATGGTAGTGGTACAACGAATACGGCTCCAAGATTGATCAAGTCACCACATGTGCCTCGCTTCGACAGAAATGTTGACTACCACTGAATGAACGTTCAACCTAAATACTAGAGTTACAAGATTTAAGATTGGTGAAGTTAGGCCAACTCCACCGCGCGATCTCAAACGGACGTTCGTTTTGTCTGGATTCTTACCGTTTGGGTAGGGTAATAGGGTCGTGTCCGGGCCTGTCCTGGGATGCGGTGGGCGTGCGCCCAGCGCGCGGCCGGAACCGTTTGCCCCATCCCGTCCGCCAGGGCCTAAAATGCCCATATTTTCATATGAAAACAAATTTACACGTCCAAATATTAATTGTATGAAAATTAAAATAGTTTCACAACCCAATCGAAATTGTCTCTAATAAAGAAAGTTTTACAACCAAATCGAAATCGTCTTGAATGAACATAAAACGAACCAATACATCTATCGGTTGCCAATATGCTCCCACACGTGCTCAACCAAGTCATTTGGAAAATTCATATGAGTGTGCCAATCACGCAGCTCACGATGGAACTGGGCAAACTGATCAAACGTGTCCGGTTCTTGGTGCAGGGGCTCAACATTGTCATCTTGAAAATCAAATCCTTGGTCGAAGATACTGTCATCACGCTCGTCCTCGACGATCATGTTGTGCATGATCACACAAGCAGTCATCATCTCCCAAAGCTTCTTTTCATCCCATGACAGTGCAGGGTATCGAACGATGCCCCATCGGGATTGAAGCACACCAAAAGCACGTTCCACATCCTTTCTAGCACTCTCTTGCATTTGGGCAAATCTCTTTCTCTTCTCACCTTGAGGCTTTGAGATTGTCTTCACAAAAGTTGACCACTGAGGATATATACCATCAGCTAGATAGTATCCTTTGTTGTACTGGTGGCCGTTGATCTCAAAGTTGACAGGTGGGGAGCGGCCTTCTGCAAGCCTCGCGAAGACTAGAGAACACTGCAGCACGTTGATATCATTGTGAGAACCTGCCATGCCGAATAAAGAATGCCATATCCAAAGATCCTGCGATGCCACCGCTTCTAATATGACAGTGCACGCGTTGACATGCCCCTTCTACTGGCCCTGCCAAGCAAATGGACAGTTCTTCCACTCCCAGTGCATACAATCTATGCTGCCAAGCATGCCTAGAAAGCCTCTAGCTGCGTTGGTCGCCAACAATCTTTCTGTATCAGCGGCAGTTGGCTGCCTCAAGTACTCTGGGCCAAACACCTCGATCACAGCCTGGCAGAACTTGTACATTGACATCAGGCATGTTGTCTCGCTCATACGCACGTACTCATCCACCAAATCGCCTGGAATTCCATACGCAAGCATGCGGATGGCCGCGGTGCATTTCTGGTAAGAGGAGAACCCAAGCTTGCCAAGGGCATCCGTCTTGCACTCGAAGTATTGGTCATGAGCAACCACTCCCTCTCGGATACGATTGAACACATGCCTTGCCATCGAAAACGGCGACGGAATTTATCCGGCTTGAAGAGCGGTTTGTTGGAAAAGTAATCGGCATAGAGCAGAGCGTGGCCTCTTTCCCTGTTGCAGTTCAGGTTGGGAGCACGGCCAGGGACTGACCCCCTGTACCGAGGAAGCTGCCGTTGAATGTGGTCGTGAACGACCAGTGCAGCCACCACAAGATCTTCATCATCCGATGACGAATTGTCCGATGAACAAAGGAAGTGGTGGAAGAAAAACTCGTCTCCACTGTCCATACCTTTGTGGGAAAAATGTCGAACACCTTGCGGTCATGGTGGCAAAGAGGCCGCGATGATCACCTCGACGCAGCAGGGGTGGTTGCCGGCCGGCTACTGGCCGCTCTGGAGTCGTCGGAAGCTTCCACGACCATTGTGGTACGTCGCCGACGGTCGTGTCTCCTCTGCCACCGGCAAAGACGGCGACGGCCAAACCACCTCCGATCGACGGCCAAAACTACGGCGAAAGCGCGGGCGTGGTGGCGGCCATGTCTACGCGTGGTACGGTATGGACGGCCGGGGGCTGCACGGTGAAGAGGCGGCCGGAGAAAAGCGGCGGCGCCGGCGGCAGGGCGGGCGGG
>NC_041391.1:686896416-687073471 GCF_002162155.2 Triticum dicoccoides
ACAAGGGCGTGCATTGCGGCCGTCCGCGCACGTCCGTTTCACCCCAAACCGAGCGCAACTTTGGGCCGGGGATGGGTCGAAAACAGATGGAATCCGGACATTTGTCCGTTTGAGGCCACGCGTTGGGCCGCGCTATTCGTCCGTTTTACCCCAAACGGACGCACCCGGACAAGATGGGGTCGCGCGGTGGAGTTGGCCTTACCACATGACACTCCCTTCTCTCATCGTAAGAAAATGTCTTAATTTGACAGGAACAAACATCCTAAACACAGACTGGTTCTCCTAAATGATCATCTTTTGTTCGGAAAGACAACTGTATTTTAGACCAAAGTTTTTATTTGCGAGGACAAAAAAAAGATAATAATGAGCCCCCGCATCGTTTGTATAGGCAACACGAGTGGAGATACAGATCCGTCATTCGCACCCTTACCAAACTCTCTTCCTTAGGGCAAAGCCCGCGAGAACGAGGACAACAACAATGACGGGTGATTCCGCGACACTTAGAGAGTTGTGGCCTCGGTGGCCTGTGGGCGGCGGTAGAGGTACAAGGCAGGTCAATGGTGTGAGGCATGTTGCCGACGTGGTAGTTGGGCGCAATGATGGGGATGATGAAGCCATTGGTTGAATTTGGTAATGGTAGTCTTTACACGACGTTCACTTCTTGGATGCATTGCTTGAAGTTTGCTCAGTCTTTCTTCTCCAGAGTCAAATCCTTGATCTGGTCTTTAGTGGCTGGGTCTGATTGTTGGGGAACGTAGAAATTTCAAAAAAATTCTACGCACACACAGGATCATGGTGATGCA
Source organism: Triticum dicoccoides (assembly GCF_002162155.2). Classification (NCBI taxonomy): domain Eukaryota; kingdom Viridiplantae; phylum Streptophyta; class Magnoliopsida; order Poales; family Poaceae; genus Triticum; species Triticum dicoccoides. The sequence goes on from NC_041391.1 coordinate 686,897,220, forward strand.
TAGCAACAAGAGGGGAGGGTGTGTCCACGTACCCTCATAGACCGAAAGTGGAAGCGTTAGCACAACGTGGTTGATGTAGTCGTACGTCTTCACGATCCGACCGATCAAGTACCGAACGCACGACACCTCCAAGTTCAACACACGCTTAACTCGATGACATCCCTCGAACTCCGATCCAGCCGAGCTTTGAGGGAGAGTTCCGTTAGCACGACGGCATGGTGATGATGATGATGTTCTACCGATGCAGGGCTTCGCCTAAGCACCATTACGATACTATCGAGGTGGATTATGGTGGAGGGGGGCACCGCACACGGCTAAGAGATCCAAGGGATCATTGTCGTGTCTATGGGGTGCCCCCTTCCTCCGTATATAAAGGAAGGGAGGAGCGGGCCGGCCAGGAGGAGGAGGCTCGCCCAAGGGGGGGGGGGAGTCCTACTCCCACCGAGAGTAAGGCTCCTCCTTTTCCTACTTGGAGAGGGAGAGGAAAGGAAGAGGAAGGAGGGAGGAAGGAAAGGGGGGGCCGCCCCCCTCCCAATTCGGATTGGGCTTGAAGGAGGGAGGCGCCCCCTCCCTTGCTCCTTTCCCCTCCTTTCCACTAAAGCCCATTAAGGCCCATATACCTTTCGGGGGGTTCCGATAACCTCTCGGTGCTCCGGTATTATCCCGATCTCATCCGGAACCATTCTGGTGTCCAAATATAGTCCTCCAATATATCGATCTTTACGTCTCGAACATTTCGAGACTCCTCGTCATGTCCGTGATCACATCCGGGACTCCGAACTACCTTCGGTACATCAAAACACATAAAGTCATAATATAACCGTCATCGAACTTTAAGTGTGCGGACCCTACGGGTTCGAGAACTATGTAGACATGACCGAGACACATCTCTGGTCAATAACCAATAGCAGAACCTGTATGCTCATATTGGCTCACACATATTCTATGAAGATCTTTATCGGTCAAACCGCATAACAACATACGTTGTTCCCTTTGTCATCGGTATGTTACTTGCCCGAGATTCGATCGTCGGTATCTCAATACCTAGTTCAATCTCGTTACCGGCAAGTCTCTTTACTCGTTCCGTAATACATCATCCCGCAACTAACTCATTAGTTGCAATGCTTGCAAGGCTTATATTGATGTGCATTATCGAGTGGGCCCAGAGATACCTCTCTGACAATCGGAGTGACAAATCCTAATCTCGAAATACGCCAACCCAACAAGTACCTTTGGAGACACTTGTAGAGCACCTTTATAATCACCCAGTTACGTTGTGACGTTTGGTAGCACACAAAGTGTTCCTCCGGTAAACGGGAGTTGCATAATCTCATAGTCATAGGAACATGTATAAGTCATGAAGAAAGCAATAGCAACATACTAAACGATTAAGTGCTAAGCTAACGGAATGGGTCAAGTCAATCACATCATTCTCCTAATGATGTGATCCCGTTAATCAAATGACAACTCTTTGTCCATGGCTAGGAAACATAACCATCTTTGGTTAACGAGCTAGTCAAGTAGAGGCATACTAGTGACACTCAGTTTGTCTATGTATTCACACATGTATCATGTTTCTGGTTAATACAATTCTAGCATTAGTAATAAACATTTATCATGATATAAGGAAATAAATAATAACTTTATTATTGCCTCTAGGGCATATTTCCTTCAGTCTCCCACTTGCACTAGAGTCAATAATCTAGATTACACAGTAATGATTCTAACACCCATGGAGCCTTGGTGCTGATCATATTTTGCTCGTGGAAGAGGCTTAGTCAACGGGTTTGCAACATTCAGATCCATATGTATTTTGCAAATCTCTATGCCTCCCACCTGGACTTGATCCCGGATGGAGTTGAAGCGTCTTTTGATGTGCTTGGTTCTCTTGTGAAATCTGAATTCCTTTGCCGAAGCAATTGCACCAGTATTGTCACAAAAGATTTTCATTGGACCCGATGCACCTGGTATGACACCTAGATCGGATATGAACTCCTTCATCCAGACTCCTTCGTTTGCTGCTTCCGAAGCAGCTATGTACTCCGCTTCACATGTAGATCCCGCTACGACGTTTTGTTTAGAACTGCACCAACTGACAGCTCCACCGTTCAATATAAACACGTATCTGGTTTGCGATTTAGAATCGTTCGGATCAGTGTCAAAGCTTGCATCGACGTAACCATTTACGATGAGCTCTTTGTCACCTCCATAAATGAGAAACATATCCTTAGTCCTTCTCAAGTATTTCAGGATGTTCTTGACCGCTGTCCAGTGATCCACTCCTGGATTACTGTGGTACCTCCCTGCTAATCTAATAGCAAGGCACACATCAGGTCTGGTACACAGCATTGCATATATGATAGAGCCTATGGCCAAAGCATAGGGAACATCTTTCATTTTCTCTCAATCTTCTGCAGTGGTCGGGCATTGAGTCTTACTCAACTTCACACCTTGTAACACAGGCAGAACCCTTTCTTTGCTTGATCCATTTTGAACTTCTTCAAAACTTTGTCAAGGTATGTGCTTTGTGAAAGTCCAATTAAGCGTCTTGATCTATCTCTATAGATCTTAATGCCCAATATATAAGCAGCTTCACCGAGGTCTTTCATTGAAAAACTCTTATTCAAATATCCCTTTATGCTATCCAGAAATTCTATATCATTTCCGATCAACAATATGTCATCCACATATAATATCAGAAATGCTACAGAGCTCCCACTCACTTTCTTGTAAATACAGGCTTCTCCAAAAGTCTGTATAAAACCATATGCTTTGATCACATTATCGAAACGTTTATTCCAACTCCGAGAGGCTTGCACCAGTCTATAAATGGATCGCTGGAGCTTGCACACTTTGTTAGCTCCCTTTGGATCGACAAAACCTTCCGGTTGCATCATATACTACTCTTCTTCCAGAAATCCATCCAGGAATGCAGTTTTGACATCCATTTGCCAAATTTCATAATCATAAAATGCGGCAATTGCTAACATGATTCGGACAGACTTAAGCATCGCTACGGGTGAGAAAGTCTCATCATAGTCAACCCCTTGAACTTGTCGAAAACCTTTTGCAACAAGCCGAGCTTTATAGACAGTAACATTACCGTCAACATCAGTCTTCTTCTTGAAGATCCATTTATTTTGATGGCCTACCGATCATCGGGCAGGTCAAAGTCCACACTTTGTTCTCATACATGGATCCCACTACGAACGTCGTCATCATAGAGGAAAAGGTGTCCCGTCTTTCGATGAGATGGTGGATATCGTTTTGGTGGAAGTCAACTTTGACGATCCGACTACGAACGTGCGAGGACGCCGCGCCTTAGCAATCGCTAAACCAACTCCGAGAGGTTATTGACCACGCCAGAGCACGATCAACCTGACTGCGAGGGTCTATTTTCTGCAAGCAAACAAAGAACAAGCAAGAAACTAAGATTGCAATCTGGATATTGCGAATATAAGAGGAAAGCTTTAGTAATAAAGGTGGGGTTCTGAGACGCCTTTGTCTGGTCGTTGAACACAAACAAAGTACGCGAAGTTGCAACTATGACGAACTTTTAATCTAAACAAAACCCAAAGTCTAAGCGGTGCCCTAAGGGCTGTATATATGGAGGAAGAGGGGGGAATTTCATGGCCCTTGGTGGAGGGGTCCGAAACCAACCCTATCTCTTGTTTCCCCACACACACTGACTCTAAAAATAGCCTATACTTATGTATTTCGAAATTACATGGGCCTGGCCCAATAAAAAGGTCACGCATCACCTAGAATAGCCTCTGGACGAAATTTATGAAGTGGCATCTTGTATATTTCGTCCAAGGCTTCATGCACTCGTTATGGTGGCTTCAAAGACCTGAAATCATCACTTGTAACTCCGTTCTTGTTCCCCTTGCACATGCCATCATCTCCATGCTTGTTCTTGCTCCAATGTTCATCCTTCTCCAAGCTAGGCCCTTCATTTGTAAGCAAAATAAATGTATCCAATTTAGGCAGCATCATATTCTCATGAACATTAGAATCATTACCAAGAAACGAAAGTACCTGGTAATTTAGTTGGCATGCGCGAGCTCTAGTAATTGGTCCAGTATGTATAGCAGCAGGGGCTGTGGGTGTAACAATGGTATTGATATCCTCATCATCCTCCCCTTCTTGAAATGAAGTCGTCCTCGACGGAAATTCATCTTCCTCACCCAAATAAGGCTTCAAATCTGCAATGTTAAAAGTGGGACTAACCCCAAAATCTGCAGGCAGCTCAAGTTTATATGCATTATCATTTATTTTCTCTAACACCTTAAAGGGACCATCAGCACGTGGCATTAGCTTTGATTTGCGGAAATCAGGAAACCTATCCTTACGCAAATGTAGCCAAACAAGATCTCCAGGTGCAAACACAACATGTTTTCTACCCTTATCTACATCAAGTTTATATTTAGCATTCATACGCTCAATGTTTTCCTTAGTTAACTCATGCATTTTTAAAATCAATTTAGCACGTTATTTAGCATCAAAATTAACCCTCTCTGAAGATGGAAGAGGCAACAAATCAATAGGTGCACGAGGTAGGAAACCATACACAACTTCAAAATGGCACATCTTAGTAGTAGAATGCAGTGAACGATTATAAGCAAATTCAATATGAGGCAAGCATTCCTCCCAGATTTTCTTATTATTCTTCAAAACAGCCCTAAGCATAGTAGACAATGTTCTATTGACTACTTCAGTTTGTCCATCAGTTTGGGGGTGACAAGTAGTACTAAAAAGCAGTTTAGTCCCCAACTTAGCCCATAAACATCTCCAAAAGTGCATAAGAAATTTAGTATCACGATCTGAAACAATAGTATTTGGCACACCATGCAAGCGAATAATTTCACAAAAGAACAAATCAGCAACATTAACAGCATCATCGCTTTTATGACATGGTATAAAGTGTGCCATTTTGGAGAATCTATCCACGACAACAAATATGCTATCCCTCCCCTTCTTTGTTCGAGGTAGACCTAAAACAAAGTCCATAGATATATCCTCCCAAGGAACACTAGGTACAGGAAAAGGCATATATAAACCATGAGGATTGAGTCATGACTTAGCTTTTTGACATGTAGTGCAGCGAGCAATAAAACGATCAACATCCAGTCTCATCTTTGGACAAAAGAAATGTGTAGCAAGTACGTCCTCCGTATTCTTCATGCCAAAGTGTCCCATTAATCCTCCTCCATGCGCCTCCTGCAACAACAAAAGACGAACGGAGCTAGCTGGAATGCATAGCTTGTTAGCACGGAACACAAATCCATCATTAACGACGAACTTGTTCCACATTCTTCCTTCTTTACAATTCTGCATTACATCTTTAAAATCAACATCATGCACATATTAATCTTTGATGGTCTCCAAACCAAATATTTTGAAGTCAAGTTGTGAAAGCATAGTATAGCGACGAGACAAGGCATCAGCAATAACATTTTCTTTTTCGTTCTTGTGTTTAATGACATAAGGGAAAGACTCAATGAATTCAACCCATTTAGCATGTCTACGATTCAGTTTAGCTTGACTTTTAATATGTTTCAAAGATTCATGATCAGAGTGTATAACAAATTCTTTGGGCCATAAATAATGTTGCCATGTTTCTAAAGTCCGAACAAGAGCATATAATTCTTTATCATAAGTAGAATAATTCAGACTAGGCCCACTCAATTTTTCAGAAGAGTATGCAACAGGTTTGCCATCTTGTAATAACACACCTCCTAATCCAATTCCACTAGCATCGCATTCAAGCTTAAAAGTCTTATTAAAATCAGGAAGTTGGAGTAAAGGAGCATGGGTCAACTTATCTTTCAATACCATGAAGGCTTCTTCCTGTGCGGTACCCCAAATAAAAGGCACATCTTTCTTTGTAAGCTCATTGAGAGGTGCAGCAATGGTGCTGAAATCTCTCACAAAACGCCTATAGAATCCAGCGAGGCCAAGAAAACTCCTCACTTGTGTGACCGTTTTGGGTTGCGGCCAACTCTCAATAGCTTCAATCTTGGCTTTGTCAACTTCAATTCCCTGTGGAGTAACAACATATCCAAGAAACGATACTCGGTCGGTGCAAAAGGTCCACTTCCCAAGGTTACCAAACAAACGTGCATCACGTAGAGCAATAAAAACAACACGTAAATGTTCCAAATGTTCTTCCAAAGATCTGCTATAAATCAATATGTCATCAAAGTAAACTACCACAAATCGTCCAATGAAAGCACGTAAAACTTCGTTCATTAATCTCATGAAAGTACTAGGTGCATTAGTTAACCCAAAAGACATGACTAACCACTCATATAATCCAAACTTAGTTTTAAATGCTGTTTTCCATTCATCTCCCAATTTCATACAAATTTGATGGTATCCACTACGCAAATCAACTTTGGAGAATATTGTAGAGCCACTCAATTCATCAAGCATATCATCTAGCCTAGGAATAGGATGACAATAACGAATAGTAATATTATTAATGCCTCTACAATCAACACACATACGTGATGTACCATCCTTTTTCGGCACTAGAATAATAGGAACATCACAAGGACTAAGGGATTCGCGTATATAACCTTTGTCGAGCAGCTCCTGTACTTGACGCATAATCTCCTTCGTCTCCTCTATATTGGTACGGTATGGTGCATGGTTGGGTAATGATACCCCGGGAATTAAGTCAATCTGATGCTCAATCCCTCGAATGGGAGGTAATCCAGGTGGGACGTCTTGTGGAAAGACATCAGCGAACTCTTGCAAAATGTTAGTGACAGCAGGAGGCAAAGAGGAAGGCACGTCCTCGAATGAAAATAATGCCTCTTTGCACACAAAAGCATAGCAAACAGATTTGCTGAAATCTAGCTCATCAATATCAGATTTAGTGGCAAGTAAACATGCACTTTTCAATTTAATTTTAGAAGCAACACTAGATGGTTTACTATTAGGCTTCATTTGTTGCTCAAATTCTTTTGCCACAATCTGATTTTCACTCTTATTTTTCTCCTGTTTTGCTTTATTAGCTCTATTAATATCATCTCGCAAAATGGAATCAGGAGTCATACGAAGCAAAGTAATATTTTTATCCTTATGAACAAGAGTATTCTGATTGTTTCTACCATGGTGTACAGAATTTTTATCAAATTGCCATGGTCGACCAAGTAATAAGGAACATGCTTGCATAGGTACCACATCACAATCAACATAATCAACATATGTAGAGATACTAAAATGCACACGGACAGTACGTGTTACCTTAACCTTGCCGCTGTTGTTGAACCATTGGATGTAGTAAGGATGTGGATGTGGTCTTGTGGTGAGAGAAAGCTTCTCCACCATCTCCATGCTAGCCAAGTTGTTGCAGCTCCCTCCATCTATGATAACACGCACAGAACATTCCTTCACAACTCCCTTTGTATGGAACAAATTGTGCCTCTGATTTTGCTCAGCTTGTGTGACCTGCACACTCAAAACACGTTGAGCAACTAAACATTCATACCTGTCAGCGTCTTCAGGAGCCATGTATTGCGTCTCATGATCAAAATCATATCCACCATGTTCTTCACGTGTAATAAGGGCCAAAGTCTCGTCATCATAGTCACTAGCGGACTCATACCCACCATCCTCAGTAGCAATCATCACACGCTGAGATTCACATTCTCGCGCATAATGACCTCTTCCCTTACAACGACGACAAATAATTTCACTTGTGTGCCCTGTTGATGCCATGGAAGAAGAAGAGCTCTGTGTAGGTCCCGCAGGTGCGCTCTTGGCAGATAGTGGTGGTTGTGCCTACTTTCTTGTATCACGGATGGAGGTGGCACCTAATGAAGGTGCTGGTGCAGTGGAAGTAGAAGATGCACGTGGTGTCCATGAGGAAGGTCGACCTGCAGAAAAGTTAGTGCGCGCCATTGCTTGTCGATCCTGCACTTCACGTTAAGCTTTACAAGCAAGATGGAATAAACGAGTGATATTAGTATACTCCTTATACTCTAGAATGGTCTGAATCTCTCTATTTAATCCACCCATAAAACATGCAAGCATAGCTTCATTCTCCTCAACAATACCACATCTAATCATGCCAGTTTGTAATTCCTAATAATATTCTTCTACAGAATTGTCCCCTTGTCTTAAGCGCTGCAATTTTTGAAGCAATTCACGTTGATAATATGGTGGAACCCAATGAGTACGCATAGTAGTTTTCGAAGCAGCCCAAGTAGTTGGAATAGGATATAATCTACAATGTTCAGACCACCATACACATGCAAAACTAGTGAAAGCACAAACAGCAGTAGCAACCCGTCTCTCCTCAAGATATTGTAAACATGTAAATCGTTGTTCAGTTTCTAACTCCCAAGTAAGATATATATCAGGAACATATCTACCCTCAAATGGTGGAATATTCAATTTCATTTTAGGAAGATGGTCATGATCTCGTATCTGAGGGAGAGCCCTACCATTGTGATTATTTGCATGTGGACGACCTGGTGGTTGTGGTGCTGGTGGTTGCACGTAGTTCTGATTTTGATGAACCTCATCCTCGTAATCTCCTTCATAATCATCCTCCGCATCAGCAGTAGGAGCCACAGAAGTATCAACAATAGCACCAATAGTTTGGCCAGGCGGAAGAAGTACACAGCTCGCTCGGCGGAGAGCTGTTTCGCGATGTGGAGGTAGTAGTAGTTGTTGTTGTTGCATAGGTGCGGCAGGTGCAGCCGGTGGTGGAAGATGCACAAGCAGTTCATTAAATCTATTATTGTGCTTTGTTTTGAACGTCTTCTCAAGGCCAGTGATCTGCTCCATGGCCTCTTCAAAATTGTTCTGCACATCTTGCACCTATTCAGTCATCATTTGCTGAAACTTATCATGAAGCTCCTTGTTCATTAAGTTCTCCCAGTCAATCTCGTCGGCTTGTGATCCTGGCATGGTTAGCAGGAATAGAAACACACAAGAATATGATCCTACAGACTACTAACAAGTGGTGGTGGTGGGTGTCACAAATCCATCAAGCAAAACTCAAATTCTTACCAGTTCTTACCCAACAGCAGGTGGTGATCGGCAACCATTGTAGTCAAAACTCTCAAAGCTTGGATAGAGCGATTACCAGGGAGAGTCAAACGCACAACGTAGATGTATGTGGAGCTGGGAAGGCTTATAAGATGGTAGCAAAAAGGTCAGTAATAATCAATTCAGAGATGCAAAGTTGAATAAACGCTCAACAACGGTACTGTGCTGGTCCTAGGCTAGATCGTGCTAGAGACGCGAGCCTAGAACACTAACAAAATCACGGCGCGACACGTAATCAAGGGAGGAGCACACTCTGATTTTTTTTCATTTTTTCCTCTTTTATTTTGCTCTGCAACAATTTTTTTTTGAAAAAGTCTACAAATGGTCTAAAAACTGCCTAGCCAGAATTTTCTAGACTTAGTCTTTTTTTAAACTGGAACTATTTTTCTTGTACGGGTGGAACTGATGTTGGGAAGTCCGACTTGGTCACGACTCGGAGTATAGCGTGATCTAGAAATCAAAATCAAACCAACAAATACTGGACTCGGACTAGGACTGGTGGCAGAGATGAATTTGGTGGAAATTCGGACTTGTGGCGGATATATGTAGGGCGGTGGAACACGGACTGGTGGCGAATCACTGATGGAGGTGGACTCGGATTATCGTGATGGCGGTGAATATGTGGTATATGGCAGCAGTGATGATGATGGTGGTATATGGCAACGGTGATGATGATGGTGGTATATGGCAGCGGTGATGGCGATGGTGGTATACGGCAGCGTTGACGATGATGGTGGTATATGGCAGCGGTGATGATGATGATGCGGCGGCGGCGTGACAACTTGTGAACAGAACTTGAAACTCTAAAGGACTAGACACTAAGACCAGCAACTCGACACGACGATGCAACCGCAAATTCAACAAAGCAAAAGACTGAAAAGACTATGCAAAGCCTCAGACTGGTTCGGATATGATGACCTAACCCTAATTTTTTTGTGGCTTTTTCGTGGATTGTAGGTATGAAGAACAGAGTCGATCTAAACTACGAAAAACTGTAAAATCTAACCGAGTAACCTGGAAATCTGATACCACTTGATAGAGGCAAAGGTGTCCCGTCTTTCGATGAGATGGTGGCTATCGTTTTGGTGGAAGTCGACTTTGACGATCCGACTACGAACGTGCGAGGACGTCGCGCCTTAGCAATCGCTAAACCAACTCCGAGAGGTTATTGACCACGCCGGAGCACGATCAACCTGACCGCGAGGGTCTATTTCCTGCAAGCAAACGAAGAACAAGCAAGAAACTAAGATTGCAATCTGGATATTGCGAATATAAGAGGAAAGCTTTATTAATGAAGGTGGGGTTCTGAGACGCCTTTGTGTGGTCGTTGAACACAAAAAAATTTACGCAAAGTTGCAGCTATGGCGAACTTTTAATCTAAACAAAACCCAAAGTCTAAACGGTGCCCTAAGGGCTGTATATATGGAGGAAGAGGGGGAAATTTCGTGGACCTTGGTGGAGGGGTCCGAAACCAACCCTATCTCTTGTTTCCCCACACATACAGACTCTAAAAATAGCCTATACTTATGTATTTCGAAATTACATGGGCCTGACCCAATAAAAAGGTGACGCAACACCTAGAATAGCCTCTGGACGAAACTTATGAAGTGGCATCTTGTATATTTCGTCCAAGGATTCATGCACTCGTTATGGTGGCTTCAAAGACCTGAAATCATCACTTGTAACTCCGTTCTTGTTCCCCTTGCGCATGCCATCATCTCCATGCTTGTTCTTGCTCCAATGTTCATCCTTCTCCAAGCTAGGCCCTTCATTTATAAGCAAAATAAATGTACCCAATTTAGGCAGCATCATATTCTCATGAACATTAGAATCATTACCAAGAAACGAAAGTACCTGGTAATTTAGTTGGCGTGTGCGAGCTCTAGTAATTGGTCCAGTATGTATAGCAGCATGGGCTATGGGTGTAACCATGGTATTGATGTCCTCATCATAAGGGAGCAGGTATAGTTACCTCATCAAGTTCTACTTTCCTCCCACTCACTTCTTTCGAGAGAAACTCTTTCTCTAGAAAGGATCCATTCTTGACAACGAATGTCTTGCCTTTGGATCTGTGATAGAAGGTGTACCCAACAGTCTCCTTTGGGTATCCTATGAAGACACATTTCTCTGATTTGGGTTCGAGCTTATCAGGTTGAAGCTTTTTCACATAAGCATCGCAGCCCCAAACTTTAGGAAACGACAACTTTGGTTTCTTGCCAAACCACAGTTCATAAGGCGTCGTCTCAACGGATTTTGATGGTGCCCTATTTAACATGAATGCGGCCGTCTCTAAAGCATAACCCGAAAATGATAGCGGTAAATCAGTAAGAGACATCGTAGATCGCACCATATCTAGTAAAGTACGATTACGACGTTCGGACACACCATTACGCTGTGGTGTTCCGGGTGGCGTGAGTTGTGAAACTATTCCGCATTGTTTCAAATGTAGACCAAACTCGTAACTCAAATATTCTCCTCCACGATCAGATCGTAGAAACTTTATTTTCTTGGTACGATGATTTTCAACTTCACTCTGAAATTCTTTGAACTTTTCAAATGTTTCAGACTTATGTTTCATTAAGTAGATATACCCATATCTGCTTAAATCATCTGTGAAGGTGAGAAAATAACGATACCCGCCGGGAGCCTCAATATTCATTGTTCCACATACATCAGTATGTATGATCTCCAATAAATCAGTTGCTCGCTCCATAGTTCCAGAGAACGACGTTTTAGTCAACTTATCCATGAGGCATGGTTCACAAGTACCAAGTGATTCATAATCAAGTGGTTCCAAAAGTCCATCAGTATGGAGTTTCTTCATGCACTTTACACCAATATGACCCAAACGGCAGTGCCACAAATAAGTTGCACTATCATTATCAACTCAACATCTTTTGGCTTCAACATTATGAATATGTGTATCACTACTATCAAGATTCATCAAAAATAGACCACTCTTCAAGGGTGCATGACCATAAAAGATATTACTCATATAAATAGAACAACCATTATTCTCTGATTTAAATGAATAACCATCTCGCATTAAACAAGATCCAGATATAATGTTCATGCTCAACGCTGGCACCAAATAACAATTATTTAGGTCTAATACTAATCCCGAAGGTAGATGTAGAAGTCGTGTGCCGACGACGATCACATCGAGTTTGGAACCGTTTCCCACACGCATCGTCACCTCGTCCTTAGCCAGTGTCCGCTTAATCCGTAGTCCCTGTTTCGAGTTGCAAATATTAGCAACAGAACAAGTATCAAATACCAGGTGCTATCGCGAGCTCTGGTAAGGTACACATCAATAACATGTACTAGATCTTTGACAGCGCGCGTTACTGCGCCCGTCCATTTTGACGATAGAATGGTAGGAATGATCATAAATGTATGGAGCAAGAAGCTATTGTTTCACATATGTTTTTCTTGTTCTTTTGAAATGAGAGGTATTTGAACCAGTAGTAAATAGAAACCCAAAAGGGAAAAATACATTTTTCTCACAATGGCGAAAAATTGGAAAAATGCTCATGGTATAGCAATCGTGACACCATTTTCTGCTCACTAACAACTAAAACAGAAGTTCCTGGAGATTACGAGGCCCATTGAAAACTAAAATAATAGTTCCCAGACATTGATATTACCGTGCCCATTGACAACTAAAGTAGTACTTATTTCCCAAATGTCAGCGACTTCAGTCCTGAAGACTGTTGTTCGAAAAAGCCTTCCTTGCAGGGGTAGCAACCTTGACACCCTTTTCTGCTTTTAGTTTATCCCCAGTGCCCAACCAACAGAAGGTGGGCTTTATTGTGTCTGAATGAAAAGATTTAAGAACAAATTCAAAAACATCTCTGATTATTTATAAGTGGAATGGGTTTATTAGTTAGTTTAAAGCCTACCTTCTGAATGTGCTTTAATGAAGAAAACATGCATGCTGGCAAATCATATAATCTCAGGGCATAGGTGTAACACAAATTCAGGAAACCATGTTAGCTTTTGCTTTGAGTAGCATTGGTACTGATAAAGCTCCAGGATTACATACAAAAAAAGAACAAGTACTCCCCAAGACCCCAAGGGCTGCTCAACTTGCGTATTACATTGCCCGATGATTATGGCATGGTAGTTTATATTTACAACCTTGGAAGGCAACACCTGGATAACCATAATATAATCTCAGGAATAAAAGCTGAAGCTCACTATGATCTGTAAGAAAGCGGAGTCACTATCTATTCCGCAATATGTGCATTACAATTTCATAAATAAACCGACAGATACAATAAGTAAAGGAAACACAAGGATGAGCAATCTAAATTTACCTAGCTGAAAATCTTCACATTGTTTCTGCATTACACACAATGCGAGTTAGTGTTTAATGAAATAGACATGGTATTTTCACCTATGTAATTCATTTACTTTGGTACTCATACCTGAAAATGGACCACATGATTTAGAGAAAGATAATCTTCCGGATGGTGTCATTGGTGATATATAGGGCAACATAAACTTAAGATGTTGATACGTATATTGTGCAGTATAATTTGCTGATTCTAGCATATATAGTCACCGGTTTGCTTTTTACTGTCAGAAAAATAGACATTGGTTTCTTTTAGTTGCTTAATCTACAAAACAGGGGAACAAAAATAAAGGAAAGTAGCAAAGGGTGAGAACAAGAAGGAACTAAAAATACTACGTAGAGGTCAAGTGAAATATTAAGAAAAGTTTGCATTGCTAGTTAAGGAATGCAACATCACGTACTTGCATTGGAATTATGTTTTTGCTGATAAATTGGAATTGCATTTTTCAGTTGGTACCTTAGGTCCTTAGCACCACTCTGAAATTGAAGAGATGGTACACAAAGAAAGTTAATACTGAATGAATTGTTAAGTTAGAATTTTTGAATTAATAAACTACCTGATTGAGTTCCGACTTATACCATCAATATATTGCATCCGTAATAACTTTGTGACCTGTCAAGTTGATGATTCAAAAGTTTTCTCCTTTCTCACATAGGCAACCTTCGCTGGAAGCATATAACCAGAAATACAAATCAATTTCATCACATATTAGTTCATCCATATGCAAACCAAGGGAAGGGAACTCACATGCATGGTCTATGTTTGTGGGAGATGTGCCCTAGCGACACAATGTGATACACCATGACAAGACATTTCTGGAGTAAGAAACAATTTAATTCCTGCATGATTAGACAAATGGAAAAATAAACAAACACATAACATTTCCACAACTCAGAAAATTATGATCAAGGAAAACCTCTATTGATGTACATTTAATTATGAGAAAAGGTCTAAAATCAACAAACATATTCTTTTTTTTACTCTGGCACTCAACATATTCAGTGGTGGGCTGGTGGCAGATCTAAGTAAATCCCATTTGAATAATTCACAAGTTCAGTTCAGTAGCACTCAAAATATTCAGTAGCACTGAACATACTCAGTTTAATAGAAGCCCAGCCGAGCCATGCGTCCAATCCACCGGGCAGCCGGTGTGCTGATCTTCCCAGCCCTTTGCCTCGAGCGGGAGCACCGGCATCCCCAAATCCTCTTCTTCCGTAGCCCACGCCATCTCCCTCCGTCCACCCACCAGCACAGCGGCGTCCAGGACGTCACCCGTCGCCGGTGCTGCGAGGTGGCGTCTAGGGCCATCGCGCATCTCCAGTGAGCACTCCCCCGAGTGCGGCGCCCTGACCCAGTGGCGCGCAGTGGCCGCCGGATCGAGTGCGGGAACCCCGACCCGAGCGCATTGACAACGACACTGCAGCCCCCGTTCTACCCCCTGTGCGGTGACCCCTCCCCCGAGCGGGGCGACCTCGACCCAGATGCGGCGGTGGCTGGGTCCAGCACGATAGCGGCAACATCCTTTCCTCCCTCTTTCTCCGGTAGAAAAAGGGGCATACCTCGACTTGGGATGGGGTGGGGTGGCACGACGTTGACCTTGCGACGGTATCTTCCTCGTTTCCACGACGATTGAGTTGGCGGTAGTGGCGCTGGCGGCGGGCACGCCTAGCGATTTTGCAGGACGCGAGATCGTGGGCGTGACGAGGTTGAAGAAGGGGAGGGGCGAGCGGGTATGCCAAATGGGCCGGTCCCTTCGATCCAATAGCCCAGTGAACCACAGGCCTTCGATTTTTCTCCCAGAGTAGATGCTCCTAGGACATCCGACCCACTAAGAGAAAGCGTGGGTGGCGGGCAGATCGGATCAATGGCCAGAGAAGATCCAAACCAACAATCTAATGGCTGAAATGACAGGTGGCATGAGAGGGTTGGGAGGATGCTCAGTTTTAATGTATCTAAATATCACATATACCTTTGTTCACCTTGCCATCCTTCTTATCCGCCAAATACTTGGGGCAGTTCCGCTTCCAGTGACCAGTCTGCTTGCAGTGGAAGCACTCAGTCTCAGGCTTAGGTCCAAACTTGGGTTTCTTCTCTTGAGCAGCAACTTGTTTGCTGTTCTTTTTGAAGTTCCCTTTCTTCTTCCCTTTGCCCTTTTTCTTGAAACTGGTGGTCTTATTGACCATCAACACTTGATGCTCCTTCTTGATTTCTACCTCCGCAGCCTTTAGCATTGCGAAGAGCTCGGGAATTATTTTATTCATCCCTTGCATGTTATAGTTCATCATGAAGCTCTTGTAGCTTGGTGACAGTGATTGAAGAATTCTGTCAATGATGCTATCATCCGGAAGATTAACTCCCAGTTGAATCAAGTGATTGTTATACCCAGATATTCTGAGTATATGCTCACTGACAGAACTATTCTCCTCCATCTTGCAGCTGTAGAACTTATTGGAGACTTCATATCTCTCAATCCGAGCATTTGCTTGAAATATTAACTTCAACTCCTGGAACATCTCATATGCTCCATGACATTCAAAACGTTGTTGAAGTCCTGGTTCTAAGCCGTAAAGCATGGGACGCTGAACTATAGAGTAGTCATCAACACACGACTGCCAGGCATTCACAATGTCTGCAGTAGATGGCGCAGGTGGTACACCTAGTGGTGCTTTCCGGACGTAATTCTTCTGTGCAACAATGAGGATAACCCTCAAGTTACGGACCCAGTCCGTGTAATTGCTACCATCATCTTTCAACTTTGCTTTCTCAAGGAACGCATTAAAATTCAACGGAACAACAGCACGAGCCATCTATCGACAACAACATGGACATGCAAAATACTATCAGGTACTAAGTTCATGATAAGTTTAAGTTCAGTTAATCATATTACTTAAGAACTCCCACTTAGATAGACATCCCTCTAATCATCTAAGTGATCATGTAATCCAAATCAACTAAACCATAACTGATCATCACGTGAAATGGAGTAGTTTTCAATGGTGAACATCACTATGTTGATCATATCTACTATATGATTCACGCTCGACCTTTCGGTCTCAGTGTTCCGAGGCCATATCTGCATATACTAGGCTCGTGAAGTTTAACCTGAGTATTCTACGTGTGCAAAATTGGCTTGCACCCGTTGTAGATGGACGTAGAGCTTATCACACCCAATCATCACGTGGTGTCTGGGCACGACGAACTTTGGAAACGGTGCATACTCAGGGAGAACACTTTTATCTTGAAATTTAGTGAGAGATCATCTTATAATGCTACTATCAATCAAAGCAAGATAAGATGCATAAAGGATAAACATCACATGCAATCAATATAAGTGATATGATATGGCCATCATCATCTTGTGCTTGTGATCTCCATCTCCGAAGCACCATCATGATCACCATCGTCACCGGCGCGACACCTTGATCTCCATGGTAGCATCGTTGTCGTCTTGCCAACTATTGCTTCTACGACTATCGCTACCGCTTAGTGATAAAGTAAAGCAATTACAGGGTGTTTGCATTGCATACAATAAAGCGACAACCATATGGCTCCTGCCAGTTGCCGATAACTTGGTTACAAAACATGATTATCTCATACAATAAAATATAGCATCACGTCTTGATCATATCACATCACAACATGCCCTGCAAAAACAAGTTAGACGTCCTCTACTTTGTTGTTGCAAGTTTTACGTGGCTGCTACGGACTGGGCAAGAACCGTTCTTTCCTACGCATCAAAACCACAACGATAGTTTGTCAAGTTAGTGTTGTTTTAACCTTCTCAAGGACCGGGCGTAGCCACACTCGGTTCAACTAAAGTTGGAGAAACTGACACCCGCCAGCCACCTATGTGCAAAGCACATCGGTAGAACCAGTCTCGCGTAAGCGTACACGTAATGTCGGTCCGGGCCGCTTCATCCAACAATACCGCCAAACCAAAGTATGACATGCTGGTAAGCAGTATGACTTGTATCGCCCACAACTCACTTGTGTTCTACTCGTGCATATAACATCTACGCATAAACCTGACTCGGATGCCACTGTTGGGGAATGTAGTAATTTCAAAAAAAAATCCTACGCACACACAAGATCATGGTGATGCATAGCAACGAGAGGGGAGAGTGTGTCCATGTACCCTCGTAGACCGAAAGCGGAAGCATTAGCACAACGCGGTTGATGTAGTCGTACGTCTTCACGATCCGACCGATCAAGTACCGAACGCACGACACCTCCGAGTTCAGCACACGTTCAACTCGATGACATCCCTCGAACTCCGATCCAGCCGAGCTTTGAGGGAGAGTTCCGTCAGCACGACGGCGTGGTGACGATGATGATGTTCTACCGATGCAGGGCTTCGCCTAAGCACCGCTACAATATTATCGAGGTGGATTATGGTGGAGGGGGGCACCACACACGGCTAAGAGATCCAAGGGATCAATTGTTATATCTATGGGGTGCCTCCTTCCTCCGTATATAAAGGAGGGGAGGGGAGGGCCGACCAGGAGAGGAGGCGCGCCCAAGTGGGGGAGTCCTACTCCCATCGGGAGTAGGACTCCTCCTTTTCCTACTTGGAGAGGGAGAGGGAAGGAAGAGGAAGGAGGGAGGAAGGAAAGGGGGGGGGGGTCGCCCCCCCTCCCAATTCGGATTGGGCTTGGTGGGGAGTGGGGGCGCCCCCTCCCTTGCTCCTTTCCCCTCCTTTCCACTAAAGCCCATTAAGGCCCATATACCTCCCGGGGGGTTCCGATAACTCTCGGTGCTCCTGTATTATCCCAATCTCACCCGGAACCATTCGGGTGTCCCAATATAGTCGTCCAATATATCGATCTTTACGTCTCAACCATTTCGAGACTCCTCCTCATGTCCGTGATCACATCCAGGACTCCGAACTACCTTCGGTACATCAAAATACATAAAGTCATAATATAACCGTCATCGAACTTTAAGCGTGCGGACCCTACGGGTTCGAGAACTATGTAGACATGACCGAGACACATCTCTGGTCAATAACCAATAGCGGAACCTGGATGCTCATATTGGCTCCCACATATTCTACGAAGATCTTTATCGGTCAAACCGGATAACAACATACGTTGTTCCCTTTGTCATCGGTATGTTACTTGCCCGAGATTCGATCGTCGGTATCTCAATACCTAGTTCAATCTCGTTACCGACAAGTCTCTTTGGTCGTTCCGTAATACATCATCCGCAACTAACTCATTAGTTGCAATTCTTGCAAGGCTTATATTGACGTGCATTATTGATACGTCTCCAACGTATCTACTTTTCCAAACACGTTTGCCTTTGTTTTGGACTCTAACTTGCATGATTTGAATGAAACTAACCCGGACTGACGCTGTTTTTAGCAGAACTGCCATGATGTTGTTTTATGTGTAGAAAAGAAAAGTTCTTGGAATGTCCTGAAAATCCACGGAGGCACTTTTTAGAATTAATAAGAATCTCTGGGCGAAAGAAATACACCAGGGGGCCCAGGGCCTGTCCACGAGACAGGGGGGTGCGCCCCCCTGTAGGGCGCGCCCCCCTATCTCGTGGGCCCCCTGGACCTCCACGGACCTCAACTCCAACTCCATATCTTCCGTCTCGGGGAGAAAAAAAATCAGAGAGAAAGTTTCATCACATTTTACGACACGGAGCCGCCACCAAGCCCTAATCTCTCTCTCGGGAGGGCTGATCTGGAGTCCGTTCGGGGCTCCGGAGAGGGGGATTCGTCACCGTCGTCATCATCAACCATCCTCCATCACCAATTTCATGATGCTCACCGCCGTGCGTGAGTAATTCCATTGTAGGCTTGCTGGACGGTGATGGGTTGGATGAGATTTACCATGTAATCAAGTTAGTTTTGTTAGGGTTTGATCCCTAGTATCCACTATGTTCTGAGATTGATGTTGCTATGACTTTGCTATGCTTAATGCTTGTCACTAGGGCCTGAGTTCCATGATTTCAGATCTGAACCTATTATGTTTTCACGAATATATGTGTGTTCTTGATCCTATCTTGCAAGTCTATGGTCACCTATTATGTGTTATGATCCGACAACCCTGAAGTGAAAATAGTCGGGATACTTCTCGGTGATGACCGTAGTTTCAGGAGTTCATATATTCACTATGTGTTAATGCTTTGGTCCGGTTCTCTATTAAAAGGAGGCCATAATATCCCTTAGTTTCCATTAGGACCCCGCTGCCACGGGAGGGTAGGACAAAAGATGTCATGCAAGTTCTTTTCCATAAGCATGTATGACTATATTCGGAATACATGCCTACATTACATTGATGAACTGGAGCTAGTTCTGTGTCACCCTATGTTATAGCTATTACATGAGGAATCGCATCCGGCATAATTATCCATCACCGATCCATTGCCTACGAGCTTTTCATATATTGTGCTTCGCTTATTTACTTTTCCGTTGCTACTATTACAATCACTACAAAACACCAAAAGTATTGCTATTACTATCTTTACCTTTTACCACCATTACCATTACTATCATATTACTTTGCTACTAAATACCTTGCTGCAGATACTAAGTTATCTAGGTGTGGTTGAATTGACAACTCAACTGCTAATAGTCAAGAATATTCTTTGGCTCTCCTTGTGTCGAATCAATAAATTTGGGTTGAATACTTTACCCTCGAAAGCTGTTGCGATCCCCTACACTTATGGGTTATCAAGACTAATTTCTGGCACCGTTGACGGGGAGCATAGCTCTATTCTCGGAGTCACTTGGGATTAATATCTGTTGGTCACTATGAAGAACTTGAAAGACGCTAAAACCAAGATCTATCCCTCAACTACGAGGGGAGGTAAGGAACTGCCATCTAGCTCTGCACTAGATTCTCCTTCTGTTATTAATAAGCTTGCGACACCTAAACCTGCTACTGCTATGAATTTTGATATGTCGCATGTTATCGGTGATGCCACTTCTGCTTTGCATGATACTTATGATGAAACTACTTCTGTGCATGATACTACTGTGCCATTAGGTGAATTTCTTGATGAACAACTTGCTAGGGCTAAAGAGAATGAAATTACTGAAGATGCTATTATTGATGATAGTGATGATGAAAATTCTCCCAATGATTATGTATTGCCTGTTGTTCTTGAGGGTTATGTTATGAATAAAGAAGCTGCTGAAGCTATTTTTGCCTGCAAAGATAGATATGATCTTAAGAAACTATTAGCTAAATGGAAGCAGCATTCTCTCAATGCTAGAATGAAACCTGACCCCGCTTTTGCTACTTCACCTATCTGTGTTATTGATAAGGATTAGGAATTCTCTATTGATCCTGAAATTATTACTTTGGTAGAATCCGATCCTTTTTATGGCCTTGAATCTGAAACTGTTGTGGCACATCTTACCAAGTTGAATGATATAGCTACCCTGTTTACTCATGATGATAGATCTCGCTACTTTTATATCCTTAAGGTATTCCCTTTCTCATTAAAGGGTGATGCTAAGACTTGGTATAATTCTCTTGCTCCTGGTTGTGTGTGTAGTCCCCAGGATATGATTTATTACTTCTCTGCTAAATATTTCCCTGCTCATAAGAAACAAGCTGCCTTGCGGGAAATATATAACTTTGTGCAAATCAAAGAAGAGAGTCTCCCACAAGCTTGGGGGAGTCTTCTCCGATTACTTAATGTTTTGCCTGATCATCCACTTAAGAAAAATGAAATACTTGATATCTTCTATAATGGACTAACCGATGCTTCCAAGGACTACTTGGATAGTTGTGCTGGTTGTGTTTTCAGGGAAAGAACAGTCGACGAAGTTGAGTTACTATTGAATAATATGTTGACTAATGAAAATAATTGGACTCTCCCTGAGCCAATTCCTGAGGAAATTCCTGAATCAATTGAGCCAACTCCCGAGCTTATTACTAAAGCCACTCCGAAGAAGAGAGGTGTTCTATTTCTCAGTCCTGAAGATATGCAAGAGGCAAAGAAATCAATAAAAGAAAAAGGTATTAAAGCTGAAGACATTAAGAATTTACCTCCTATTGAAGAAATACATGGTCTTAATATACCACCTGTTGAAGAAACACATTGTCATAATAACCCGACACAGGTAGTAAACGTAGATTCTCTCTATAGATATGATAAAGATGAAATCCCATCTGCTAAATTTCATAGCCCTTTCTTAGATGAATTTGATGATTTCATGAATAGACAAGCACATTTCAATGATTACATTGGTAGACAATTGAAGAATAAGGATTATACGATAGTATGCTTGAATGATTATGTAGCTAGAGTTAAAAGTAAACTTAAACTCACTAGTAAACATGCTTCCATGGTTGCTACTCAAGCTGAACAAGTACTTAAGGCTCAGAATGAATTGCTTGCTGAATTAAATAATAAAAATGACTTTGCTGTTAGAGTGGCTAATAGAACTGGTAGAATGACTCAGGAACCTTTGTATCCTGAAGGCCACCCTAAGAGAATTGAACAAGATTCTCAGAATAATAATCTAGATGCTCCTAGTTCTTCTAAGAAGAAGAAAAAGAAGAATGATAGAACTTTGCAAACTTCTAGTGAACCTAATGAAGAAACACCTGAGAATCCTAATAATACTTCTATCTCTGATGCTGAAACACAATCCGAAGATGAACATGAACCCGATGATAATGCTAATAATGATGTTCATGTAGACGCTCAACCTAGTAATAACAATGAAATAGAAATTGAACCTGCTATTGGTCTTGATAACCCACAATCAAGAAACCAACGTTATGATAAGAGAGATTTTGTTGCTAGGAAGCATGGTAGAGAAAGAGAACCATGGGTTCAGAAACCCATGCCCTTTCCTCCTAAACCATCCAAGACAAAGGATAATGAGGATTTTGAGCGCTTTACTGAAATGATTAGATCTATTTTCTTACGTATGCGCTTAACTGATATGCTTAAAACAAACCCTTATCCTAAATATATGAAAGATATCATCACTAATAAGAGGAAAACACCTGAAACTGAGATTTCCACCATGCTTGCCAACTATACCTTTAAGGGTGGAATACCTAAGAAACTTGGTGATCCCGGAGTACCCACTATACCTTGCTCTATTAAAAGAAATTATGTTAAAACTGCTTTATGTGATCTAGGAGCCGGTGTTAGTGTTATGCCTCTTTCCTTGTACCGTAGACTTGAATTAAGTAAGTTGACACCTACTGAAATATCTTTGCAAATGGCTGACAAATCAACTGCTATACCTGTCGGCATTTGTGAGGATGTGCCTGTTGTTGTTGCGAATGTTACTATCTTAACAGACTTCGTTCTTGATATTCCCGAGGACGATAGTATGTCTATTATTCTTGGTAGACCCTTTTTAAATACTGCAGGAGCTGTTATTGATTGCAACAAGGGCCATGTCACCTTTCATGTTAACGGAAATGAGCATACGGTAAATTTTCCGAGGAAGCAAATCCAAGTTCATAGCATAAATACTATTGAGAAAATTCCATCAATTATTATTGTAGGTTTTGAATTTCCTCTTCCTACTGACAAGAAAAAGTATGATATTCTTATTGTTGGGGATTTTCATATCCCCGTTGAGGTAACTTAGTGTCACTTTGAAATTTCTCCGGTTCCGTGTTATTCAGAATGAGTTTATTAACAAGACTTGATCAACCTTGTTAGTGGATTCATTTTGATGATCATGAGATGGATGAAACTAGAAGGCACAACCTTCTGTACTTTCTTTTTACTTTCTGTTATTTATAATAAATAAAACAAAAATAGTATTATCCGTCTGTTTTCTGAATTATCCGTGTAATAAAAAATAGTCCGGAAATAAAAGTGCTCCAAATGCCCTGCAAATTTAGTATGATTTGTTTATGGAATATTTGAGGATTTTAGGCACTGAAAACACTTCAGGAGGGGCAAGCACCAGGCCACGAGAGAGGAGGGCGCGCTCCCCTGTAGGGCGCGCCCCCTGTCTCATGGGCCCCTAGTGGCCCCCCTCCACTTATGCCAGCACCCACACACTCCATCTTCTACCCAAAAAAAATTCCCATCCAGCTCAAGCACGAGTTCTAGCTCATTTTGCTGCGATTTTCGATCTCCTTGCTCAAAGCTCCATTCACAAAACTGCTTTGGGAGATTGTTGCTTGGTATGTGACTCCTCCATTGGTCCAATTAGTTTTTGTTCTAGTGCTTTATTCATTGCAAATCCTTGCTGCCTTGGTGACCCTGTTCTTGAGCTTGCATGTTAAATTTATGAGGTTCCAAGTAATTCTAATGCATGATATAGGCTCTAGGCACTTGTAGGAGTAGTTGCTACCATTCTTGTCAAGTTTTATTCACTTTAATTTTGAAGTTACTAAAATTTCAGAATTATTTCAGAAAAAGAAATATGCTTAGGAGAATGTACCAAGGTGGTTCCTCGGTGAAGAAAGGGCCCAGGATTGCTATACGTGAGCAAGATGTTGAATTGTCGAGGAACGCGAATGTACGAGCTTGTGAGTGGCCATCCGATGATTTTATGGTCAAAGCAAGCTTCAAGGAATTTGACGCGTATGTACGTAATGCTGAGCCGGAGGACTTCCTACAAGATAAGTGTCCACAGTACTATCAATTGACTGATTCCTTTGTGCGGAGGTTTAAATATAACTGTACGCGTAATTCTCCTAGTGTCATATTTGATATCTATGATACATCTTATACCATGGATTTAGAGGATTTTACAACTGCTTGCAAACTCCCGCAGTGGGGTAATATTAATGATACTCACAAATCTGAATTTAGAGATTTCCTTGCTAGTATTACTGTGGGAGAATCTAGGGACATAGCACAAGCTACCATAGGGAGCATTCACTTTCCTGCTATACATTATTTTGCTCTCTTCATCGGTAGATGTATTAATGGTAAGGATGAAGCATGTCACATGTGTGTCCCTGATCTGAGTATCCTCAAGAGTGCTGTGTTAGGTTTTAAAGGTTATAACTTGGGGGCAATAGTTGCACGTAGATTGCAGAATAATAGTAGAAAGAGAAATTTATTTGGAGGAATTTATGCAACCCGTGTGGCTAATTTTCTTGGTATAGCCCCACAAGAGGGAGCTATGATAATACCTCCTGTTTATTTGGATTATGAAGCTATGGTCAGTCATCAATTTCTTTGGAGGAATGATCAATTCCTCCAATATCGACTAACCTATGACAGACGCAACGTCATCCTTGTTACTCTTCCTGCTCCCTACCTTTTTGATTATCAAGCAAAAGGAAGACATGTTGTTACCACGGAGGAAGCAGTTGAGCACGAGAGGAGAGCGGAGGCAACTCACCAACACGCTGCAGCTCAGGAGGCGGTTACCGCTGCATCTCAGTACGACCCCGGTTTCACTTATGGATATCAGCCAGGCGGTCCCTGGTATTAGACCAACTTAGGCCAAAAGCCTAAGCTTGGGGGAGTGCGTATTTCTCACCGACTTTACCTTCATGTTCACACAGTAGTTGTCGGTGCTCATACTCTTTCATTGTATTATCCATGTTAGTTTAAATTTCTTTTTCTCGTTTTCTTCTTGTGCGTTTGATAAACCTTGAGAAAAACCAAAAAAATTAGTTAGTTTAATTTCCATGCTTGTAGTAGAATTAAAATTAAAACCCAAAAATATTTTCTCGTTCTTCTTTTACTTGTTGGGAGCTTTCCCGTGTAAATAGTTTTATTTTCTTTTCTTTCCTTTGGGGGTCGAGAAGACCATATTGAAAATGTTTAGTGGCTCTCATATGCATGATTGTTTATTTAACTTAGAGCCATATTACTTGTCTTCTCTTTTGAGTTGAATGCTTGCAGATTCCAGCTTAGTCCAATGCACATACACTCTTATTATTATACACATCGTTCGGTCGTGCGAGTGAAAGGCAATAATGACGATATATGATGGACTTATTGAGATGAGAAAAGCTGGTATGAACTCGACGTCTCTTGTTTTTGTAAATATGATGAGTTCATCGTTCCTGAGTCAGCTTATTATGAAGTAAACATATTTGCAATGACATTTAGAGATTATAGTTGCTTGTGCCATGCTTGATTAGCTTTGAGTTATAATGGTTTACCTTGCGTGCCAACATGCTATTAGAATGATTATGATGTGGTATGATGGGATGGTATCCTCCTTTGAATGAATTGAGTGACTCGATTTGGCACATGTTCACGCATGTAGTTGAAACAAAATCAACATAGCCTTCAGGATGTTTATGTTCATGGTGGATTATATCCTACTCATGTTTGTACTCGGTGTGAATTAGTTTTAATGCATGTTATGACTGTTGTCGCTCTCTCAGTTGGTCGCTTCCCAGTCTTTTGCTAGCCTTCACCTGTACTAAGCGGGAATACTGCTTGCACATCCAAACTCCTAAAACCCCAAAGTTGTTCCATATGAGTCCACCATACCTTCCTATATGCGGTATTTACGTGCCGTTCCAAGTAAATTTGTATGTGCCAAACTCTAAACCTTCAAATGAAATTCTGTTTTGTATGCTCTAGCCGCTCATGTTTCCACTAGGGCTGCCTATATCTTCCATGCTAGGTGGGTTATTCTCAGAGGAGTGGACTCCGCTCCTCATTCACGAGAAGGGGCTGGTAACCGGGATGCCCAGTCCCATGATCCAAAAAGATCAAAGTAAATCAAAATAATTAAACAAAACTCCCCCAGGGCTGTTGTTAGTTGGAGGCACTCGTTGTTTCGAGCAAGCCATGGATTGATGCTTGTTGGTGGTTGGGGGAGTATAAACTTTTACCATTCTGCGTGGGAACTGCCTATAATGCATGTAGTATGGAAGATACAGCCATCTCATAGTTGTTGCGTTGACAGCGAAAGTATGCCGCTCAAAATGTTCTCCAATCTCTATTTTAAAATTCGAGCTCTGGCACCTCTACAAATCCCTGCTTCCCTCTGCGAAGGGCCTATCTATTTACTTTTATGTTGAGTCATCGCCTTCTTATTAAAAAGCACCCGCTGGAGAGCACACTGTCATTTGCATTCATTACTATTGGTTTATATTGGGCATAACTTGACTGGATCTCTTTTACCATGAATTACAATGTTTAGTCAGTCGTTGATCTTTAAAGGTGCTCTGCATTTATGTTTTGCGGTCTCAGAAAGGGCTAGCGAGATACCATTTTGTTATATCATGTTATGATTGTTTTGAGAAAGTGTTGTCATCCGAGTTTTATTATTATGGCTCGCTAGCTGATTATGTTATAGATATGAGTAATTGTGAGACCTAAGTGTTATTGTGAGTATGGTTAGTTTATAATATTGTTGAAACCTGAATGATGGCTTTGCATGTTTACAACAACAAGAGCAAACAGAGTTTGTAAAAGTTTTTCTTTATCACTTTCAGTTTATCAACTGAATTGCTTGAGAACAAGCAAAGGTTTAAGCTTGGGGGAGTTGATACGTCTCCAACGTCTCTACTTTTCCAAACACTTTTGCCCTTGTTTTGGACTCTTGCATGATTTGAATGAAACTAACCCGGACTGACGCTGTTTTCAGCAGAACTGCCATGATGTTGTTTTATGTGTAGAAAAGAAAAGTTCTCGGAATGTCCTGAAAATCCACGGAGGCACTTTTTGGAATTAATAAGAATTTCTGGGCGAAAGAAATACACCAGGGGGCCCAGGGCCTGTCCACGAGACATGGGGGCACGCCCCCCTATCTCGTGGGCCCCCTGGACCTCCACCGACCTCAACTCCAACTCCATATCTTCCGTCTCGGGGAGAAAAAATATTAGAGAGAAAGTTTCATTGCATTTTACGACACAGAGCCGCTGCCAAGCCCTAATCTCTCTCGGGAGGGCTGATCTGTAGTTCGTTCGGGGCTCTGGAGAGGGGGATTCGTCGCCGTCGTCATCATCAACCATCCTCCATCACCAATTTCATGATGCTCACCGCCATGCGTGAGTAATTCCATCATAGGCTTGCTGGACGGTGATGGGTTGGATGAGATTTACCGTGTAAGCAAGTTAGTTTTGTTAGGGTTTAATCCCTAGTATCCACTATGTTCTGGGATTGATGTTGCTATGACTTTGCTATGCTTAATGCTTGTCACTAGGGCCCGAGTGCCATGATTTCAGATCTGAACCTATTATGTTTTCACGAATATATGTGTGTTCTTGATCCTATCTTGCAAGTGTATAGTCACCTATTATGTGTTATGATCCGACAACCCCGAAGTGACAATAATCAGGATACTTCTCGGTGATGACCGTAGTTTGAGGAGTTCATGTATTCACTATGTGTTAATGCTTTGGTCCGATTCTCTATTAAAAGGAGACCTTAATATTCCTTAGTTTCCACTAGGACCCCGCTGCCACAAGAGGGTAGGACAAAAGATGTCATGCAAGTTCTTTTCCATAAGCACGTATGACTATATTCGGAATACATGCCTACATTACATTGATGAACTGGAGCTAGTTCTATGTCACCCTATGTTATAGCTATTACATGAGGAATCGCATCCGGCATAATTATCCATCACTGATCCATTGCCTACGAGCTTTTCATATATTGTGCTTCGCTTATTTACTTTTCCGTTGCTACTGTTACAATCACTACAAAACACCAAAAATATTGCTATTACTATCTTTACCTTTTACCACCATTACCATTACTATCATATTACTTTGCTACTAAATACCTTGCTGCAGATACTAAGTTATCCAGGTGTGGTTGAATTGACAACTCAACTGCTAATACTCAAGAATATTCTTTGGCTCCCCTTGTGTCGAATCAATAAATTTGGGTTGAATACTTTACCCTCGAAGGCTGTTGCGATCCCCTACACTTGTGGGTTGTCAATTATCGAGTGGGCCCAGAGATACCTCTCCGACAATCGGAGTGGCAAATCCTAATCTCGAAATACGCCAACCCAACAAGTACCTTTGGAGACACCTGTAGAGCACCTTTATAATCACCCAGTTACGTTGTGATGTTTGGTATCACACAAAGTGTTCCTCCGGTAAACGGGAGTTGCATAATCTCATAGTCATAGGAACATGTATAAGTGATGAAGAAAGCAATAGCAACATACTAAATGATCAAGTGCTAAGCTAACGGAATGGGTCAAGTCAATCACATCATTCTCCTAATGATGTGATCCCGTTAATCAAATGAAAACTCTTTGTCCATGGCTAGGAAACATAACTATCTTTGATTAATGAGCTAGTCAAGTAGAGGCATACTAGTGACACTCAGTTTGTCTATGTATTCACACATGTATCATGTTTTCGGTTAATACAATTCTAGCATGAATAATAAACATTTATCATGATATAAGGAAATGAATAATAACTTTATTATTGCCTCTAGGGCATATTTCCTTCACCGATGACCATTACATTTTGTGTGCCATTGAGATGTTGGTTTTTGGTAATATTTTACTTGCATATGTGAGTTGCCTAAGGTAATGGGTGATGTCGCTTAATATTGTGCCCCATTTTAGCTTAGTATTCCCTCCGTAAGGAAATATAAGAGTGTTTAGATCACTAGTGATTATCTAAACACTCTTATATTTGTTTACGGAGGGAGGACGATTTAGTATAATACTTGATTGTCATGTTTCTTTTTGTTTTTCTTTAGTTTATCAATTTCTTTAATGTGTGCATCCAAATGTGTAGATTGTTTTGGCATTGTGACTTTAAAATGCCTAGCCTCAAAACGAATAACCCGAGGAGACATAACATGTCCCTATTAGGGTTTCTCTTTCCCTCCCCCACCGGCGGTGGCTAGGGCACTCGTCCCTCCAAGCTTTGTCGACGAGTCTATGGATCCACCTCCCCCTCCCCCCGCCTACCGCTCAGGCGGCTGGTGGCAGGGAGGGGGATCCTGATGCCTCAACTCCAGCTGGTAGTTTAGGTTAGGAATTGTTTTTTCATAGGGCGGTGTTCCATCGGATGGCGACGCTTCATTTTTGAGTTTGTGTTTCGGGCTCCAATCCTCCTCGAGTTCATCTAATGGGACGGAGTCGACGGGTCTCCAGTGTATATTCCTATCATCTCCTTGGGGCGCGCAAGGTCAGGATTTCTTGTTGTGTGTGGACACCGGTGAGATTTGGTATTAGGCGCTTCAGATCGATTCAGATATTCAATGGCGATGACTGCGACTCTCGAGTTTGGTCCTTAGAGCATCTAAAGATGGACTCGGCAAATCCGACCCCTCAAACGCCCGCGGACGCGCCCGGGCGCGTCCATGAACACTGACTGGTCAAGCCTCAAATTTCCCTTCTCAAAACCGGACATCTCAATTAGCATAAATCAAATCCATACAAACTCATGCAACTATGTAAATGATGCATTACACACATCATTTGACTACTACATCACAACATGTCATCGGACTACCAAAATGTGGCATGTTTGGCTATGGTGGAGAAGATCATCCATGGCTTCCTTGCCCTTCCCGGCGCCACTGTTGTCCTTCTCCGGAAGTACCGGTCGAAGGCACAATAGGGATCGAGCCAGATCTGATCTCATGTGTATATTCCTACCATCTCCTTGGGGTGCGCTAGGTTAGGATTTTCTCGCTATGCATGGACACCGGTGAGATTTGGTATTAGGCGCTTCAGATTGATTCAGGTATTCAATGACGATGATTGCGGCTCTGGAGTTTGGTCCTTAGAGCATCTACAGATGGACTTAGCAAATCCGACCCTGCAAACACCCACGTACGCGCCCGGGCATGTCCGTGGACACTGACCGATCAAGCTTCCAATTTCCCTTCTCAAAACCAGACATTGCAATTAGCATACCTTAAATCCATACAAACTCATGCAACTACATAAATGACGCATTACACACATCGTCTGACTACTACATCACAACATGCCATCGAACTAGAAAAATTTGGCATGTTTGGCCATGATGGAGAAGATCATCCATGGCTGCCTTGCCCTTCTCGGCGCCACTATTATCCTTCTCTAGGAAGTACCGGTCGAAGGCACAACAGGGATCGAGCCAGATCTGCTCTCCACCGTCATTGTCTGCCCCATCACTGTCCTCCTTCTCCTCCTTGGGAGGCAGCCTAGCCATGGCACGAAACCCCCCCGATTCCGTTCTCGGGCAAGGGCATGCGTGTTCCTCCGCTGCCGCTTCTTTACAATGCGGGCGCGGATGGCTTCCACCTTTGTAGCTGCCCGCGCAGCCGCATTAGCTGCCACCATGTTGGCGACGAGGCGTGCCTCCGCCACCCTTATCCTTTCCTTCCCACGGTGGGCACACTATTCCCAAGTGGGACTCATACTTCGCAGGACCAGTGACGGGGAAGGAAAGATTTGAAGCCTCCCAGGACCGCGATGATCCAGCCCCAGAAAATCCGAGCTCCCGATGTGATGAGGCAAAGGAGTTACGCCGTCATATCTTTGAAGGAAATATGCCCTAGAGGCAATAATAAAGTTATTATTTATTTCCTTATTTCAGGATAAATGTTTATTATTCATGCCAGAATTGTATTAACCGGAAACTTAGTACATGTGTGAATACATAGACAAAACAAAGTGTCCCTAGTATGCCTCTATTTGACTAGCTCGTTAATCAAAGATGGTTATGTTTCCTAACCATAGACATGTGTTGTCATTTGATGAATGGGATCACATCATTAGGAGAATGATGTGATGGACAAGACCCATCCGTTAGCTTAGCATTATGATCGTTACAGTCTCATTGCTACTGCTTTCTCCATGACTTATACACGTTCCTCAGACTATGAGATTATGCAACTCCCGAATACCGGAGGAACACCTTGTGTGCTATCAAATGTCACAACGTAACTGGGTGATTATAAAGATGCTCTACAGGTGTCTCCGAAGGTGTTTGTTGGGTTGGCATAGATCAAGATTAGGATTTGTCACTCCGTGTTTCGGAGAGGTATCTCTGGGCCCTCTTGGTAATGCTCATCACTATAAGCCTTGCAAGCAATGTGACTAATGAGTTAGTTGCGGGAAGAAGCATTACGGAATGAGTAAAGAGACTTGCCGGTAACGAGATTGAACTAGGTATGATGATACCGACGATCGAATCTCGGGCAAGTAACATACCGATGACAAAGGGAACAACGTATGTGGTTATGCGGTTTGACCGATAAAGATCTTTGTCGGTGTCAAAACCGGCGGATCTCGGGTAGGGGGTCCCGAACTGTGCGTCTAGGCGGATGGTAACAGGAGACAAGGGACACGATGTTTTTACCCAGGTTCGGGCCCTCTCGATGGAGGTAAAACCCTACTCCTGCTTGATTAATATTGATGATATGGGTAGTACAAGTGTAGATCTACCACGAGATCGGAGTGGCTAAACCCTAGAAGCTAGCCTATGGTATGATTGTTGTTCGTCCTACGGACCAAAACTCTCCGGTATATATAGACGCCGGAGAGGGCTAGGGTTACACAGAGTCGGTTACAATGGGAGGAGATCTTCATATCGCATCACCAAGCTTGCCTTCCACGCCAAGGAAAGTCCCATCCGGACACGGGACGAAGTCTTCAATCTTGTATCTTCATAGTCCGGGAGTCCGGCCAAAGGTCTTAGTCCGGCCATCTGGACACCCCCTAATCCAGGACTCCCTCAGTAGCCCCTGAACCAGGCTTCAATGATGACGAGTCCGGCGCGCAAGTTGTCTTCGGCATTGCAAGGCGGGTTCTCCTGCAAATTCTCTGTATCCATTGAATAGTGTCCGGCTTCTAGTGTGTGCTGTCCTCCTCGGCTTCCGTGCCCCATAATGACCATCTTCCACGTGTCAAACGAATGCGAAAAGCCAGGGGGTTTTCTTTTCACTTACCCCCCAGGTTGCGTTAATGAGCCGCCCATAAAAGAGACGGGGATTTAGATCCAATTCGCACCATCTTCCCTCCGCGAGTCTTCATTAGAGCGCCTCTGACAGAGATCCATTCCATCATGGCCAGTCGGTGCTGCTCCTCCTCTCGCCCCTCCAGCCCTCGGCCTGGAGATTGGGGGCGGTGCTCCGTCCCGCACAGCAAGTTAGTAGCGCTTCAGTCCAAAGGGCTTCTCCCCCAGCATATATGGTCCTAGTTCGAGCCGGGATTGCTGCCTATAGTGGCGGAGAGCAGGCGGAGGGCGTTCCCAATCCCTCTCAAGGAGAGCGGGTATGCCTAGTCCCTTATTTGATGAGAGGACTAGGATTTCCAATTCATCGGTTTCTCCGAGGGTTGCTAGAGTTCTACGGCCTCCAGCTACATAACCTCACGCCCGCCTCCATTTTGCACATCGCGGGCTTCGTGGCCCTCTGCGAGCTGTTCTTGGTGTTGAGGCCCATTTCACGCTGTGGAAGAGGTTGTTTTGCCTTGTTCCCCGTTCTCAGGAGGGGTCTATTTATCAGGTGGGCGGAGCCGAACTATGGCGCATCGCCGGGACCGGATATCTATCCAGCACCCCAAAGAGGGCGTCCGAAGACTGGCGCTCGGAGTGGTTTTATATAGATGACGTCCCCCTGCCGGACCCTGTACGGATCGGCCTCCCCGAGTACAATAATGCCCGTTGAGGGAGTCCTGGACTAGGGGGTGTCCGGATAGGCGAACTATCATCATCGGCCGGACTCCAAGACTATGAAGATACAAGATTGAAGACTTCGTCCCGTGTCCGTATGGGACTTTCCTTGGCGTGGAAGGCAAGCTTGGCGATACGGATATGTAGATCTCCTACCATTGTAACCGACTCTGTGTAACCCTAGCCCTCTCCGATGTCTATATAAACCGGATGGTTTTAGTTCGTAGGACGAACAACAATCATACCATAGGCTAGCTTCTAGGGTTTAGCCTCCTTGATCTCGTGGTAGATCTACTCTTGTAATACCCACATCATCAATATCAATCAAGCAGGACGTAGGGTTTTACCTCCATCAAGAGGGCCCGAACCTGGGTAAAACATCGTGTCCCTTGTCTCCTGTTACCATCCGCCTAGACGCACAGTTCGGGACCCCCTACCCGAGATCTGCCGGTTTTGACACCGACATTGGTGCTTTCATTGAGAGTTCCTCTGTGTCGTCACCGATAGGTTCGATGGCTTCTTCGATCATCAATAACAACACAGTCCAGGGTGAGACTTTTCTCCCTGGATAGATCTTCGTATTCGGCGGCTTTGCACTACGGGCCAATTCGCTTGGCCATCTGGAGCAGATCGAAAGCTACGCCCCTGGCTGTCAGGTCAGATTTGGAAGTTTGAACTTCACGACTAACATCCACGGGGACTTGATCTTCGATGGATTCGAGCCACAGCCAAGCGCGCCGCATTGTCACGATGGGCATGATTTAGCTCTGCGGCCGGACAGTGCCCTGGAGGCCGCACACGAGTCCGCTCCGACCCTCAATTCGGAGCCGGCTGCGTAGATCGAGGACGGGTGGCTAGACACCGCCTCGGGGGCTGCAACCTCTACGGCGATGGAGCCGAATACTGACCTTGTCCCTCGTAAAGCTCGTGACTCCGAGGTGCCGGACTCCTCGCCGGACTCCGAACCTCCCGCGCCCCCTCCAATCGAATCCGATTGGGCGCCGATCATGGAGTTCACCGCTGCGGACATCTTTCAACACTCACCTTTCGGCGACATCTGGAGTTCGCTAAAGTATCTCTCGTTATCAGGAGAGCCCTGGCCGGACTGCGGTCAGGACGGTTGGGATGCGGACGACGAAGAAATTCAAAGCCCACCCACCACCCACTTAGTAGCCACTGTCGACGATCTAACCGACATGCTGGACTTCGACTCCGAAGACATCGACGGTATGGACGACGATGCCGGAGACGACCAAGAACCAGCGCCTACTGGGCACTAGAAAGCCACCTCATCATATGACATATACATGGTGGACATCCCAAAGGATGGGAATGGCGAAGGAACAGCGGAGGATGACCCCTCCAATAAACAACCCAAGCGCCGGCGTCAGCAGCGCCGCTCTAAATCCCGCCACAGCAAGAATGGAGATTCCGACACCGGAGATAATAATACCCCAGACAGTGCCGAAGACAACCCCCTCCAGCAAGATTCAGCACAGGAGGACGGAGAAGCCAGCCCTCATGAGAGAGCGGCAGACGAAGAGGTGGAGGATGATAATTACATGCCTCCCTCCGGAGACGAGGCAAGCCTCGACGACGACGAATTTGTCGTGCCTGAGGATCCCGTCGAACAAGAGCGTTTTAAACGCAGGCTTATGGCCACAGCAAACAGCCTCAAGAAAAAGCAGCAACAGCTTAGAGCTGATCAAGACCTGCTAGCCGACAGATGGACTGAAGTCCTTGCAGCCGAAGAGCATGAGCTCAAACGCCCCTCCAAAACCTACCCTAAACGCAAGCTGCTCCCCCGATTAGAGGAGGAGGCATATGAACCTGCATCACCAGCGGACAATACGGCCGACCGACCACCCCGTGGCCGTGACAGAGAGGCCTCTAGGCCCTCCACTAGAATCGTACCCCGGCATCGCTCGAAAAGCACAAGGCCACAGGGGAACGCTCTGGACTTGCGAGATATATTGGAGGATAAGGCAAGACAATCAAGATCGATCTATGGATCACGTGGGCGCCCCATGATACGTGACGACAACCGTTGCGCCGGACACAGCAAGTCCGGCCGGGCCGAACACAGTAGACAAAGCTCTTTTGAGCTTCGTCATGATATAGCCCAATACAGAGGCGCCGCACACCCACTATGCTTCACAGATGAAGTAATGGATCATCAAATCCCCGAAGGGTTTAAACCCGTGAATATTGAATCTTATGACGGCACAACAGACCCCGCGGTTTGGATCGAAGACTATCTCCTTCATATCCACATGGCCCGCGGTGATGATCTTCACGCCATCAAATACCTCCCACTCAAGCTTAAAGGACCAGCCTGGCATTGGCTTAACAGCTTGCCAGCAGAGTC
Organism: Triticum dicoccoides; assembly: GCF_002162155.2. NCBI lineage: Eukaryota > Viridiplantae > Streptophyta > Magnoliopsida > Poales > Poaceae > Triticum > Triticum dicoccoides. Next base: position 686,932,520 of record NC_041391.1, read on the forward strand.
AATTGGGAGTTGGGAGGACCTGGAAGCCGCATTCCTTGATAACTTCCAGGGCACGTATGTGCGACCACCAGACGCTGACGACCTAAGCCATATAATTCAGCAGCCAGACGAATCGGCCAAACAATTCTGGACACGATTCTTAACTAAGAAAAATCAAATCATCGACTGTCCGGATGCGGAGGCCCTCGCGGCCTTCAAACATAACATCCGCGATGAGTGGCTTGACCGGCACCTGGGACAGGAAAAGCCGAAATCCATGGCATCCCTCACATCACTCATGACCCGCTTCTGCGCGGGAGAGGACAGCTGGCTAGCCCGCAGCAACAACCTCAACAAAAATTCTGACAGTCCGGATATCAAGGACCGCAATGGCAGGTCGTGTCGCAACAAGAACAAACGCCGCATTAACGGCAACGATAGTGAGGATACGACAGTCAATGCCGGATTCAGAGGCTCTAAACCCGGTCAGCGGAAAAAGCCATTCAAAAGAACTACTCCGGGTCCGTCCAATTTGGACCGAATACTCGATCACTCGTGCCAGATACACGACACCCCCGAAAAGCCAGCTAACCACACCAACAGGGACTGTTGGGTATTCAAGCAGGCAGGCAAGCTAATTGCCGAAAACAACGACAAGGGGCTGCATAGCGATGTCGAGGAAGAGACCCGACCACCGAACAATAGAGGACAGAAGGGTTTCCCCCCACAAGTGCGGACGGTGAACATGATATACGCAACCCACATACCCAAAAGGGAGCGGAAGCGTGCACTCAGGGATGTATACGCGATGGAGCCAGTCACCCCGAAGTTCAACCCATGGTCCTCCTGCCCGATCACTTTTGATCGAAGGGACCACCCCACTAGCATCCGCCACGGCGGATTCGCTGCATTGGTTTTAGACCCAATCATCGATGGATTTCACCTCACCAGAGTCCTGATGGACGGCGGCAGCAGTCTAAACCTGCTTTATCAGGATACAGTGCGCAAAATGGGCATAGACCCCTCAAGGATTAAACCTACAAAGACGACCTTTAAAGGCGTCATACCAGGTGTAGAGGCCAATTGTACAGGCTCAGTTACACTGGAAGTGGTCTTCGGATGTCCGGATAACTTTCGAAGCGAGGAGTTAATCTTCAACATAGTTCCGTTCCGCAGCGGCTATCATGCTCTGCTCGGACGTACCGCGTTTGCAAAGTTCAATGTGGTGCCGCACTATGCATACCTCAAGCTCAAGATGCCAGGCCCTCGAGGAGTCATCATGGTCAACGGAAACACTGAACACTCTCTCCGAACGGAGGAACATACAACGGCTCTCGCGGCAGAAGTACAGTGCAGCCTCTTAAGGAAATTCTCGAGTCCGGCCGTTAAGCGACCTGACACGGCTAAACGCACCCAGAGTAACCTACAACAAGACCACCTGGCATATTCCGAGCATGCGTAGCAATGCGGCCCCAACCCCAGCCCCTGCAAAATTGCAAGACTGGTCCTTCGCGTACATCATTACGCTCTGGAGATACCATGGGCATAGGGGGAGGGGCACGACCACGATAAGCCCAGAATGCGGCTTAACCACACCAGGGGCTCTCAAGTGTGTCGTTGTTTTTTTTTTCTCTTTTTCTTTTTTTTACCCACAGGACTCCATTCATCAGAGGCCCTGTCCGGCAGTCGACCTGCCGAACTCACGATGCAACAGCCAGGGAAGAAGAAAGGCTACGACGAATATCCAGGTGGTCTCCATTACGAGCATTAAATCTGTTTTATACACCATTCCGCAGCCTACCCCTGGAGGGGGACATGTTTAATAGTCCCTGTCGGTGTCAAACCCGGCGGATCTCGGGTAGGGGGTCCCGAACTGTGCGTCTAGGCGGATGGTAACAGGAGACAAGGGACACGATGTTATACCTAGGTCCGGGCCCTCTTGATGGAGGTAAAACCCTACGTCCTGCTTGATTAATATTGATGATGTGTGTTACAAGAGTAGATCTACCACGAGATCAAGGAGGCTAAACCCTAGAAGCTAGCCTATGGTATGATTGTTGTTCGTCCTACGGACTAAAGCCATCCGGTTTATATAGACACCGGAGAGGGCTAGGGTTACACAGAGTCGGTTACAATGGTAGGAGATCTACATATCCGTATCGCCAAGCTTGCCCTCCACGCCAAGGAAAGTCCCATCCGGACACGGGACGAAGTCTTCAATCTTGTATCTTCATAGTCTTGGAGTCCGGCCGATGATGATAGTTCGGCCATCCGGACACCCCCTAGTCCAGGACTCCCTCAGTAGCCCCTGAACCAGGATTCAATGATGACGAGTCTGGCGCGCATATTGTCTTCGGCATTGCAAGGCGGGTTCCTCCTCCGAACAATTTATAGAAGATTGCAAACACCAGGATAGTGTCCGGCTCTGCAAAATAAATTCCACATACCACCGTAGAGAGAATAATATTTACACAAGTTCAATCTGCTGACGTATTTGGTGGCGTGACATCACACCACTACCAAGCCTTTACTCGAATTGTTTTTATTGTACCACCTCAGCGCGTTTAGCGAAGCGGTTTCCTTGGCACGTCTTGTCGAAGCAGAGATCATGTTCCCCTTATTCCGGGATTCCCAATAATACGGATGTGGGTAACCCAACCGCGCCCGTTGCCATGCCCCCTCCATCGAAGGCGGGTTCCAAACGGTCACGGGGACGACTCTTGGTATTCTTCCTCTTTATAATGAGACCAAGGCCAGTTCTTTTTCTTCAATCCTCAATCGAATCCGCCCCTCGCCCCTGAGTTCCAACACCCAGGGCTCCAGATTCGGGTACTTTCGACCTTTGACAATGTCCGGCTCCGACCTACGAGGCCGGTGGATGCCCTCTTCCGTCACGGAAGAAGACGTGCTAAAGCTGAGAGACGCCAGGTACTTGACCTATGAGATTTCGCATAGGTTGCCTGCCCGAGGGCAAGTTATTCCTACTCCCGAGCCCGGCGAGAGCGTTGTGTTCGTGTCTCACCTCCGTCGGGGTTTAGGCTTCCCGACGGATCCCTTCGTGAGGGGGCTCATGTTTTACTATGGGCTGGAATTCCATGACTTGGCTCCGGAGTCCATCCTCCACATCTCATCATTCATCGTCGTTTGCGAAGCCTTCCTCCGCACTACCCCACACTTCAGCTTGTGGCTCAAAACCTTCAACGTGGAGCCGAAGATGATTGAGGGGCGTCAGGCAGAGTGCGGCGGGGCGGTTATAAGCAAGAGGGCCGATGCTCCATGGCCCGAGGGCTCTTTTCAAGAGGAGCTCGACTCGTGGCAACAGGAGTGGTTCTATATCACCGCTCCAAGGGGCAGCAGGCAGAAACCGCCGCCCGTCTTCTGCTCGGGACCTCCACAATGGCTGACGTCATGGGTCAATAAGGGGCTTAACTGGGGTCCGTCCAAAGACGTACCCCTGTTGCAGGACCGGATTCGAGACCTCCAAGAAAGGGAGATTAATCTGGTGGCGGTGGCACAGGTTATGCTGATCCGGCGCCTTCTGCCCTGCAAACGTCGCCCCCTCCGCCTGTGGGAATTTAATCCGGAGGGGCCACGAGCTCTCCAACACTTCATGGGTTTGACACCCGTGGAGATGTACAAACTGTTCTTGGGATCGCAAGAGATGCGTCCGGACTTGATCGAGGACGTCGACCTAAGATGCAATCACCCGGATACTCAAGTAAGTAGCCCTGTGTCCGGACATATTGTCCATTTATTTATCATGGGTTTGCCTTTTAACCAGCTATCCCTTGGACAGGAGTGGGTAGCGCAAGCAAAACTGATACGGTGTCCGGCTCCCCTCCCTGAGACCACGCTGGATCCCGTGTTAGTCAAAATGTTGGAGTTCGCGCCTTCGGAGGAGGGCGAAGGGGGGCATAGGGAAACTACCACCTCCGCCAAGGAGGCTTTCAGTAAGGGGGGAATCGAGAGTCCCTCCTTCCAGGCGGAGAAGAGGACTGCTTCCGAAGACCCGGAGGCCAAGGCCTCAAAGCGGGGAAAGAAATCTGCACCAGAAGGTCCTGTGCAGGGAAGGGCCCTGGCCGCACAGTCTCCCCATAGGAATCTGCCCTCCAGCGAGCCGTAAGTAAAAGTGGGGAATTTTGTAATAGGGAACGCCCCTATATTATTTCCAAAGGTAACCGAAGTTTTCACCTTGTAGTTCGGATCTCAGCCCATCTCAGCAGAGCTCAACTTCGGGGGACCTTTGTCTGGAGATGATGGAAAGCGAGACGCCTCCATCTGCCGCCCCATCAGGCCGGGCGGACAACCCTGAGGTGTCGTCACGGAGGGTCTCCCCGAGTCCGGCGGGGCCGAAGAGTCCGGCACCCATTGGAGTACGGCCGGTGGAGCTGCAGGATTTGCTCAAGAGGGCGTCTATCTCGCAAGATCATCACACATTAATGAGTACGGTGATTGAAAGGATCTCATCCACCGAGAGCGGGTTGTATGAGGCCGTCGGAAGCTTGCTGACGGGGTTTGAGGTACGCAAAAAATGACATACCTTTTGACAGTTTTGCACATGAAGTGCGCCCTGTATAGATAGTAGCCCCTGAGACTTGGTATGCTGTCGAAAGCGATAGCGTGCCAAGGATCATAATCTCAGTTATAGAATGTCACCTTTCCTGTGCAGGTGGCGGAACGTTCGGTGGCCAGCCGGACTGATGGAGTTGCTGAACTGAAGAGGCAACTCGACGTTGCTGATGCGGACATCACGCTGGTCAATAAACGACTTAACGAGTCGCAAGGTAGGTGGTTGCTCCGCAGTTGCCTAGTAAGGGAGATGGTGCCCGTTCCTTACAATTTATATGCTTGATGCAGATGGCATTGCTGCTGTGGAAGATCTTCGACCAGAGCTTGCTCGAGCCAAGGAGCAAGCCAGGATAAGTGATGCGGCTGCCTTGAAGGCAGCAGAAGAGCTAAAAGCCGAAAAGGCTGTTCACTGCCGAAGTAGGGAAGAGTTGGCCGGAATGGCCTTGAAATTAAAAGATGCTACCGACCGTTGTGAGGTTCTTGAAGGAGAACGCCGAGTGGAGCAAGAGGGCCTGAAGAAGGCCGGCGCCGAAGTCAAGGATGCCCGGAGTGAGATGCGGGCTATGAAGGAGGAACTGCGTCAAGCCGGAGACATTGTGGCTGGAAAGCCCTTTCTTCTGCGTAGGAAGTTCACGGATCCGAAGTATGCTCAGCTGGGCCAGTTGTGTGGTGCGGAGGATCCTTATCTGGATTTGGCGGCGAGTGCGGCGGACGCAGTCGTGCACTTCCGAAGCCAGAAGGGTCATGAAATGGAAGAGCTTTACTGGTCTCAATTCCGTAGTCCGGAGAGTCCACTTCCGTTGACTGATCGGCTGGCTGAGTGGGCTGAGCTGAATAGATTGTCCGACTTGCCATGACGGATGCGGTCACTCATCTGTGGTCGGAAAGGCCCAAGCCGAAGAGTTATTTTGGCTTGTTGCAGCAATTCCTTGGGGCGGTGCCGTATATCAAGGCGATGAAGCGGTCAGCATGCATAGAAGGTGCACGGATGGCTCTCGCCCATGTGAAGACATACTGGGCAGACATGGATGCCACCGCTGTTGCATCCCGGGGTTCGGACAAGAGCCGATTACCCGCCGAGCACTATTTTGAGGAAGTCCCGCAGGGCGCTCGTTTAATAGAGTCGCAGTGCTCGAAAGATGTCATGTTTAAATGACGTGTATGACTTGTGAGATCATGTTTATAATGCAATAGCTTTTTATACTTATGCGTTCAAGTATTGAACTATCTCCTGTGCGGCCGTATATGTATGAATAACCTGAAAGTTGCAGTCTTTGGCTTCAGCCCCCACGCACATGGTGCGGGGGTGTTTGCAAAAAAGAAAAGCGCTTTTTCACACTTAATCCAACGTCTTGGTCCTTTGAAGGAGGTGATAGCATAGCAAACTAGGCAACCGGACTATAATGCTTTATCACTTTCACTTAGCCATAGGAGCTCGATGGTGGGGCTACTATATAGCCCCCAGAGGCACCGCGCTCTCTGAACTTGGGGCGCGTATGTGCCTGACCGGGAAGCGGTCCTTCATCAAAGCGAAGGAATTCTAAACATTCCAATAGTCGATCGAGTGGTTGACCAGTCTCTCGCTATATCATGATAGTCATTTTTCGGCTTTCTCTACTAAGGTGCTCGCCCGGACGAACCGGGGCACAATCGCAGTAGTTCTCCTGGTGTCGCCTTAGACGATGGAGCGGAACGTAAGGCAACAAAACACAAGAGCCGGGCAAACCCAACATTTGACGAAAGACATGATTCAGAGCTGATGCATATAAGGCCTAACTCGAGACGCCGAACACTCCCTGAGGTGTTCGGTCTTTATGATACCGGGCAGAACAATGCCCTAAGCCCCTAGTGTCCGGGTACAGGCGGGAACTTCTGACGCGGCTGATGCCAAAACGCTAGCCTCCTCCTCGGTTATGGTAGAAAACTGGGGGATGTGTATCAACAAGAGACAGTAAGAAAGGTTTACGCAGGGTCTTAATCTGAAAAGAATCCTTGCAACGGTTCCCTGGTGCACGTCTGCGCCTATGTCTCCGTTGTGCTGTATCCTGGACGGGTGTAGCACGTGCTTCATCTGTAAAAGAGAAGGACTTAGTTTGGAAGAAATATCGTGCAAAGGTTGTATTTAAAATAAAGTATAATTTGGAAGATGAATAAAGTTGAGCTTTATTGGCTCTCATCATTTATACGCGCAGCCCCTTGTAAAGGGGTATGCGGCTGGGAAGCCCCTTGTTTATTTACGGCGGACTCGCCTAACCGTGTCCGAGGTCTGAATGACCTGTATTTTAGGGCTTTGACCTGCAAGGTCGGATTAGTGTGTGGCTGTCAAGGCGGCCTCACGTTCTCCGTGGTCGAGGAACACTCAGAGTTACTCTTTAATGAGATTATGCCGCGTGGACCGGGCATTGTAAGTGTAAGAGACGCGTAATGTGTTATTGCGTTAAAGCGGGTGAAAGCTTCGCGTCCCAGTAGTGCTTGAGGGCCACTATGAAATGGGGCGGTATGGAGAGTGAGCTTTTCGCGATGAAGGTTGTCAGATGAACCGGACATAACCTCTAGTGGTACGGAGCTTGTTCAATTGGCTTAAGGGCCTGGCGTCACTCCTTTGAAGGAAGTGCTGCTACGGCGAATTTTGGTAGGGTCTATCCCCAGTCTGCGGATGGTGTCCTGGTATGGCAGGTGCCGCACTGTGTTTTCGTGTTATCACATGAAGTGAGTTCACTGTTTTGACTTCTAGTGGGAAAGTCTTCTGTTTTCCGGCGTTCTGCTTGTGGGGTTCGTCATTGTCTTCGCTTGGTGTGTCGAGCCCCTCGCGTTCGGCGTTAAGTCGGCCGTACTGTTTGAAGACCCAACAATCTCTGTGGGTATGGTTTGCAGGCTTCCCGGAGGTACTATGTATTTGACATAGCCTATCCAGAATTTTGTTTAGGTTGGATAGCTCGTCACTGTTGTCCTTGAGGGGCAGTGTTTTGTTATTCGGCCGAGAGCTTTTGAATCTGGCGTTGACCGCCGTGCTATTTGGGCCATTTTCCTTATTCCGGCGCTGATCTTTTTTGTGTCGTGATTTCCCATTTCCATCCCTGACTTCGGATGTACTCGGGTCGCTGGGGCTGCATCTAGCCAGCCAGCTGTCCTCCCCTGCGCAAAAGCGGGTCATGAGGCTTGTTAGTGTGGCCATTGTTCTTGGTTTTTCCTGGCCGAGGTGTCTGGCGAGCCATTCGTCTCGGACGTTGTGCTTAAAGGACGCTAAGGCTTCGGCGTCCGGACAGTCGACTATTTGGTTCTTTTTGGTGAGGAACCTGTTCCAGAATTTGCGTGCTGACTCTCCGGGCTGTTGAGTTATGTGACTTAAATCGTCTGCATCCGGAGGGCGGACATAGGTCCCTTGAAAATTTGCTCGAAACGCATCCTCGAGCTCTTCCCAACTTCCAATGGTATTTCCTGGGAGGCTTTTGAGCCAATGCCGAGCTGGCCCTTTGAGCTTGAGGGGTAGGTATTTTATGGCGTGGAGATCGTCTCCTCTAGCCATATGTATGTGTAGGATATAATCCTCAATCCAGACTCCGGGGTCTGTTGTTCCGTCATATGACTCTATGTTTACGGGTTTGAATCCCGCTGGAAATTCATGATCCAGTACCTCGTCGGTGAAACATAGTGGGTGTGCAGCGCCCCTGTATTTAGGTGTGCCATTGTCTTCAAACGCTTGGCGGGTTGTGTTGCTTTCTGGAGTCTTCTTTTTTGGCCCATAGATAGACCTGACCGGGTAATCCTTTTACTGAGGATCTTTATGCTGATCGTGTGCCGGCTTGTGTGCGGAGCCCCTTGCTGCTCTTAGCCTGTCATCTGGTCATCTATCCGGCCAGGCGGCCTCTTTCGTTTTGACTGTGGGGGCTCTGAGGCCTCCTCGTCGAATTCGGGCAGCAACTTGCGCTTCGGGTAACTCTTTGCCTGGCGAATAGCGTCATATTTATCTGCGGTATTGAGTACTTTGCTCCATCTCATTCTGAGTGCGTCCTCTGCTGTTTTGAGCTTCCGCTTTTGCTTCTTCAAACTTCTTGCAGTAGCGACGAGCCTTTTATGAAGGTTCTTCAAACTTAGGTGTGTCGTTGAATTTCTTCGTCGTCCGCATCCCAACCGTCCTGACCGCAGTCCGGCCAGGGCTCTCCTGATAAAGAGAGACACTTTAGCGAACTCAAGATGTCGCCGAAAGGTGAGTGTTGAAAGATGTCCGCAGCGGTGAAATCCATGACCGGCGCCCAACCAGATTCGATTGGAGGGGGCGCGGGAGGTTCGGAGTCCGGCAAGGAGTCCGGCACCTCGGAGTCACGAGCTTCATGAGGGACAAGGTCAGTGTTCGGCTCTATCGTTGTAGAGGTTGCAGCTCCTGAGGCACTGTCTAACCATCCGTCCTCGATCTGCGCAGCCGGCTCCGAATTGAAGATCAGAGCGGACTCGAGTGCGGTCTCCAGGGTACTGTCCGGCTGTAGAGCTAAATCATGCCCATCGTGACAGTGTGGCGCGCTTGGCTGTGGCCCGAACCCATCGAAGATCAAGTCCCCGTGGATGTCAGCCGTGAAGTTCAAACTTCCAAATCTGACCTGACGGCCAGGGGCATAGCTTTCGATCTGCTCCAGATGGCCAAGTGAATTGGCCCGCATTGCAAAGCCGCCGAATACGAAGATCTGTCCGAGGAGGAAGGTCTCACCCTAGACTGCATCGTAGATGATGATCGAAGAAGCCATCGAGCCTATCGGTGACGGCACAGAGGAACTCTCAATGAAAGCACCAATGTCGGTGTCAAAACCGGCGGATCTCAAGTAGGGGGTCCCGAACTGTGCATCTAGGCGGATGGTAACAGGAGACAAGGGACACGATGTTTTACCCAGGTTCGGGCCCTCTTGATGGAGGTAAAACCCTAAATCCTGCTTGATTAATATTGATGATGTGTGTTACAAGAGTAGATCTACCACGAGATCAAGGAGGCTAAACCCTAGAAGCTAGCCTATGGTATGATTGTTGTTCGTCCTATGGACTAAAGCCATCCGGTTTATAAAGACACCAGAGAGGGCTAGGGTTACACAGAGTCGGTTACAATGGTAGGAGATCTACATATCCGTATCGCCAAGCTTGCCCTCCACGCCAAGGAAAGTCCCATCCGGACACGGGACGAAGTCTTCAATCTTGTATCTTCATAGTCTTGGAGTCCGGCCGATAATGATGTTCGGCCATCCGGACACCCCCTAGTCCAGGACTTCCTCAGTCCCATCCCTTGCTTATCGCACCATTTGTATCGTTGTGCATTCACAGCAGTATTTCTTGAATAAACAATGCAGCACCTTTTTTCTTATCATTGCATTTCTTTCTTATACATACGTTCATTTATGACATGTTGCATCCGTACACTTTGGTACGGCTAAATACACCAGGGGCTTATGTTTCCCGCATCATGGTGTGATAAGTCCGAACACTTTCACAAGTGCGGCACCCCGAACTTATAGCATTATATGCATCGGCTCCGAATCATGTCTTCGGTAAATAGTTGGGTTTGCCCGGCTCCCATGTTTTGGTACCTTACATTCCGTTGTATCGGCTAAGGTAGCACTGGGAGAACCACTGCGATTGCGCCCCAGTTGAGCTGGGCGAGCGCCTCAGTGGAGAAAGCTAAAACTGACAGTCATGATGAGGCGAGAGCCGGTCGCTGTTCGAGAGGTTTTTTCGAGTCTCTAAAGACTTATGCCGCTTAGAGCGAGGAACCGGCTTTGTCCGGCCCAGACGTGGATAGCGCCCCAAATTCGGCCTTCCGAACACTAGGGGCTTCGCCGAAATTTAAAATTATAGAATTCTATGGCTAAGTGAGAGTGTTCAAGCATTATAAGTCCGGTTGCCTGGTTCGTTGTGTTGAGCGCCTCCCTAGATGGACCCAAAAATGGGAACAAGAGTGCTCAAATTTATCCCGAACACCCCAGCACTCGTGGCATGGGGGCTGAAGCCGACGACTTGCCATCTCTCAGATTTGATAAACGGCCGCACAAAAGGTAATATTTTAAATTAACAAGCGTTGCTTAGCGCATATGAACAAAGTTTTCAGCGCACAGGATAACAAAATGCGAGTCTACTCAAATATTACATCTTTGGAGCACTCACCCGCAATAATGCGGGCACCCTTCAGGACACTCTTATAATACATCTCGAGCGTGCGATACTCCTTGCCCGGCAGTGGCGCGTCTGTCACAAGCTTCTCAGCATTCATCTTGCCCCATTGCACCTTTGCGCGGGCAAGGGCCCGACGGGCACCTTCAATACAGGCGGAGTGCTTGATTACTTCAACCCATGGACACGCATCCACCAGCTGCCGCACTAGGCCAAAGTAGCTCCCAGGCATGGCCTCCTTGGGCCACAGCCGAACTATGAGGCCCTTCATGGCCTATTCGGACACCTTGTGGAGCTCGACCAGCTGCTTCAGCTGGTCGCTAAGGGGCACCGGATGTCCGGCCTCAGCATACTGAGACCAGAAGACCTTCTCCGTCGAGCTCCCCTCCTCGGCCCTATAGAAAGCGGCAACATCGGACACACTGCGAGGCAGATCTGCGAACGCTCCTAGAGAGCTCCGAATTCGGGTAAGTGATAGGTAATTCACACTCACATGCTTACTTTGCATGAAAAATGCCTTAGCCGCCGCTATTTTCTTCAACGCCTCGATTTCCTGGAGGGCCTTGTAGGCTTCGGCCTTAGCGGCTTTGGCACTCTCAAGAGCCGATGCAAGCTCAGACTCTCGAGTCTTCGAGTCGCGCTCCAAACTCTCATGTTTTTCCACGAGAGCCTGGAGCTCTTGCTGTACCTCCGCCACTCACGCCTCCTGCTTCTCTCGCTCGGTGCACTCCGCTTCCGCATTATGTTCGGCCGCGAACACCGCCTCCTTCAGGGTCGCCACCTCATTCGTGGCCCCTGCAATACCCACGTTATCCTTGTCATTCTTCTTACAACCAAATCCTTTTCTGTAAGGTACAATTTTAAAGGTGTTACTCACCTTCCTTGTCCTCGAGCTGCTTCTTGGCACGGACGAGCTCGTTCTCGGACCGCTCGAGGCTTTGCTTCAAAGTATTGACCTCTGCAGTCAGTGCGGCAGAGGTCAGCAGCACAGCCTGCAATCCCATATTGACATATTTTTTATGACTCCTGCGTATATCTTTTTAGATCCTCAGTTCGGCTTTTGTTTCCGAACACCGAACCGAGCATCAGGGGCTACTGTCTATGCGGTACTATTTTACATATATCAAAATTCTTACCTCAAAGCCTGTTAGAAGCCTCCTGCAGGCTTCGGTCAGCCCGCTCTTGGCAAGCTGAACCTTCTGAATCACCGCACTCATGACGGTGCGGTGTTCCTTTTTGATGGAAGCGCCGTTGAGCGCCTCCAGCAAGCTATCCGGCGCCTCCGGTTGGACAGAGACCGCCGGCGTCACGGTCTTGCCCTTCTTACGAAGGGGCCGCCCGCCGGACTCCGGAGCCACTACGGGTTCCGGTGCGGAGTCCGGTGCAAAGTCTGGGAGGTTGCCCTGCGGCACCTCCGGGGCCTCCTCCTCCTGGCGGGTCCCTTCCCGGAATCCCACCTCGGCATCATTCGCATCACGGGGGGAGGAGGCGGTCGGAAGGGAATCCATATCCGACGCACCCAAGGACCCGCTCGACGAAGCGGGAAGATCATCCTTGGGCGGACTCCAGGGTTGTATGCGGCATTAGAAAGACACCATGTGGCGAAAAGAAAAATCATGAAGTTATTCGAGAGTCCGGATACTTACGATCTTGCTAGGGGCTTGGCCCTTGGAGGCCAGTCCTCGTCTCGTCGCCGGCGTTGGCAGAGCAGTCCGGGGGAAGAGTCCTTCCCTTCTTAGACCCTTCGGCCTTCCTCGTTGGGGAGGCCTTCCTTTTCTTCCCTCCCCCCGCTGGGGGAGAGGCCTCTTTCTTCTCCTCCTCGCCTTCGTGGGAGGAGTCCGCCTCGGTGTCATCGTCCGATGACACCTGAAAACGGGAACTCTTTAGAGTGCCCGTGGCCTTCTTCTTGGCCTTCTTCCCCGGCACCACGTGGGGTGCCGGAGCCAGCAGCCCCGTTAAGCGGGCGTCCGCTGGGTCTTCTGGCAAAGGGGCCGGACAAATAGTCTGCTCGGCCTTCTTCAGCCAGTCCTGTCAAAGGAGAGGGAGTTTAGATCCCGCATAGAGTCAAACGATGGAAAACAAGTGTCCCGTAAAGGGCAAAATCGCTTACCTTGCTAGCCGGACGCTGCGAGCTAAATCCGCGATCTTTGGTAGCGGATGCGGGAGCCTCGGCGCCCTTAAACAGCACCCTCCAGGCCTCTTCGTACGTAGTGTTGAAGAGCCCGCTCAAAGTCTGATGCTGCGCCGGATCAAACTCCCACATATTGAAGTCCCGTTGTTGGCACGGGAGAATCCGGTGGATGAGCATGACCTGGACTACGTTGACAAGCTTGAGCTTCTTGTTCACTAGCTTTTGGATGCAGGCTTGAAGTCCGGTCAGCTCCTCCGAATCACCCCATGTCCGGCCACTCTCTTTCCAGGAGGTGAGTCGTATGGGGATGCCAGATCTGAATTCGGGGGCCGCTGCCCATTCAGGGTCACGCGGCTCGGTGATGTAGAACCACCCCGATTGCCACCCCTTAATGGTTTCCACGAAGGTGCCCTCGAGCCAAGTAACGTTGGGCATCTTGCCCACCATGGCACCTCCGCACTCCGCTTGGCTGCCCTTCACAACCTTCGGCTTGACACTGAAGGTCTTGAGCCACAAGCCGAAGTGGGGCTGGATGCATAGGAAGGCCTCACACACGACGATAAACGCCGAGATGTTGAGGATCAAATCCGGGGCCAGATCATGGAAATCCAGGCCGTAGTAGAACATGAGCCCCCGGACAAAGGGATGGAGTGGGAATCCCAGTCCGCGGAGGAAATGGGAAAGGAATAATACCCTCTCATGGGGCCTGGGGGTGGGGATGAGCTCCCCCTCGTCGGGGAGCCGGTGCGCGATGTCGCTGGACAGATATCCGGCGCTGCGCAGCTTCTGGATGTGCCCCTCCGTAACGGAGGAGGCCATCCACTTGCCTCCCGCTCCGGACATAGTTGGAGAAGGTTGAGGTGAGATGTGCGGACTTGGGCGCTGGAGCTCGAGTTCGCGGAGATGGATAAGCAAAGGATGAAGAAGGCGTAGGTAAAAGGGTTGGATCTTTATCCCCTTATATGGGCGGACGAAACCATATGTCCCCACCGGCCTGACAAAACTCGCTTATCTCCCAAGCGTCGCAATCAATGGCGCGGTTGGGTTACCCACGCCCGTATTGATGGGAATCCCGGAATAAGGGGAACACGACTCAGCTTCGACAAGACGTGCTAAGGGAACCGCTTCGCTAAACGCGCTGAGGTGGTACAATAAAAACAATTCGAGTAAAGGCTTGGTAGTGGTGTGACGTCACACCACAAAATACGTCAGCAGATTGAACTTGTGTAAATATTATTCTCTCTATGGTGGTATGTGGAATTTATTTTGCAGAGCCGGACACTATCCTGGTGTTCACAATCTTCTATAAATTATTCGGAGGAGGAACCCGCCTTGCAATGCCGAAGACAATATGCGCGCCGGACTCGTCGTCATTGAAGCCTGGTTCAGGGGCTACTGAGGGAGTCCTGGACTAGGAGGTGTCTGGATAGCCGAACTATCATCATCGGCCGGACTCCAAGACTATGAAGATACTAGATTGAAGACTTCGTCTCGTGTCCGGATGGGACTTTCCTTGGCGTGGGAGGCAAGCTTGGCGATACGGATATGTAGATCTCCTACCATTGTAACCGACTCTGTGTAACCCTAGCCCTCTCCGGTGTCTATATAAACCGGATGGTTTTAGTCCGTAGGACGAACAACAATCATACCATAGGCTAGCTTCTAGGGTTTAGCCTCCTTGATCTCGTGGTAGATCTACTCTTGTAATACCCACATCATCAATATTAATCAAGCAGGACGTAGGGTTTTACCTCCATCAAGAGGGCCCGAACCTGGGTAAAACATCGTGTCCGTTGTCTCCTGTTTCCATCCGCCTAGACGCACAGTTCGGGACCCCTACCCGAGATCCGCCGGTTTTGACACCGACACCCGTTGAAGAAGCGCCTGAGTTGGCGCCCACGGAACCCTCAGAGGGAAGCTGACAGGGACGTCCTGTACCTGATGAGCCGGATAAGGTTGTTGGCTCATTCCGGACTGACCACGATTAAGGTCATGGCCGTATGCATTACGCGAGGGGTGCAGCCGCTTCAATACAGAGGCCACCCCATGTGGGATTTCAACGGGGAGGATGACGCTACCCGGTGCGATCGCAAGGGGCCAGACTCGGCCGCCACTTTAACGAGAATCTTATCCGCTTTGTACAAGGGGGAAGAGGAAGAATCCCTCCATGTCAACCCGGAAGGCGGATTCTCTATGTACAATCCTCCTAGTTGGGTGAGCGGACACTTTCACTTGCCTATCCGTTTGTGACATTCCCGTAGTTGAGTACTTAGACTAGTAATGCTCGAAAGCAGGAGCTGCGCCAGGCTATGAAGGAAATAAACAGCCCTCCTCCACAACCCGAGGACCCAGAACGGCCCCTCGATCCGGACTCTCAAGAAGATCCGGACTTATGCGTGGAGTTGATTGATGGAGTATTTCATCAATTGAGCAAGGATAACTCCTTAGTGGCCATCACGGCCGACTATCCCGGACTACTTCCAGCCTCCAAGGTAACTAAGACCGAAGTCCCAGTATTCTCATGTTTTATCTTGCATGCCATGTACTAACGGTGTTTCGCAGGGTAAATCCTTGAGGCGGAAGGCTGAGCCCACGGTGGGCAGCCAACAAGGGCCGCTAAAGCCAGGCTGGCCAAAAACAAGTGCAGACCGGATCGAGATTCCGGCGCAACGGTATGGCGTGCGGATTTAACGCCTAGGGTTTATGCCCTTGAGTCTTACTAATGCTCATGATTTTCTTAGAAAGAAGAGAGCCCGCCGGACTATGTCCGCCGGCCAAGGTTCGAGGCCGGGTCCGGAAGCGGAGGCGGACACGGGACGCACCTCGGGCGCTCCTCCGACAGAGGGCGCCGACGGGCTATCTGCTACCAATGCAGAGGTGGAGAGTGCCCTAAACCACAGGCGTCGCCGGACTGCTCTTCGTGACGCGTGTTTTTCCCCAGAGGCGTTGGACGCCTTTAATACATGAGATGCGTATCTCCGTGCTGCTCAAAATGATCTAGCCAAAGCCACGAAGCAGTATGTGAAAGACATACAGGTGAGAAAAATTGAAGGTTATATATGTCAGTAGCCCCCGAGACTTGAAACAGTGAAGATAACTGTTTGAAGGATCATGTGCTATGCAGTGTCTAAAAAAGAAGAACACGCAATGGTCCCAGGAGCTCGAAGAGTGCAAGGCTCTGCTCGAGGCCGCATTGGCCACTTCAGAGAATGTCAAGGGGACGCCCGCAGGTAATATATGCTTCAAAAGGTACTTCCGTTTTGAAATGCGGCAGGCGTGCAACCCTGACGATAATAATGCAGATGAGGCCGGAGTAAATCCGGACCAGCAACAACTCCTACGCCAACTAAAGGCTGGCGAGAGCATGCTGACGAGGGTGAGGCAAGAGAAGAACAAGCTTCAAGACGCCAATACCCAGCTAGGCGAGGAACTGAAAGATGTTCATATTCAGCTGTCTTCTGCCGTAAAGGAGAATCGGCGACTTCGACGCGGCATTTTTAGTAAGTGCTTGAACGAATCTTCGAAAAAAAATTCGGTGAGGAAGTCGATTGACAGAGCTATGTTTGTAGGTCTGCTGACAGGTCGTCCGGCGGAGGAAATGCCTGGTTCATCGGGAGACCTTCTTCCCGAGCTGTTGCAACTACACGAACAAGTTCGGCAGGCAATGCAAAGCTTCATCCAGGCTATGTGGCCATCCCTCTCCGTGCCCGAAGGCCTTGAGGAGCTTACCAAGAAGCTGGAGGGAGTGCGGCAGCGCTTCCGGTTGTGGAAGATATCGGCTTGCCGTCAAGGTGCCAGGGAGGCCTGGGCCATGGTGAAGACTCGGTACACGAAGGCTGACCCAAACCACATGGCCGAGGTTGGCCCTATAGGTCCGGACGGAAAGGAGATCCCGGTCAGCTTAGCATATGGCCAGGTGGAGCTGGCTGCAAAGTATTCCCAACAGGACTGTAAATTAGACCGCCTGTTGGATGGCATTGAAGAAGAATATACCGAGTCGGGTTGACTCTGTAAAAATGACATAAAAAATGCCTTCTATCTGGATTGTAGATCGTTTGTCATTGCGGACCTTTTCGCTTCGACCTTTGGACCCTATAGTCCGGAGTGTGTCCGAATACCCTCTCGGTTATGTAAGAACCGGGGCATGCATAGAGACAAGGCGTAGGGGTCATAAGTGCTTTAGCAGACAAGTGCCCAACTAGTTATGTTATATTACATGGTTAGTAAGAAACATCTTCCAGAGATAATAGTTCCGTTAGGGGTTCCTTTCCCTGGGAGGCATGCCCTAATGTGCATGTTCGAACTGCCGGAAAGAGCAGAAAAGCATCTGGGGGCAAATGAATAAATACGAAAGATCATCTTTTAGTTCACTGACCGAATATTCCCTTAAGAACTCTAGATTTTGGCTTCACCTAGTCTGAGGTACACATCCGGCTGACCCGACAGTAACAATCGTAGAGGTGCTCCCTTTACTACCTAGCTGAACGAACGGGAACGTAGGGGTAAGCACAGGAGCCAGGCAACCCAGCTTGGCCAAAACTTAAGTCATATCGATGCATATAATGGTGTATAAAAGGTTCATGCGGAAGCATCACACAAGTTTTGGGCATGAGGCCCGTTTTATATAAACTTCTTGGTAGAGAAGCCCCCAGGTATTATGAGCGCAGGTAGCGCGTCGGGTATGTGGGAATATTGCACAGGCAAGCCCCTAAGGGCTTGTCAGAAAAAAGGGTAGGGAGAAGGAACCAAATCCCGGACTGCCAAAAATAAAAATAAAAATAAAAAATAAAACAAAGGGACTAGGGAAGGAAACGAACACGGAGTCCGGCGCTAGGCGTAGAACCTTCGTAGGCGTGCTGCGTTCCATGGGTTCGGCTCGAGTCGGTTATCCGATGCGCTTCGCAGACGGTACGCTCCGCCGGTCAGTACTTGATCGATGATGAAGGGGCCCTCCCATTTGGGCTTTAATTTATCCTTTTTCTTGTCCGTCAGGCGTAGAACTAGTTCGCCAACGTTATAGGTTTTGGCCCGTACTTCTCTGCTTTGGTATCTTCGAGCCTGCTGTTGATAGAATGCGGAACGAGCTTTTGCCACGTCGCGCTCCTCTCCCAATGCGTCCAAGATGTCCTGCCGATCGAGCTTGGCTTCTCTTTCTTCGTACATGCACACTCGAGGTGAGTCATGGATTATGTCGCATGGCAGTACTGCCTCTGCGCCGTATACCATAAAAAATGGTGTGAATCCGGTAGTGCGATTCGGCGTGGTCTGCAGCCCCCAGAGTACGGAGTCAAGCTCCTCTACCCAGTGCGTGTTAGATTCCTTGAGGGATTGCACTAGTCTGGGTTTGATGCCGCTCATAATGAGACCATTGGCCCGTTCGACTTGACCGTTAGTTTGAGGGTGATAGACTGAAGCATAGTCGAGCTTGATGCCCATGTTTTTGCACCAAAGTTTGCTTCATCGACCGTGAAGTTTGTGCCATTGTCGGTTATGATGCTGTGGGGGATGCCGTAACGGTGTACGACCCTGGATATGAAGTCTATCACTGGTCCAGATTCGGCCGTCTTTACAGGCTTGGCTTCTATCCATTTGGTGAATTTGTCCACCATGACCAGTAGATATTTTTGCTTGTGGGTTCCTCCTTTAAGGGGTCCGACCATGTCAAGCCCCCATACCGTGAAAGGCCAGGTAATGGGTATAGTTTGTAGGGCGGTAGGCGGCATGTGGCTTTGGTTGGCGAATAACTGGCAACCAACACATCGTTGCACTAAGTCCTGAGTGTCTGCCCGGGCCGTTGGCCAATAAAATCCGGTACGGAAGGCCTTGCTTACAAGGGCCCGGGCTGCGGCGTGGTGCCCGCCGAGTCCGGCATGAATTTCAGCCAAAAGGTCTCGCCCTTCCTCTTCGGAGATACACCTTTGAAGGACTCCGGTTGTGCTTTTCTTGTAAATCTCTCCCTCGTGGACTTTGTAGGCTTTAGATTGCCGCACTATGCAGCGGGCCTCGTTTTGGTCCTCGGGAAGTTCCTGCCTAGTTAGGTAGGCTAGGAATGGTTCTGTCCAAGGGGCAACGACTGCCATTATTGCGTGGGCTGATGGCGTTGTTTCGTTGGCGGAGCCCCCAACTGTGTCGGAATGTTCGGTGAGGGGCAATGTAGTTGTGTCCGGGCTATTGTTTCCGGATTCTCCTTCCCATGATACAGATGGCTTGAACAGCCTTTCTAGGAAAATGTTGGGAGGGACGGCCTCGCGCTTGGCGCCAATGCGTGCCAGCACGTCTGCTGCTTGGTTATTTTCCCGGGCTATGTGATGAAATTCGAGCCCCTCAAACCGAGCTGACATTTTTAAGATGGCGTTGCGGTAAGCTGCCATTTTCGGATCCTTGGCGTCGAAGTCTCCATTTATTTGGGATATTGCGAGATTTGAATCCCCGCGGACCTCTAGGCACTGAATGCCCATGGAGACTGCCATCCAGAGGCCATGTAAAAGGGCCTCGTATTTGGCTACGTTGTTGGAATCCGTGTACATTATCTGAAGTACGTATTGGACTGTGTCTCCGGTTGGGGACGTCAGAACAACGCCAGCCCCCAGGCCAGCCAACATTTTGGAGCCGTCGAAGTGCATGATCCAGTTGGAGTATGCGTCGTACTCTTTAGGGAGTTCGGCTTCAGTCCATTCGGCGATGAAGTAGGCCAAAACCTGCGACTTAATAGCTCGCCTTGGCTTGTAGGTTATGTCGAACGGGAGGAGCTCGATGGCCCATTTTGCAATCCGGCCCGTTGCGTCGCGGTTTTTTATAATATCATTAAGGGGTACTTCGGATGCCACTGTTATGGAGCACTCTTGAAAGTAGTGTCGCAGCTTCCGGGATGCCATGAACACCGCGTATGCTATCTTTTGATAATGCGGGTACCGTGACTTGCGTGGAGTTAGTACAGTGGACACGTAGTACACTGGTTTTTGGAGGGGGAACTTCTGTCCGTCCGCTTCTCGTTCGACGACGAGCACCGCGCTTACAACTTGATGGGTTGCCGCGATGTATAATAGCATTGGTTCGCCCGTGTTGGGTGCGGCCAGGACCAGATTTGTTGCCAGTATGGCTTTTATTTCTTCGTGTCCGGCCGTGGTGGCATCCGTCCACTCGAAGTGGTCGGTGCACCGCAGGAGGCGGTAGAGGGGTAATGCCTTTTCTCCTAAGCGGGAGATAAAGCGGCTTAGAGCCGCCACGCATCCTGTCAGTTTTTGTATTTGTTTGAGGTCCTTTGGGGTATCCAATTGTGACAGAGCTCGGATCTTGGCTGGGTTTGCTTCAATTCCTCTACCGGATACGATGAAGCCCAAGAGCTTTCCGGCTGGTACGCCGAAAGCGCATTTTTCTGGGTTGAGCTTAATGTCATATGTTCGGAGATTGTCGAACATGAGCCTCAAGTCGTCTACTAGAGTATCGATGTGTTTTGTTTTGACGACCATGTCATCTACGTATGCTTCAACTGTTTTGCCGATCTGGTTGGCCAGACATGTCTGAATCATGCGCTGATATGTTGCGCCGGCGTTTTTGAGCCCGAAGGGCATCGTGTTGAAGCAGAATGGGCCGTATGGGGTGATGAATGCCGTTGCGGCTTGGTCTGACTCTGCCATCTTGATTTGATGGTAGCCAGAGAATGCATCGAGGAAACACAATGAGTCGTGTCCTGCGGTGGCGTCGATGATTTGATCAATTCGGGGGAGTGGGAAAGGGTCCTTTGGATAGGCCTTGTTTAGGTCTTTGAAATCGACACATAGGCGCCAAGATTTGTCCTTCTTTGGTACCATCACCAGGTTTGCTAGCCAGTCCGGATGTTTTATGTCTCTGATGAATCCGGCTTCCAGCAGTTTTGCTAGCTCCTCTCCCATGGCCTGTCTCTTGGGTTCGGAAAAAAGCCGTAGGGTCTGCTTGACGGGTTTAAACCGTTTTAGGATGTTCAGGATGTGCTCGGCCAGCCTGCGTGGGATTCCTGGCATATCCGAGGGGTGCCAGGCAAAAATGTCCCAATTTTCTCGCAGGAAGTCTCTGAGTGCGGCGTCTACATCGGGTTTTAATTGTGCCCCTATGGAGGCCATTTTTGTAGGGTCCGTTGGATGGACTTGGAATTTGACTATTTCGTCTGCTAGTTTAAAAGAGGTGGACTTGGATCTCCTGTCTAGTATCACATCGTCCCTGTCCACCGTAAAGCGCAACGCCGTTAATTCCTCGGCCTCTAGGGCCTCAGATAATGCCTCCAGGGCCAGTGCAGCTGTTTTGTTTTCAGCTGGAGCGCTATGTCCGGATCACTTGCGAGAGTGATGATTCCGTTGGGTCCAGGCATTTTGAGCTTCATGTAACCGTAATGGGGTATGGCTTGGAAAATTGTAAATGCTTCTCGCCCTAGCACAGCGTGGTATCCGCTGCTGAACGGGGCCACTTGAAACGTGACCTCCTCGGATCTGTAATTGTCCGGCGTGTCGAACACCACATCCAGTGTGACTTTTCCTGAACAGCATGCTTCCCGGCTTGGGATTATTCCCCTAAAAGTTGTGTTGCTTCGCTCAATGCGGCTCCAGTCAATTTCCATTTTTCGCAGAGTTTCCTCGTAGATGAGGTTAAGTCCGCTGCCGCCATCCATGAGTACCTTTGTAAGTCGGAAGCCATCCACTATCGGACTGAGGACCAATGCGGCTGGTGCTCGGGCTATCCGGAATTTAGGTTCGTCACTGGCATTAAAGGTGATAGCCGTGTCACTCCATGGGTTTATTGTTTCTACTTGATAGACTTCGGCAAGGTTGCGGAGCGTTCGTTTCCTTGCATTGTTTGATGTGAAGGTCTCGAAGACTGTCGACACCGTACTGGGGAGGTATTCTTCGGGTGCTGGAGTTAAAAGCTCCTCGCCACTTCTGGCCACCTGCCGTAGTATCCAACATGCTCTGAGGCTGTGCGTTGGTGTGGCTTTCCCTAAATTATGAATTTTACAGGGTCCATTGAGCCATCCTTCCAGTACGGTCCCGTACCCTGTAGAGGGTTTTCGTTTTTTGATGTTTGGCTCAGATGCCTGGCGATAATGCGCCCTTTTGTTTCAGACTCGTGTTATATTCGGGGCCGGATTGTCCCAGAATTTATCTTCGTCCGAACGCTTTCAGTCGCACAGTACTTCCGTACTATGGATGTTAAGTCGGCGAATCGCGTAATTTCGCGGTGACTTATGGCGTTGAGGATTCCGATGTCCGTGCAGTTGTTACAGAAGAGTGAAATTGCTTCTTCCTCACGTCAGTCCTTTATCATGTTCATAACCAGGAGGAATCTGGCCCAGTAGTGGTGTACTGTTTCTCCGGACTCTTGCCGTATTAGGGATAAATCATCTATAGTTGGGTGGGCGGGTGGAATTAAATCTGGAACCCTACCCAATGTAAGATTCAGGGGCCGAGCGGTTTCCGAATTCGGAAGCTTGCTTTCTTGGATATTATTCAATGAATCGGGCCTGCTGCCTGACTTTAGGTTCAGGGTTTGGGCGACATCCTCCCCTCCGCGGGTATCCAGCTTGGAGGGATCGGGACTCCGGATGCATCTGGTCCTTAGGGCGGGCGAAGACTTACCGCATTGTTCTTCCACCACTTCAACGTGATGGCTGATCTGGGGAGAGTCAATCTCTCTCTGATCGGGTTTAAGCCCAATCTGGTCGTAATCAGTAGCAACTCCCAGGGCCGCGATGCGATCTAAGAGCTCGTTCAGGGAGAAGTGCTCCATCGGATCTAACTGCTCGGCAAGCTCCGAGCTGATGTGAAGATTGCTTTCGATGGCCCGAGAGGTCATCGTTGGCGCGACGGCCGGACAGGCGGTCATCAAAAACCTGCCTAGCCGGAGAGTTTGGCCGACAGCCAAAGCTCCTTTAGCAACGACGCTGTCTTTAAAGACGGGATGCGACACCCTTCCTGATGGTGACGACACAGCGGAACTCTCAATTAAAGCACCAACGTCGGTGTCAAAACCGGCGGATGTCGGGTAGGGGGTCCCGAACTGTGCGTCTAGGCGGATGGTAACGGGAGACAAGTGACACGATGTTTTTACCCAGGTTCGGGCCCTCTCGATGGAGGTAAAACCCTACTCCTGCTTGATTAATATTGATGATATGGGTAGTACAAGAGTATATCTACCACGAGATCGGAGTGGCTAAACCCTAGAAGCTAGCCTATGGTATGATTGTTTATCGTCCTACGGACCAAAACTCTCCGGTTTATATAGACATCGGAGAGGGCTAGGGTTACACAGAGTCGGTTACAATGGGAGGAGATCTTCATATCGCATCGCCAAGCTTGCCTTCCACGCCAAGGAAAGTCCCATCCGGACACGGGACGGAGTCTTCAATCTTGTATCTTCATAGTCCGGGAGTCCGGCCAAAGGTCTTAGTCCGGCCATCCGGACACCCCCTAATCCAGGACTCCCTCAATCTTCATAGAATATTTAGGAACCAATATGAGCATCTAGGTTATGCTATTGGTTATTAACCAGACATGAGCCTCGGTCATGTCTACATGGTTCTCGAACCCGTAGGGTCCGCACGCTTAATGTTCGAGGACGATATGTATTATGAGTTATGTGTTTTTGATGACCGAAGTTCGGAGTCCCGGATGAGATCACGGACGTGACGAGGAGTCTTGAAATGGTCGATACATGAAGATTGATATATTGGGCAACTATATTCGGACGCCGGAAGTGTTCCAGAGTAGTTTCGGATAAAATCGGAGTGCTGGAGGGTTACCGGAACCCCCCGGGGGAACTAATGGGCCTAGATGGGCCTTAATGGGAAGAGAGGAAGGGCCAGGAGGGGCTGGCCGCCCCCCTGAGTCCGAATAGGACAAGGGAAGGTGGCCGTCGACCGAGCGTTGTGCTCCCGAGAGCGGAGGAGTGCAATACGAATGACCATTTCCTCCTCCAACCCACACGGGAGGACACCCAGTCGACTGATGCGGAATTGTCGGAGTCAGTCAACTGCCCGCCATGCCGGAGAAGGCCGAATGGGAGCTTGGGTGGCGGAGGGAAGTGGCTAGGGTTTTGTTGGGCGAGCGGATGTGGAGGAATATATATGGGGCGGTCAGCGATAGTTCATTATTGGGGACACGCACTAGAGGATAAGAATACAGATAGGCTGCTCCTGTGGGAGTCGAACCCACCGCATATTTGCCTTGGTCTACCGAGAGATGAACTAAGGAGCGGCAACCCCTACATCAGTTCTTTGTACCGCCCAGAAGGGCACGAGAGAAAAAACAAAACCAATAAAAGATCATAGGAGACAGAATTGGTAACGTGAACGTATTTTCGTCTTCTTGCCTTAGTTTCATATAACTCAACCTCGCTTTCCAAAAAAGAAGTAATGATTGAGATTTCCCTTTTATGATGGCTATCCCGTTTCTATTACTTACGGAATTTCTTGCCTACTGGCTGGAAACTTGAAAGGCTTACCACGAGATCGATGGCAGAAGAACTTTTAGGATTGGCTAGAGGGGAACTACTCCCCCAATCCCATTTTTTCATGGGAACCCGATGTTATTAGATTCTATTCATTCATTCTAAATCTTTTATCATATCCTTATTATGGCTATCTTTAGAATTTCATTGACTATATATGTTTCTTTCCATATGAGCCATTCCCTTTACTTTCAATCTGTCTTGTGCCACTCTAGCTTTCACTCAAGCCATTCTTTGCCTGTCGACTCTCACTCTTCCTCTTGCTTCCTTAGGAAAGAGCATAAAGAAGGCACCGAAAACAGGTGGGAAAGGAAAGGTATACTTTTCACAGCCGACAAGCTGCGCATTTAAGCCCTAAAGAACTAGCTTCCTGGAAAAAACTCACTCGATCACCGGCTTTCAGGGGATTCCCCCACTTAAGAATAAAGGGGCATAGACTACGAAAGGTCTACGTTCACTTGATGAACGGTAAAAGGTATTCTATTACATAACGAGAGCATACGAGCGGAATACGATACTATCGAGCTTTCCGAAAGTGTGAGCTGAAATTCCAGGGTAATCGCACCCTTGAATCTATCACAAGCTATTGGAATTGGCTGGAACTTTCTATACCAAAAAGGGATATACAGGGGTTTCTTTTATTGATGCAATAGAGATCTTTCATAGATGGATCCTGATATGACCTTATTGATACGAGAATTAGAATCAAATAAAAGTGTTTTCTGATGCATGCACTCTTTTCTTTAGGTTAATCAACCCTTACTTGCATTTATTTAAAGGTCCTATTTCCCATTCCTTGCGGACTTGGTAATCTAAAAACCCTTTAGGGGAGAGGATTTTAGGACACCATAGCTTATCTGCCTTGATTTTCGAAACCAGAACTACTTCGGCCTTCCCTCAACTGATTGACCAAGCCGACCTATAAATTATGCTGTGTATAGATTGACAAATTGCTGGGTCTGCAGGCGCACTCACTCTAACGGCGTACCTTTCGCATGATGGGTCAGCGAGGAAATGGGAACAACGACTTAAGCCATTAGGTGTAGGCGCTTTCCAGAGGTGAAAGATTTACGTTCTTCCTATCTGACCCGAAACCGATCGATCTAGCCATGAGCAGGTTGAGGAGAGCTCTAACAGGCCTTGGAGGACCGAACCCATGTATGTGGCAAAATACGGGGATCAAGCATACTATAGATGTTCCAGGACTGCTAAAGGGAAGTTCTAGTAGAAAGGACTGCTAAAGGGAAGTTCTAGTAGAAAGGACAACTAAGCGAAAGGCCTTCTTAGAAAGGCGGAGTGACATGTAATGCCCTATTTCCTAACAGTGAAATCTAAGATCAGACAAGAAAGAAGCTAAAGGCTAGGCAAAGAAGACGAGGAAGAAATCGTAGGTGAAAACGTTGGGTTACCAACTCGGGTGGGTTCTCACACCAAAGTTTCTTTGTTTCGAGCAAGCCCAATTACAAACAAAAGAGAAGGTCGGTCCCGTACTCAAACCAAATCAGAAGGGCGGAGCTTCGAAACTGGATTGAAAAAGTCTCTTTACTGGGAAAGGTCTTCCCCTGACTCGTACTATCCACTATAAGGACCATGCCTTTTGGCTCAACTTTATCCTAGTTTTTTCGAAGGAGAAACATAATGGAATTGTCTTTCCCATTCTTTCCCCTGATCCTGCTATGAAGAAAGATGCTCATTTCTTACAATATCCCATATATGTAGGGGGAAACCGAGGAAGAGGACAGATCTATCCTGATGGTAGCAAGAGTAACAATACAGTCTATAATGCTACGTCGACAGGTATAGTAAAAAAATACTACGTAAAGAAAAGGGGGGGAGATGAAATATCCATAGTTGATGCATCATATGGACGCCAAGTGATTGATATTATCCCTCCCGGACCAGAACTTCTTGTCTCAGAGGGGCCGGGTGGTCCAGCGTGGGCCGGAACCGATGTGGCGGACACGCCCGGGCGCCCTCATATCCACCCCATATTTGGGCTGGATATGAGGGTGCCAGTCAGCGCGGGCGTTTGAGGCCCGTTTGGGCCGTCCATCTGGATCGCATTTTCGTGACCGCCCGAGCATTTGAGACGGGTTTGGGACGCCCAACTGTAGATGCTCTTATGGGCACATGTATGATGACTTCCCGGAAGTCATTGGCAAGGTCATGCTGGCTCCGGTAGGGGAGCCACAATAGCGGCCCGTTGTCGGCCCTTTTTGACGATGGTAGTGGTTGTTTTGCGGTGTAGGGTTTTTGGTGTAAATTTTATTTTGTTTAGGATGATTTGTACTCTTATGAACCTTTATGATAGATATGTGTCTTTTTTTTTGCAAGAAAAGGCGAATTTACATAGTATCACGATCATATTGATACATTTTAAACAGGAGAAACCATGTTGACCAAGTATTTTTCTGCCTTCCGTTCTAATAAGTATCTCACGAAAATGCGTTGTGTGTATTGTAAATTACTACTCCCTTCGTTCCATAATGTGCCAAAAAAAGTCCTACATTATGTAACGGAGGGAGAGGGAGTACTTGGAAGCCTGCAGTCCGATCGATCACTCGTCACGCAGCAACGATCTCACTTTGTCTTGGCGATGAGAAGGGAAACCTCGCTCCACTCCAGTGCGAAAACCAAACCGGGATCGATGTTCAAATCCCCCATGATCCACATGATTTGACTGAAAACTCGCCGTGATCGATGCATGGACCTCGATGGAGTCCACGCGCCGACGCTGCCGCGATCCTTGCCCGGAACCGGACACTCCGGCCCATCGGATACGCGATCGACGGCGCCGACGGCAGGCAGAGCGCGCCAGGTTCACATCACATGGTAGCGCCGGGACACGATCGACACGCGGCTGTCACGTGCCGCCGACCGCGCCCGCGCCGCGCCGGGTCCTCCTCCGCGTCCGTGAGCTGTCCCTGTCCGTCCCGGTCGTTCGTGACCCCTGCGTGCGGCCGCACCACTCCCTCACTCACTCGTTCCCACCACTGCTCACTCATGCATGTTCTTACGTGGCCCAGCTGCAGCGAGGGAAGAGGCCGAGAACATTTCCTTCCGGAGCAACGGAGAATACCAAGCAATAGCATTACTCATTCGTCCGTATGGATGGATCGTAGTACGATCTATGACTAAACAAGTCGGCGATCGGCCCGGCCAAGACCGGAAGCGAGCCGCATGGCCGCATGAGAGGGTCACATGCGGCCGGCCCGTGAAGGGTAAATAAAAGTGGGCGTGTACTTGCCCCCACGTCGTGTCTCGTCCCGTCTCCTAGATGCATGTTCGGCTTTCTCTGTAGGTGATGGTTTTTTGGCCCTTTTCCTGCATCTCCTTTGGCTTTTCTTTCTTCTTTAGCAGCCGGAGGAGAGCGCGTATAGGTATAGCTAGCTTGCTTCGATCGGACGCGGGCTGTAGCCAGCACGCGCGGCCTCTGTTTGCGCCACCGTCGCCGGGCACATGCGCTTTCCTATCCTTTCTCGTGCCTCGGTCGGCCGCTCCGTCGGTCGGTCGTCGCATTCGCATCCTGTTTTGGAAAGGAGCCGGTTCCCGGCTCGGCTGCCAGCTCCGCCATTTTCGTTTCGGAATCCGGTGCAAAAAATCTTTTTGCGTGTTGACAAGAGGAAAAAAAATGGTCAAACTACGTGCATACACCGAGCAAAGAAATGGAGTAGCTATGGACAGCGCTGCGCCAGCCATCCAAAATCGCGGCACACAGCAGTTGCCGTTGAACATGACAATACAAGCAGCAAGCCAGACTCGACGCACACCAGACGTCCGGCATTTCATCAACAGGTTGACCTTCAGGACTGTGCCATTACAAATTTCAAGATAATTATGCTGGAAATAGTTTGATTTATGCACAGATGAAACAACATTTTCCGTGTATCAAAGAGAAAGAGAACACCTTTTCCTTGATAAAGGATATATTCATTCAAAAGAAAAAGTCGAGGTGATACAAGCGCACCAAGTGAATGCCCGACTTCTACAATAGCACAATGCCACAACCAAAATGTCCAACACAATCACAAATATTCCTGTAAATGAATAATAAAAAAGTTTGGCCTAAGGTCGGGTGCATTATATCCGAAGATTACATCGCATCCATGATGGGAGAACTCAAGGATATATTCACACTTTTACGGTGGATTTAATCCCTAACCAAAGCATGAACATGGCAAGAACAGTGTGAAGCTCATACCGAAAACTAAACATGTGAGCTCGGGCAGAACATAGAATCAAAATATCTATGAACACAACATATCCGGCTAGCACATGAACGAGTCATACCTGAGGGAGTTCTGGATAAGGGGGTATCCGGACAGCCGGACTATATGCTTTGGCCGGACTGTTGGACTATGAAGGTACAAGATTGAAGACTTCGTCCCGTATCCGGATGGGACTCTCCTTGGTGTGGAAGGCAAGCTTGGCGATTCGGATGTAGATCTCCTTCTCTGTAAACCGACTCTGTGTAACCCTACCCCCCTCCGGTGTCTATATAAATCGGAGGGTTTAGTCCATAGGACACAACAACAATCATACCATAGGCTAGCTTCTAGGGTTTAGCCTCTCTGATCTCGTGGTAGATCAACTCTTGTAATACTCATATCATCAAGATCAATCAAGCAGGAAGTAGGGTATTACCTCCATCAACAGGGCCCGAACCTGGGTAAACATCGTGTCCTCAGCCTCCTGTTACCATTAGCCTTAGACGCACAGTTCGGGACCCCCTACCCGAGATCCGCCGGTTTTGACACCGACATTGGTGCTTTCATTGAGAGTTCCTTTGTGACGTCGCTGTAAGGCTCGATGGCTTCTCCAACCTTCAACAACTCCGTCCAGGGTGAGACTTTTTTCCCCGGACAGATTTTTGTGTTCGCCGGCTTCGCACTGCGGGCCAACTCGCTTGGCCATCTAAAGCAGATCGACAGCTACGCCCCTGGCCGTCAGATCAGGTTCGGGAACCTAAACAACACTGCCGATATCCGCGGAGACTTGATCTCCGACGGGTTCGAGCCCATGTCAGGAGCGCCGAGCGACTGCCACGCGCATGACTTTGATCTGCCGTCAGACAGTATTCGGAACATCGCACCTGCTACGGCTCTGGACTTTGTTCCAAAGCAGGTCGCGCCTTCCGAGGACGGGTGGATGGACCCCGTCCCGGAGGCCGCACACTCCTCGGCGTTGGAACCGAACACAGACTCCTCTCCCAGGAAATCTGTATCTCCGGACACCCGGACCTGTGTCCGGGCATGGGCTCTGAACTGCGTGCATCCGGACCCACCGAGTCCGATTGGGCCCCAATAATGGAATTCACCGCCAGGGATATGTTCCAGCACTCCCCCTTCGGTGATGTGCTAAAATCGTTAATATCTCTCTCTTTATCAGGAGGCTCTTGGCCGGACTGTATCCGGCCTGTGTGGGATACGGAGGACGAAGAAAATCGCGACCCACCCACCACCCACTTTATAGCCACTGTCGATGACCTAACAGACATGCTTGACGTCGACTCCGACAACATCGATGGTATGGAGTCGATGAAGGGGACGACCTGGAACCACCGCCCACGGGGTGCTGGACTGCCACTTCATCATACGACGTCTACATGGTGGATATGTCTAAAGAAGACAATTGTGACAAAAAGGACACAACGGAGGATAAACCCCTCGGACAAAAGCAAAAACGACGGCGCAAGTGCCGCTCTAAGTCCAGTAACAGTAAAAATAGCGATAACAACACAAAACAGGATGACACTCCGATTGACTCCGAAGGCAACAATGACCATAGGGACCCATCGATGGAGCAGGACAAGCCAGGTCACGCCGAACACAGCCCGGATCAGACGCCCGATCACAGTGATCCAGAGGGACGAACTCATCACACTACCTCAAAAGAGGAGGACAATCCGGTTGACGATGCATTCATCATCCCGGAAAAGCGTCGGGAGGAAGGTAACCTCCGCAGAAAGCTCCTAGCCACGGCGAGGAGCTTGAAGAAGCAGAAGCAAAGGCTTAAAACCACGCAGGATACGCTCAACTGAAGATGGAACAAGGTGCTGGACACCGAAGGAAAATGTGGCGACGATCGCCACACGAAGAGCTACCCAAAGCGCAAACTGCTACCCGAATTCGACGATGAAGCCACAACGCCCATTCCGCCAAAAAACAATACGGCCACTAGGCCGGACCAACCACCTCATTGCCGCGGTAGAGCAGCCACCGATACCGCACATGATTTACGAGAGCTCCTGGACAAAAAGGCCGGTGCGGCCGGATCCATCTACGGGTCCAGAGGACATGCTCCGACGTGGGATCATGGTCACCACAATGATCATACCGATCAAACACCACTCCGGAACCAACACTAGGAGCAACACCAGCCAACAGCATGCCGCCACACGGCCAGATACAGAGGGGCTGCGCACCCCCTGTGCTTCACCGATGAGGTGCTGGATCATGAATTTCCACACGGATTCAAGCCCGTCAATATAGAGCCATACGACGGAACGACGGACCCTGGGGTCTGGATTGAAGATTTTATCCTTCACATACATATGGCTCGGGGGGATGACCTCCACGCCATAAAATACCTTTGTTGGAAATATGCCCTAGAGGCAATAATAAAATGGTTATTATTGTATTTCCTTGTTCATGGTAATTGTCTATTATTCATGCTATAATTGTATTGACCGGAAACCACAATACATGTGTGAATACATAGACCACAACATGTCCCTATGAGCCTCTAGTTGACTAGCTCGTTGATCAACAGATGGTCATGGTTTCCTGACCATGGACATTGGATGTCATTGATAACGGGATCACATCATTAGGAGAATGATGTGATGGACAAGACTCAATCCTAAGCATAGCACAAGATCGTGTAGTTCGTTTGCTAAAAGCTTTTCTAATGTCAAGTATCGTTTCCTTAGACCATGAGATTGTGCAACTCCCGGATACCGTAGGAATGCTTTGGGTGTGCCAAACGTCACAACGTAACTGGGTGGCTATAAAGGTGCACTACGGGTATCTCCGAAAGTGTCTGTTGGGTTGGCACGAATCGAGACTGGGATTTGTCACTCCGTGTGACGGAGAGGTATCTCTGGGCCCACTCGGTAGGACATCATCATAATGTGCACAATGTGATCAAGAGTTGATCGCGGGATGATGTGTTACGGAACGAGTAAAGAGACTTGCCGGTAACGAGATTGAACAAGGTATCGGCATACGGATGATTGAATCTCGGGCAAGTACTATACCTGTAGACAAAGGGAATTGTATACGGGATTGATTGAATCCTTGACATCGTGGTTCATCCGATGAGATCATCGTGGAACATGTGGGAGCCAACATGGGTATCAAGATCCCGCTGTTGGTTATTGGCCGGAGAGTTGTCTCAGTCATGTCTGCATGGTTCCCGAACCCGTAGGGTCTACACACTTAAGGTTCGGTGACGCTAGGGTTGTAGAGATATTAGTATGCGGTAACCCGAAAGTTGTTCGGAGTCCCGGATGAGATCCCGGACGTCACGAGGTGTTCCGGAATGGTTCGGAGGTAAAGATTTGTATATAGGAAGTCCAGTTTAGGCCATCGGGAAAGTTTTGGGGTCATCGGTATTGTACCGGGACCACTGGAATGGTCCCGGGGGTCCACCGGGTAGGGCCACATGGGCTGAAGTGGGAAGGAACCAGCCCCTGGTGGGCTGGTGCGCCCCCCTTGGGCCTCCCCCTGCGCCTACGGTTGGAAACCCTAGGGGTGGGGGGCGCCCCACTTGGCTTGGGGGGCAAGTTTCCCCCCTTGGCCGCCGTCCCCCTTGGAGATGGGATCTCCTAGGGCCGGCACCCCCCTAGGGGCCCTATATATAGTGGGGGAGGGAGGGCAGCCGCACCCTAGCCCCTGGCGCCTCCCTCTCCCTCCCGTGACACCTCTCCCTCTCGCTGAGCTTGGCGAAGCCCTGCCGAGATTGCCGCTGCTTCGACCACCACGCCGTCGTGCAGCTGGATCTCCATCAACCTCTCCTTCCCCTTGCTGGATCAAGAAGGAGGAGACATCTTCCCAACCGTACGTGTGTTGAACGTGGAGGTGCCGTCTGTTCGGCGCCAGGATCATCAGTGATTAGGATCACGACGAGTACGACTCCATCAACCCCGTTCTCTTGAACGCTTCTGCTCGCGATCTACAAGGGTATGTAGATGCACTCCTATCTCTCGTTGCTAGTCTCTCCATAGATAGATCTTGGTGTTGCGTAGAAAATTTTGAATTTGTGCTACGTTCCCCAACAGTGGCATCATGAGCTAGGTCTATTGCGTAGATTCTATGCACGAGTAGAACACAAGTTGTTGAGGGCGTTGATTTTGTTCAAAATGCTTAACGTTACTAGTCCTATCTTGTTTCGACGGTATTTTGGGATGAAGCGGCCCGGACCGACCTTACACGTACACTTACTTGAGACAGGTTCCACCGACTGATATGCACTTGTTGCATAAGGTGGCTAGCGGGTGCCAGTCTCTCCCACTTTAGTCGGATCGGATTCGATGAAAAGGGTCCTTATGAAGGGTAAATAGCAATTGGCATATCACATTGTGGCTTTTGCGTAGGTAAGAAACGTTCTTGCTAGAAACCCATAGCAGCCACGTAAAACATGCAAACAACAATTAGAGGACGTCTAACTTGTTTTTGTAGGGTATGATATGTGATGTGATATGGCCAAAAGAATGTGATGAATGATATGTGATGTACGAGATTGATCATGTTCTTGTAATTGGAATCCCGACTTGCATGTCGATGAGTATGATAACCGGTAGGAGCCATAGGAGTTGTCTTTATTTATTGTATGACATGCATGTCACTGAATAACGCCATGTAATTACTTTACTTCATTGCTAAACCGTTAGCCATAGTAGTAGAAGTAATAGTTGGCGAGACAACTTCATGGAGACACGATGATGGAGATCATGGTGTCATGCCGGTGACGATGATGATCATGGAGCCCCGAAGATGGAGATCAAAAGGAGCAAAATGATATTGGCCATATCATGTCACTATTTGATTGCATGTGATGTTTATCATGTTTATGCATC
Source organism: Triticum dicoccoides (assembly GCF_002162155.2). Taxonomy (NCBI): domain Eukaryota; kingdom Viridiplantae; phylum Streptophyta; class Magnoliopsida; order Poales; family Poaceae; genus Triticum; species Triticum dicoccoides. Next base: position 686,965,900 of record NC_041391.1, read on the forward strand.
TTATTTGCTTAGAATGACGGTAGTAAATAAGATGATCCCTCATAATAATTTCAAGAAAGTGTTCCCCCTAACTGTGCACCGTTGCGAAAGTGTTGTTTCGAAGCACCATGTGATGATCGGGTGTGATAGATTCTAACGTTTACATACAACGGGTGTAAGCCAGATTTACACACATGAAACACTTAGATTGACTTGACGAGCCTAGCATGTACAGACATGGCCTCGGAACACAAGAGACTGAAAGGTCGAACATGAGTCGTATAGTGGATACAATCAACATGAAGATGTTCACCGATGATGACTAGTCCGTCTCACTTGATGATCGGACACAGCCTAGTTGACTCGGATCATGTATCACTTAGATGACCAGAGGGATGTCTATCTGAGTGGGAGTTCATAAGATGAACTTAATTATCCTGAACATAGTCAAAAGGTTTTTGCAAATTATGTCGTAGCTCGCGTTTTAGTTCCACTGTTTTAGATATGTTCCTAGAGAAAATTTAGTTGAAAGTTGATAGTAGCAATTATGTGGATTGGGTCCGTAAACTGAGGATTGTCCTCATTGCTGCGTAGAAGGCTTATGTCCTTAATGCACCGCTCAATGTGCTGAACCTCGAACGTCGTTTGTGGATGTTGCGAACATCTTACATACACGTTTTGATGACTACGTGATAGTTCAGTGGGTAATGTTAAATGGTTTAGAATTTAGGCACTGAAGACATTTTTGAAATGTCGCAAAACATATGAGATGTTCCAAGAGCTGAAATTGGGATTTCAGGCTCGTGCCCACGTCAAGAGGTATGAGACCTCCGACAAGTTTCTTAACCTGCAAAGTAAGGGAGAAAAGCTCAACCGTTGAGCTTGTACTCAGATTGTCTAGGTACAACAATCACTTGAATCGAGTAGGAGTTAATCTTCCAGATGAGATAGTGATGTTTCTCCAAAGACATTGCCACCAAGCTACTAGAGCTTCGTGATGAACTATAACATAATAGGGATAGATATGATGATCCTTGAGCTATTCGCAATGTTCGACACCGCGAAAGTAGAAATCAAGTAGGAGCATCAATTGTTGATGGTTAGTAAAACCACTAGTTTCATGAAGGGCAAGGGCAAGAAGGGATACTTCATGAAACGGCAAAACAGTTGCTGCTCTAGTGAAAACCCAAGGTTGAACCCAAACCCGAGACTAAGTGCTTCTGTAATGAGAGGAACGGACACTAAAGCAGAACCGCCCTAGATACTTGGTAGATAAGAATGCAGGCAAGGTCGACGGAAGTATATTGGATATACATCATATTAATGTGTACTCTACTAGTACTCCTAGTAGCACCATGGTAATAGATACCGGTTCGGTTGCTAAGTGTTAGTAACTCGAAATAAAAGGCTACGGAATAAAAAGTGTTGGAAATATGCCCTAGAGGCAATAATAAATTAGTTATTATTATATTTCCTTGTTCATGATAATCGTTTATTATCCATGCTATAATTGTATTGAAAGGAAACTCAGATACATGTGTGGATACATAGACAACACCATGTCCCTAGTAAGCCTCTGTTGACTAGCTCGTTGATCAATAGATGGTTACGGTTTCCTAACCATGGACATTGGATGTCGTTGATAACGGGATCACATCATTAGCAGAATGATGTGATGGACAAGACCCAATCCTAAAGCCTAGCACAAAGATCGTAGTTCGTATGCTAAAGCTTTTCTAATGTCAAGTATCATTTCCTTAGACCATGAGATTGTGCAACTCCCGGATACCGTAGGAATGCTTTGGGTGTACCAAACGTCACAACATAACTGGGTGGCTATAAAGGTGCACTACAGGTATCTCCAAAAGTGTCTGTTGGGTTGGCACGAATCGAGACTGGGATTTGTCACTCCGTGTAAACGGAGAGGTATCTCTGGGCCCACTCGGTAGGACATCATCATAATGTGCACAATTTGACCAAGGGGTTGATCACGGGATGATGTGTTATGGAACGAGTAAAGAGACTTGCCGGTAATGAGATTGAACAAGGTATCGGGATACCGACGATCGAATCTCGGGCAAGTACAATACTGCTAGACAAAGGGAATTGTATACGGGATCGATTGAGTCCTGGACATCATGGTTCATCCGATGAGATCATCATGGAACATGTCGGAGCCAACATGGGTATCCAGATCCCGCTGTTGGTTATTGACCGGAGAATGTCTCGGTCATGTCTACATGGTTCCCGAACCCGTAGGGTCTACACACTTAAGGTTCGATGACGCTAGGGTTATAAAGGAAGTTTGTATGTGGTTACCGAATGTTGTTCGGAGTCCCGGATGAGATCCCGGACGTCATGAGGAGTTCCGGAATGGTCCGGAGGTAAAGATTTATATATGGGAAGTCCTATTTTGGTAACCGAAAAAGTTTCGGGTTTTATCGGTAACATACCAGGACCACCGGGAGGGTCCCGGGGGTCCACCAAGTGGGTCCACCAACCCCGGAGGGCTGCATGGGCCAAGTGTGGGAGGGTACCAGCCCCAGGTGGGCTGGTGCGCCCCCCACAAGGGCCTAAGGCGCCTAGGGTTTGGGGAGGGGGTGCTTCCACATAACTTGGGGGGCAAGTTTTCCCCCTCTCCCCCCTTGGCCGCCACCCTTAGATGGGATTGGGGCTGCCGCACCCCTTGGGGTGGAAACCCTAGAGGGGGAGCACCCCCTCCCTCTCCCCTATATATACTTGAGGGTTTTGGGGCTGCCAACACATGAGTTTTGACCTCTCCCTGGCGCAGCCCTACCTCTCTCCCTTCTCCTCTCCCATGGTGCTTGGCGAAGCCCTGCTGGACTACCACGCTCCTCCATCAACACCACGCCGTTGTGCTGCTGCTGGATGGAGTCTTCGTCAACCTCTCCCTCTCTCCTTGCTGGATCAAGGCGTGGGAGACGTCACCGGGCTGTACGTGTGTTGAACGCGGAGGTGCCGTCCGTTCGGCACTAGGATCTCCGGTGATTTGGATCACGATAAGTACGACTCCTTCAACCCCGTTCTCTTGAACGCTTCCGCTTAGCGATCTACAAGGGTATGTAGATGCACTCTCCTTCCCCTTGTTGCTGGTTTCTCCATAGATAGATCTTTGTGACACGTAGGAAAATTTTGAATTTCTGCTACGTTCCCCAACAGTGGCATCATGAGCTAGGTCTATTGCATAGATTCTTTACACGAGTAGAACACAAAGTAGTTGTGGGCGTTGATCTTGTTCAATATGCTTACCGTTACTAGTCCAATCTTGTTTCGACGGTATTGTGGGATGAAGCGGACCGGACCGACCTTACACGTACTCTTACGTGAGACAGGTTGCACCGACTGACATGCACTTGGTGCATAAGGTGGCTAGTGGGTGCCAGTCTCTCCCACTTTAGTCGGAACGGATTCGGTGAAAAGGGTCCTTATGAAGGGTAAATAGAAATTGGCATATCACGTTTTGGTTTTGCGTAGGTAAGAAACGTTCTTGCTAGAAACCCATAGCAGCCACGTAAAACATGCAAACAACAATTAGAGGACGTCTAACTTGTTTTTGCAGGGTATGCTATGTGATGTGATATGGCCAAGAAGAATGTGATGAATATATGTGATGTATGAGATTGATCATGTTCTTGTAATAGTAATCACGACTTGCATGTCGATGAGTATGACAACCGGCAGGAGCCATAGGAGTTGTCTTTATTTATTGTATGACCTGCGTGTCATTAAACAACGCCATGTAATTACTTTACTTTATTGCTAACCGGTAGCCATAGTAGTAGAAGTAATAGTTGGCGAGAAAACTTCATGAAGACACGATGATGGAGATCATGATGATGGAGATCTTGGTGTCATGCCGATGACGATGATGATCATGGAGCCCCGAAGATGGAGATCAAAAGGAGCAAAGTGATATTGGCCATATCATGTCACTATTTGATTGCATGTGATGTTTATCATGTTTATGCATCTTATTTGCTTAGAACGACGGTAGTAAATAAGATGATCCATTATTGAAATTTCAAGAAAGTGTTCCCCCTAACTGTGCACCGTTGCGAAAGTTCGTCGTTTCGAAGCACCACGTGATGATCGGGTGTGATAAATTCTTACGTTCACATACAACGGGTGTAAGCCAGATTTACACACGCGAAACACTTAGGTTAACTTGACGAGCCTAGCATGTACAGACATGGCCTCGGAACACAAGAGACCGAAAGGTGGAGCATGAGTTGTATAGTAGATACGATCAACATGAAGATGTTCACCGATGATGACTAGTCCGTCTCACGTGATGATCGGACACGGCCTAGTAGACTCGTATCATGTAATCACTTAGATGACTAGAGGGATGTCTATCTGAGTGGGAGTTCATAAGATGAACTTAATTATCCTGAACATAGTCAAAAGACCTTTGCAAATTATGTCGTAAGCTCGCGCTTTAGTTCCACTGTTTAGATATGTTCCTAGAGAAAATATAGTTGAAAGTTGACAGTAGCGATTATGCGGACAGTATAAAGCTTATGTCCTTAATGCACCGCTTAGTGTGCTGAACCCCAATCGTCGTCTGTGGATGTTACGAACATCGGACATACACGTTTTGATAACTACGTGATAGTTCAGTTAAACGGTTTAGAGTTGAGGCACCAAAGACGTTTTTCGAAACGTCGCGGAACATATGAGATGTTTCGAGGGCTGAAATTGGGATTTCAGGCTCGTGCCCACGTCAAGAGGTGTAAGACCTCCGACAATTTTCTTAGCCTGCAAACTAACAGAGAAAATCTCAAATCGTTGAGCTTGTGCTCAGATTGTCTGAGTGAAACAATCACTTGAATCGAGTGGGAGTTGATCTTCCAGATGAGATAGTGATGTTTCTCCAAAGTCATTGCCACCAAGCTGCTAGAGCTTCTTGATGAACTATAACATATCAGGGATAGATGATCCTTGAGGTATTCACGATGTTTGACACCGCGAAAGTAGAAATCAAGAAGGAGCATCAATTGTTGATGGTTGGTGAAACCACTAGTTTCAAGAAGGGCAAGGGCAAGAAGGGACACTTCATGAAACGACAAATCAGTTGCTGCTCCAGTGAAGAAAACCAAGGTTGAACCCAAACCCGAGACTAAGTGCTTCTGTAATAAGGGGAACAGCCACTGGAGCCGAATTACCCTAGATACTTGGTAGATAAGAAGGCTGGCAAGGTCGATAGAAGTATATTGGATATACATTATGTTAATGTGTACTTTACTAGTACTCCTAGTAGCACCAGAGTATTAGATACCGGTTCGGTTGCTAAGTGTTAGTAACTTGAAATAAAAGCTACGGAATAAACGGAGACTAGCTAAAGATGAGCTGACGATACGTGTTGGAAGTGTTTCCAAGGTTGATGTGATCAAGCATCGCACGCTCCCTCTACCATCGAGATTGGTGTTAAACCTAAATAATTGTTATTGGTGTTTGCGTTGAGCATAGACATGATTGAATTATGTCTGTGGCAATACGGTTATTCATTTAAGGAGAATAATGGTTACTCTGTTTATTGGAATAATACCTTCAATGGTCTAGCACCTAAAAGGAATGGTTTATTGAATCTCGATCGTAGTGATACACATTTTCATGCCAAAAAGGATATAAGATAGTAATGATAGTACCACTTACTTGTGGCACTGCCATGTAAGTCATATTGGTGTAAAACGCATGATGAAGCTCCATGTTGATGGATCTTTGGACTCACTCATTTTTGAAAAGTTTGAGACATGCAAACCATGTCTATTGGTGTATACGCATGAAGAAACTCCATGCAGATGGATCGTTTGGACTCACTTGATTTTGAATCACTTGAGATATGCAAATCATACCACATAGGCAAGATGACTGAAAAGCCTCGGTTTCAGTAAGATGGAACAAGATAGCAACTTGTTGGAAGTAACACACTTTGATGTGTGCAGTCCAATGAGTGCTGAGGCATGCAGTGAATACGTTATGTTTTACTTCACAGATGATTTAAGTAGATACTGTATATTTACTTGATGAAACATAAGTCTGAATTATTGAAGGGTTCAAGTAATTTCAGAGTGAAGTTGAAGGTCATTGTGACAAGAGGATAAAATTTCTATGATATGATCATAGAGATGAGTATCTGAGTTACGAGCTTTGGCACACAATTAAGACATTGTGGAAATTGTTTCACAACCAATACCGCCTGGAACACCATAGTGTGATGGTGTGTCCGAACATCATAGTTGCACCCTATTGGATATGGTGCATACCATGATGTCTCTTATCGAATTACCACTATCGTTCATGGGTTAGGCATTAGAGACAACCAGACTCACATTAAATAGGGCACCACGTAATTCCGTTGAGACGACACCGTTTGAACTGTGGTTTGGAGAAACCTAAGTTGTCATTTCTTAAAGGTTTGGGGCTGCGACGCTTATGTGAAAAAGTTTCAGGTTGATAAGCTCGAACCCAAAGCGGATAAAATGCATCTTCATAGGACACCCAAAACAGTTGGGTATACCTCCTAATTCAGATCCAAAAGCAATAGGGATTGTTTCTTGAATCGGGTCCTTTCTCGAGGAAAGGTTTGTCTCGAGAATTGAGTGGGAGGATAGTGAGACTTGATGAGGTTATTGAACCATCACTTCAACCAGTGTGTAGCAGGGCACAGGAAGTTGTTCCCGTGGCACCTACACCAATTGAAGTGGAAGCTTATGATATTGATCATGAAGCTTCAGATCAAGTCACTACCGAACCTCGTAGGACGACAAGGACGCGTACTGCTTCGGAGTGGTACGGTGATCCTGTCTTGAAAGTCATGTTGCTAGACAACAATGAACCTACGAGCTATGGAGAAGCGATGGTGGGCCCAAATTCCGACAAATGGTTAGGAGCCATGAAATCCGAGATAGGATCCATGTATCAGAACAAAGCATGGACTTTGGTGGACTTGCCCGATGATCGGCAAACCATTGAGACAAATGGATCTTTAATAAGAAGACGGACGCGGACGGTAATGTCACCGTCTATGAAGCTCGACTTGTGGCGAAGAGTTTTTCACAAGTTCAAGGAGTTGACTATGATGAGATTTTCTCATCCGTAGCGATGCTTAAGTCCGTCGGAATCATGTTAGCATTAGCTGCATTTATGAAATCTGGCAGATGGATGTCAAAACGAGTTTCCTTACCAGTCGTTGTAAGGAAAGGTTGTATCTGATACAATCAGAAAGGTTTTGTCGATCCTAAGGATGCTAAAAGGTATGCTGGCTCCAGCAATCCTTCTAAGGACTGGAGTAAGCATCTCGGAGTTGGAATGTACGCTTTGATGAGATGATCAAAGATTTTGGGTTTATACAAAGTTTATGAGAAACTTGTATTTCCAAAGAAGCGAGTGGGAGCACTATAGAATTTCTGATGAGTATATGTTGTTGACATATTGTTGATCAGAAATGATGTAGAAATTCTAGAAAGCATATAGGGTTGTTTGAAAAGTGTTTTTCAATGGAAAACCTGGATTAGGCTACTTGAACAATAAGCATCAAGATCTATAAGATAGATCAAAATGTTTAATAATACTTTCAAATGAGCATATACCTTGACATGATCTTGAAGGTGTTCAAGATGGATCAGTCAAAGAAGGAGTTCTTGCCTGAGATGTAAGGTATGAAGTTAAGACTTAAAGCTCGACCACGGCAGAAAAGAGAGAAAGGACGAAGGTCGTCCCCTATGCTTCAGACGTAGGCTCTATAGTATGCTATGCTGTGTACCGCACCGGAAGTGTGCCTTGCCATGAGTCAGTCAAGGGGTACAAGAATGACCCAGGAATGGATCATTGGACATCGGTCAAAATTGTCCTTGGAGTAAATAAGGACATGTTTCTCAATTATGGAGGTGATAAAGAGTTCAGCGTAAAGGGTTACGTCAATGCAAGCTTTAACACCTATCCGAGTGACTCTGAGCAGCAAACCGGATACGTATAGTGGAGCAACCATTTGGAATAAGCTTCAAGTGGAGCGTAGAAGCAGCATTTACAATATGACTTAGAGATTTGCAAAGTACATACGGATCTGAATGTTGCAGACCCGTTGACTAAAACTTCTCTTACAAGCAAAACATGATCAAACCCTAGAACTCATTGAGACTTAATCACATGGTGATGTGAACTAGTTTAAGACACTAGTAGACTCTTTGGATGTTGGTCACATGGCGATGTGACCTATCAGTGTTGATCACATGGCGATGTGAACTAGATTATTGACTCTAGTGCAAGTGGGAGACTATTGGAAATATGCCCTAGAGGCAATAATAAATTAGTTATTATTATATTTCCTTGTTCATGATAATCGTTTATTATCCATGCTATAATTGTATTGAAAGGAAACTCAGATACATGTGTGGATACATAGACAACACCATGTCCCTAGTAAGCCTCTGTTGACTAGCTCGTTGATCAATAGATGGTTACGGTTTCCTAACCATGGACATTGCATGTCGTTGATAACGGGATCACATCATTAGCAGAATGATGTGATGGACAAGACCCAATCCTAAAGCCTAGCACAAAGATCGTAGTTCGTATGCTAAAGCTTTTCTAATGTCAAGTATCATTTCCTTAGACCATGAGATTGTGCAACTCCCGGATACCGTAGGAATGCTTTGGGTGTACCAAACGTCACAACGTAACTGGGTGGCTATAAAGGTGCACTACAGGTATCTCCGAAAGTGTCTGTTGGGTTGGCACGAATCGAGACTGGGATTTGTCACTCCGTGTAAACGGAGAGGTATCTCTGGGACCACTCGGTAGGACATCATCATAATGTGCACAATGTGACCAAGGGGTTGATCACGGGATGATGTGTTACAGAACGAGTAAAGAGACTTGCCGGTAACGATATTGAACAAGGTATCGGGATACCGACGATCGAATCTCGGGCAAGTACAATACCGCTAGACAAAGGGAATTGTATACGGGATCGATTGAGTCCTTGACATCGTGGTTCATCCGATGAGATCATCGTGGAACATGTGGGAGCCAACATGGGTATCCAGATACCGCTGTTGGTTATTGACCGGAGAACGTCTCGGTCATGTCTACATGGTTCCCGAACCCGTAGGGTCTACACACTTAAGGTTCGATGATGCTAGGGTTATAAAGGAAGTTTGTATGTGGTTACGGAATGTTGTTCGGAGTCCCTGATGAGATCCCGGACGTCACGAGGAGTTCCGAAATGGCCCGGAGGTAAAGATTTATATATGGGAAGTCTTGTTTTGGTCATCGGAAAAGTTTCGGGTTTTATCGGTAACGTACCGGGACCACCGGGAGGGTCCCGGGGGTCCACCAAGTGGGGTCACCAACCCCGGAGGGCTGCATGGGCCAAGTGTGGGAGGGGACCAGCCCAGGTGGGCTGGTGCGCCCCCCACAAGGGCCCAAGGCGCCTAGGGTTTGGGTAGGGGGTGCGTCCACCTAACTTGGGGGGCAAGTTTCCCCCCTCTCCCCCCTTGGCCGCCACCCTTAGATGGGATTGGGGCAGCCGCACCCCTTGGGGTGGAAACCCTAGAGGGGGCGCACCCCCTCCCTCTCCCCTATATATACTTGAGGGTTTTGGGGCTGCCAACACATGAGTTTTGACCTCTCCCTGGCGCAGCCCTACCTCTCTCCCTTCTCCTCTCCCGCGGTGCTTGGCGAAGCCCTGCTGGACTACCACGCTCCTCCATCACCACCATGCTATTGTGCTGCTGCTGGATGGAGTCTTCCTCAACCTCTCCCTCTCTCCTTGCTGGATCAAGGCGTGGGAGACGTCACCGGGCTGTACGTGTGTTGAACGCGGAGGTGCCGTCCATTCGGCACTAGGATCTCCGGTGATTTGGATCACGACGAGTACGACTCCTTCAACCCCGTTCTCTTGAACGCTTCCGCTTAGCGATCTACAATGGTATGTAGATGCACTCTCCTTCCCCTCGTTGCTGGTTTCTCCATATATAGATCTTGGTGACACGTAGGAAAATTTTGAATTTCTGCTACGTTCCCCAACAAACAGAGACTAGCTAAAGGAGAGATAACGATGTGTGTTGGAAGTTTTTCCAAGGTTGATGCGATCTAGCATCGCATGCTCCCTCTACCATCGAGATTGGTGTTAAACCTAAATAATTATTATTTGGTGTTTGTGTTGAGCATAGACATGATTGGATTATGTCTATCGCAATACGGTTATTCATTTAAGGAGAATAATGGTTACTCTATTTATTTGAATAATACCTTCAATGGTCTTGCACCTAAAAGAATGGTTTATTGAATCTCGATCGTAGTGATACACATCTTCATGCCAAAAGATATAAGATAGTAATGATAGTACCACCTGCTTGTGGCACTGCCATTTGAGTCATATTGGTATAAAACGCATGAAGAAGCTCCATGTTGATGGATCTTTGGACTCACTCGTTTTTTAAAAGTTTGAGACATGCGAACCATGTCTGTTGGTATGTGCGCGTGAAGAAACTCCATGCAGATGGATCGATTGGACTCACTTGATTCTAAATCACTTGAGACATGCAAATCATACCACATGGGCAAGATGACTGAAAAGCCTCGTTTTCAGTAATATGGAACAAGAGAGCAACTTGTTGGAAGTAATACATTTTGATGTGTGCTGTCCAATGAGTGCCGAGGCACGCAGTGGATATTGTTATGTTCTTACTTCACAGATGACTTGAGTAGATGCTGAGTATATTTACTTGATGAAACACAAGTTTGAATTATTGAAAGGTTCAAGTAATTTCAGAGTGAAGTTGAAGATCATCGTGACAAGAGGATAAAATGTCTATGATATGATCATAGAGATGAATATCTGAGTTGCGAGTTTGGTACACAATTAAGACATTGTGGAAATTGTTTCACAACTAACACCGCCTGGAACACCATAGTGTAATGGTGTGTCCGAACATCATAGATGCACCCTATTGGATATGGGGCATACCACGATGTCTCTTATTGAATTACCACTATTGTTCATGGGTTAGGCATTAGAGACAACCACATTCACTTTAAATAGGGCACCACGTAATTTCATTGAGATGACACCGTATGAACTATGGTTTAGAGAAACCTAAGCTGTCGTTTCTTGAAAGTTTGGGGCTGCGACGCTTATGTGAAAAGTTTCATCTTGATAAGTTCGAACCCAAAGCGGATAAATACATCTTCAGAGGACACCCAAAACAGTTGGGTATACCTCCTATTTCAGATCCAGAAGCAAAAGTGATTGTTTCTAGAAACGGGTCCTTTCTCGAGGAAAAGTTTCTCTTGAAAGAATTGAGTGGGAGGATGGTGGAGACTTGATGAGGTTGTTGAACCATCACTTCAACTAGTGTGTAGCAGGGCATAGGAAGTTGTTCCTGTGGCACCTACACCAATTGAAGTAGAAGCTTATGATATTGATCATGAAACTTCGGATCAAGTCACTACCGAACCTCGTAGGTCAACAAGGACGTGTACTGCTTCAGAGTGGTACGGTAATCCTGTCTTCGAGGTCATGTTGCTAGAAAACAATGAACCTATGAGCTATGGAGAAGCGATGGTCGGCCCGGATTCCGACAAATGGCTCGAGGCCATAAATCCGAGAGAGGATCCATGTATGAAAACAAAGTGTAGACTTTGGCAGAACTACTCGATGGTCGTAAGGCTGTTGAGTACAGATGGATTTTAAAAGGAAGACGAACAATGATGGTAAGTGTCACCATTAAGAAAGCTCGGCTTGTCGCTAAGATGTTTTCCGACAAGTTCAAGGAGTTGACTACGATGAGACTTTCTCACTCGTAGCGATGCTAAGAGTCTGTTGGAATTATATTAGCAGTTACTGCATTATTTATGAAATCTTGTAGATAGGATGTCAAAACATTGTTTCCTCGACGTTATTCTTGAGGAAAGGTTGTATGTGATACAACCAGAAGGTTTTGTCAATCCTGAAAGATGCTAACAAGTGTGCAAAGCTCCAGCAATCCTTCTAAGGACTGGAGTAAGCATCTCGGAGTTGGAATATACGCTTTGATGAGATGATCAAAGATTTTGGGTTTATACAAATTTATGAGAAACTTGTATTTTCAAAGAAGTGAGTGGGAGCACTATAGAATTTCTGATGAGTACATGTTATTAACATATTGTTGATCAGAAATGATGTAGAATTTCTGGACAACATATAGGGTTATTTGAAAAGTGTTTTTCAATGGAAAACCTAGATTAAGCTACTTGAACATTGAGCATCAAGATCTATAAGGATAGATCAAAAACGCTTAATAGTACTTTCAAATAAATACATACCGTGACAAGATTTTGAAGGAGTTCAAAATAGATCGCCAAAGAAGGAGTTCTTGGTTGTGTTATAAGGTGTGAATATTGAGTAAGACTCAAGACATGTCCATGGCAGAAGAGAGAGAAAGGATGAAGGTCGTCCCCAATGCTTCAAACGTAGGCTCTATAGTATGCTATGCTGTGTACCGCACCTGAAGTGTGCCTTGCCATGAGTCAGTCAAGGGGTACAAGTGTGATCTAGGAATAGATCATAGGACAGCGGTCAAACTTATCCTTAGTAACTAGTGGACTAAGGAATTTTCTCGATTATGGAGGTGGTAAAAGAGTTCGTCGTAAAGGGTTACGCCTAGGCAAACTTTGACACTAATCCAGATTATTCTAAGTAGTAAACCGGATTCGTATAGTAGAACAGTTATTTGGAATACCTCCAAACAGAGGGTGGTATCTGCATCTAGGAGATGACATAGAGATTTGCAAAACACACACAGATCTGAAAGGTTCAGATCCATTGACTAATAACCTCTCTCACAAGCGAGATATGATCAAACCCCATGGGTGTCGATTCATTACAATCACATAGTGATGTGAACTAGATTATTGACTCTAGTGCAAGTGGGAGACTGTTGGAAATATGCCCTAGAGGCAATAATAAAATGGTTATTATTGTATTTCCTTGCTCATGATAATTGTCTATTATTCATGCTATAATTGTATTGACCGGAAACCACAATACATGTGTGAATACATAGACCACAACATGTCCCTAGTGAGCCTCTAGTTGACTAGCTCGTTGATCAACAGGTGGTCATGGTTTCCTGACCATGGACATTGGATGTCATTGATAACGGGATCACATCATTAGGAGAATGATGTGATGGACAAGACCCAATCCTAAGCATAGCACAAGATTGTGTAGTTCGTTTGCTAAAAGCTTTTCTAATGTCAAGTATCATTTCCTTAGACCATGAGATTGTGCAACTCCCGGATACCGTAGGAATGCTTTGGGTGTGCCAAACGTCACAACATAACTGGGTGGCTATAAAGGTGCACTACGGGTATCTCTGAAAGTGTCTGTTGGATTGGCACGAATCGAGACTGAGATTTGTCACTCCGTGTGACGGAGAGGTATCTCTGGGCCCACTCGGTAGGACATCATCATAATGTGCACAATGTGATCAAGGAGTTCATCGCGGGATGATGTGTTACGGAATGAGTAAAGAGACTTGCCGGTAACGACATTGAACAAGGTATCGGCATACCGACGATCGAATCTTGGGCAAGTACTATACCGGTAGACAAAGGGAATTGTATACGGGATTGATTGAATCCTTGACATCGTGGTTCATCCGATGAAATCATCGTGGAACATCTGGGAGCCAACATGGGTATCCAGATCCTGCTGTTGGTTATTTGCCGGAGAGTTGTCTCGATCATGTCTGCATGGTTCCCGAACCCGTAGGGTCTACACACTTAAGGTTCGGTGACGCTAGGGTTGTAGAGATATTAGTATGTGGTAACCCGAAAATTGTTCGGAGTCCCACATGAGATCCCGGACGTCACGAGGTGTTCCAGAATGGTCCGGAGGTAAAGATTTGTATGTAGGAAGTCCAGTTTCGGCCATCGGGAAAGTTTCGGGGTCATTGGTATTGTACCGGGACCACCGGAAGGGTCCCGGGGGTCCACCGGGTAGGGCCACCTATCCCGGAGGGCCACATGGGCTGAAGTGGGAAGGGAACCAGCCCCTGGTGGGCTGGTGTGCCCCCCTTGGGCCTCCCCCTGCGCCTATGGTTGGAAACCCTAGGGGTGGGAGGCCCCCCACTTGGCTTGGGGGGCAAGTTTCACCCCTTGGTCGCCGCCCCCCTTGGAGATGGGATCTCCTAGGGACGGCGCCCCCCCTAGGGGCCCTATATATAGTGGGGGGAGGGAGGGCAGCCGCACCCTAGCCCCTGGCGCCTCCCTCTCCCTCACGTGACACCTTTCCCTCTCGCTGAGCTTGGCGAAGCCCTGCCGAGATCGCCGCTGCTTCCACCACCACGCCGTCATGCTGTTGGATCTCCGTCAACCTCTCCTTCCCCTTGCTGGATCAAGAAGGAGGAGACGTCTTCCCAATCGTATTTGTGTTGAACGCGGAGGTGCCGTCTGTTCGGTGCTAGGATCGTCGGTGATTAGGATCACGACGAGTACGACTCCAACAACCCCGTTCTCTTGAAGGCTTCCGCACGCGATCTACAAGGGTATGTAGATGCACTCCTCTATCTTGTTGCTGGTCTCTCCATAGATAGATCTTGGTGTTGCATAGAAAATTTTGAATTTGTGCTACGTTCCCCTACAAAATTCCCCTCAAGTTAAAATGACCAGCTCGACACTTGTTGAAAAGCCTCCCCAAAAACTCAATTGGAAGTTGGGAGGAACTCGAGGATGCTTTCAGGGCCAACTTTCAAGGAACCTATGTCTGACCTCCGAATGTAGACGATTTATGTCACATAATACAACAGCCCGGAGAGTCAGCCCGCAAGCTTTGGAACAGATTCCTCACCAAGAAGAATCAGATTGTCGATTGTCCGGATGCCGAAGCCTTAGCGGCCTTCAAACAGAGTATCCGAGATGAGTGGCTCGCCAGACACCTCGGCCAAGAAAAGCCAAGAACAATGGCAGGCTTAACAAACCTTATGATCCGCTTTTGTGCGGGCGAAGATAGTTGGTTGGCCCGTAGAGGCACCAGCGACTCGGGCACATCCGATATTAGAGGTGGTAACGAGAAGCCACGACGCACTAAGCACAAGCGTCGGAGTGGCAATAGTCCGGAAAACACGGCGGTCAACACCAGATTCAGGGGCCCTCGACCCGTTCAAGGAAAGAAGCCATTCAAAGGCAGTAAAGAGGGGCCATCTGGCCTGAACAAAGTCCTGGACAGATTGTGCCAAATCCATGGCACTTCTGAAAAACCTGCAAATCATACCCATGGAGAATGTTGGGTCTTCAAGCAGGCCAGCAGGTTAAACGCAGAACACAAGGGAAGGGAAACACCAAGCGAAGACGAGGATGAGCCTCGCTAGCCGAACACGGGGGGCCAGAAAAAATTCCCACCAGAAGTCAAATCGGTAAACATGGTACATGCAACTCACGCAGAGTTCGTCCCCCCGAAATTCAATCCCCGGGCGGCCTGCCCGATCACTTTTGATCACAGGGACTACTCGGCTAGTATCCGGCACAGAGGATCGGCTTCCTTGGTGCTCAACCCAATAATCGATGGATACCATCTCACTCGCGTCCTAATGGACGGCAGCAGTAGTCTTAATCTGATATATCAAGACACCATTCGCAAGATGGGGATAGACCCATCCAACATTAGCCAAAATAGCACCACCTTCAATGGTGTAATTCTGTAGGACCTTTAAGTATGTCTAGAGGGGGGGTGATTAGACTACTTGACCAATAAAAACTTAACCTTTTCCCAATTTTAGAGTTTGGCAAATTTTAGCTATTTTAGGACAAGTCAAGCAATCATCACACAATTCAAGCAAGCATGCAAAGAGTGTATAGGCAGCAGAAATTAAAGCATGCAACTTGCAAGAAAGTAAAGGGAAGGGTTTGGAGGATTCAAACGCAATTGGAGACACGGATGTTTTTGGCGTGGTTCCGATAGGTGGTGCTATCGTACATCCACGTTGATGGAGACTTCAACCCACAAAGGGTAATGGCTGCGCGAGTCCACGGAGGGCTCCACCCACGAAGGGTCCACGAAGAAGCAACCTTGTCTATCCCACCATGGCCGTCGCCCACTAAGGACTTGCCTCACTAGCGGTAGATCTTCATGAAGTAGGCGATCTCCTTGCCCTTACAAACTCCTTGGTTCAACTCCACAATCTTGTCAGAGGATCCCAAGTGACACCTAGCCAATCTAGGAGACACCACTCTCCAAGAAGTAACAAATGGTGTGTTGATGATGAACTCCTTGCTCTTGTGCTTCAAATGATAGTCTCCCCAACACTCAACTCTCTCTCATAGGATTTGGATCTGGTGGAAAGAGGGTTTGAGTGGAAAGCAACTTGGGGAAGGCTAGAGATCAAGATTCAAATGGTAGGAATGGAATATCTTGGTCTCAACACATGAGTAGGTGGTTCTCTCTCAGAAATGGTAAGTTGGAAGTGTAGGTTCGTTCTGATGGCTCCCTCCATGAATGAAGAGGAGGTGGAGGGGTATATATAGCCTCCACACAAAATCTAACCATTACACACAATTTATCAAACTCGGTGGGACCGAATCGTTAAACTTGGTCGGACCGATTTAGTAAACCTAGTGACCGTTAGTGATTTTCGATGGGACTGACATGCATCTCGGTGAGGCCGATTCGGTTAGGGTTAGGGCATAACGTAATCTCGGTGAGACCGATTACACAAACTCAGTGAGACCGATTTGGGAATAAGCTTTCCAGAGAGTTGGTCAGGTAAACTCGGTGGGACTGATTTTCTCTTTTTGGTGAGACTGAAATGTTACAAAAAGGAAACAGAGAGTTTACATTGCAATCTCGGTGGGACCGATCACTCACTTCGGTTAGACCGAAACGTTACGAAGGGAAACAAAGAGATTGCAACCCCATCTCGGTGAGACCGAGATCCCTATCGGTAAGACCGATTTGCTTAGGGTTTGTGGCAGTGGCTATGACTTTTGGAATCGGTGGCGCCGGATAGAAAGAATCGGTGTGACCGATTTTGTCTTTAGGTTTAGGTCATTTGTGGATGTGGGAAAGTAGTTGAGGGTTTTGGAGCATATCACTAAGCACATGAAGCAAGAGGATCATTAAGCAACACCTCATCCCTTCTTGATAGTATTGGCTTTTCCTATAGACTCAATGTGATCTTGGATCACTAAAATGTAAAATGAAGAGTCTTGAGCTTTTGAGCTTGAGCCAATCCTTTGTCCTTAGTATTTTGAGGGATCCACTTTCATCATCCATGCCATGCCATTCATTGAGCTTCCTAAAATAATAGTCTTGGAATAGCATTAGCTCAATGAGCTATATGTTGTTATGAATTACCAAAACCACCTAGGGATAGTTTCACTTTCAATGTCCCCCTTTTTGGTAATTGATGACAACATATAGATAAAAGCTTCGACAAATGATAATAAAATTTAAATAACATCGTCGCTTTGAGAAGTATGTGATATGCAAGAGCTCCCCCTAAATTTGTGCATAGTTTTAGATTTGCTTTGGAATGCAAATGCACAATGAATTAGGCTCATGGGTTACTCTTCCATGTCACATACATCTTGGTGGAGTGCTCAAAATAATAAACAATGAATACATGCACTCATCACCAAGCATAGTGAGTGATCACATAAGATAGATAGGATAATATCAAGCATGCATAAGTGTAGCTTATGATCAAACACATGATCATCAATGTCTCACAAGCATAGTATCTCAACCAAAAGCAAACAAAGATTGAAAAACCACCAAATAAAGCAAGAGAGAACAAAAGCAACACTCTCTCTCTCGAAGCCTATGATCTATACATTTTCTCCCCCTTTGGCAACAAGTTACCAAAAAGTTCATAGAAAATTCATAGTGCTAGATCGACTCTCAGGCTTGATCTTCTGGTGGTGGTGTAGAGATGGCTCTTTGGATGAAGGCTTCAGTTGAAGTGGATGGAGCTGGAGGAGTTGGTGCTGGAGCTGGTTGCACTGGAACTGTAGGGGCAGTGGCTGGTGTTGAAGTTGTTGCTCTAGTGTCTGTCACTGGCACTGCAACTGACCTCTGGGCTGTGGGCACTCTGGCAAACACATTGGTGGTAGTCTTGCCCTTCCTCTCCTGCATGTCATCCTGCAGCTGCTCCACAACTGACTGAATCTCTGTTACCTTGACATCTGTCATAGAATTTTGTTCCATGATTGTTTCCAGGCTCTCCTAGTTTTGAGGTAGGGTGGCCAACCCCTTCTCAATCCTCAGAGATGATGCTATCAGGTAACCAAGCTGCTCCTATTTGGTTTTCAAGAAATATTCAGATGCCTCCTCTTGAGTTGGCATCTTGGCAGCCTTCTCCCTCTTTGCCTTCTCCTTCTTCTCCTGAGCTTGAACTGATTGTGGATCACCTTCATTCATGACAACCTCATTGTCCTCAAAGTCTGGATAAAGTGGAAAGTGTTCCTTATCCAACTGATATTTTCCTGTGCCCATTTTTGAGTTTATCAATTCTTGAATCTGAGGTGCATATCCACAGCTCCTCTTCTGATCTGCTGCACTCCTCTTGATTGTTTCAATGATTAGGCTCATGACTTTGAACTTCTATGGCACATCAAACGCATGCAACATGTTGATGGCATGCCCTCTGATCATGTTATGGTCACCAGACTTGGGCAACAAAGTGTGCCTCAAAATCCAATTTATGGTTGGCAACCCTGACAGCAGAAAGTGAACTGATCCATACTTGTGAGTCTCTAATGCCTTGTCTGGAATTTCCTTGTACATGTGAGCCATTGAATTGTGACCCAACTTCTTCTTTGCATAAATGTCTAGGTCATCCTCATTCTCCTTGGGGGCATTGATCAGACTTGCCCATTCTTCAATAGTGGACTGGTACCTTGTACCTTCAGACATCCGAACTATTCTTCAATCTGGGTAAAAGTGTGCTGTGGAGTAGAACTGCATGATAAGCTCATCATTCCAGTTGGTGAACTTCTGTCCAACAAAATCTGCAACTCCACAAGCAACAAAGCTATCTTGCACTCTAGGATAGTGTTGTTCATTTTCCTTGATGAATTTCCAGTCAACCCACCTCATGTCACAGACTATGGGCTTCTTGTCCAACAGAATTGTTTCATAGAAGTCCTGCTGTTCCTTTGTGTGGAACCTATAGTCAACATCAGTTCTTCTTCTTGAAGCATATGGATCTTTCATTCTCCACAGTCTCAGCCCTGAATCCTTCCTGATTCTCATGTCCTCAGCCACAGGATGGGCATCATTGTGGTGTGGTATCTTGGGCTTGAGCTTTCTTAGAACATGTCCTTCTTCTTCTGAATCTTCAGCAACATTGGGCATTGGGGCCTTGTTCTTCTCAGCAGCTGGAATACTCCTAGTATTCCTCTTTGGAACTTGCTTGGTCTTGGAGGCAGCTTTGGGTGATTCCTTGGTCTTGGATGTTGCAGCCCCTGATCTGATTGCATCTCCCATAAGATTAGCTGCCTTTGGAGCTGGTGCAGCAAGCTCTTCCTGTTCCATCATGGAAGGTTGACCAACAATTTTGGCCATGGTCTTCTTGACCCTTTCCTTCCTCTTCTTTCCTTCAGCAGCTGGCTCTTTGGGATCAGGCCTTTTAGGCAGTTGAGTTGATGCTTTGGCCTTGGACATTGGTTGTCTTCCTGCAGGCTTTTTGGTCTTCATGCCTGGCTTTGTATTCTTTACTGAACCATATTCCTTCTTGAGCACCACTTTCTTGGAAGTAGCCTCATCTTCCTCAGCTTTGTAATCTTCATCCTCTGAATCTGAAGTTCTTTTCCTCCTTTGCCTAGTTGCAGCCTTAGGCAAATTGCTAGGAGTACTTCTGCTCCCTTCATCTGAAGTTGAGGGACTAGTGCCCTCACTCAAGTCCATCTGCTCTTCTGACCTGTTCTGGCTGTCACTTTGATCAGACATACTGCAAAAGCTGATTGCTAACCCTGTGAAGAGTTATAGATGAGATAGAAAAGATGAGCATCACAAAATGCAGAGGTTTTTGCAAAAGAATGACTCAAAAGTTCAGTCTTAGTTTTCCACAGAAAGCATTTCGGATCCACCAATTTTCAAACTCGGTGATACCGAAGCAGTTTTGGAACCTAAACTGATGATCTCGGTTGGACCGAGTTTCAGTTTGGTGGTACCGAGACTGCTAGGGTTTCACAGAATCCTCAAATCGGTTGCACCGATTAGTAATTCTCGGTCAGACCGAGAGTCACTATTGCAATGGCATAAGCCAAATCGGCGAGACCGAGTTTTTCAACTCGGTGGGTCCGAGATGGTTTCGGCGGAAACCTAACCCTAAAAATTTGAATCACATCTAATCTATGAACTACTTCGGCTAGATAGAAGAATTTCAATCGTGGCAAGAATCAATATGAAAACAATGTGCCAGGAATCAGACGTGGATAGCACAAAGATTAAGTCCATACCCTAACTTGGAGGTGGACTTGCTACGGTGGCAACGGCGGGGATGAAATCCGTTGACGGTGGCGGAGACCAGCGACAGGAGGCTGCTGGCGACGAGGAGACGATCCGGAGACCACGATGGCAGAGCGAGCTGTTGCGCGGGCGAAGGGTTTCGGAGAAATTTCCAAAATTTTGCCCGTGGCTATATATATAGCTCGACCCTGTCGGTGTGACCGAGTGGAACAACTCGGTGGCACCGAGATGCATAACTGTGTTCAGTTACAGCAAATCGGTGAGACCAAAACGTTCAAATCAGTTGCACCGAGATTGAAAACTCAGGTCAACTTGATGATCTCGGTAGGACCGAAATGGAAGGTTCGGTCAGACCGAGAATCACTAAGAGGTTTTGGAAGTTTAAGTCTATGACGAATCGGGGACTCCGAGTGCTCCTCACATAGAGTGGTTCGAATCTGACTTGATCAAGTTTTGTGATGTAGCATGAATAGAGTTTGAGACGAGAAAAGCATAGATAGCTAAAGAAGATTCTTAGGCATTCTTGTCCATCCACTTGGCACAAAGAAAAGAATCCAAACAAACAAAACAACAAGTGGATGTCCTTGAATGAGTAAAATATGCACCAACATGCTCACACAATAATATGGCAATTGAAATATGTGGCAAAGCATGCACAACCAATTTTAGCATCTATCAAGCAATTGGCGATGACTAGGTCATCTATATATGAGTATATTGACTTAGGAGTCAAATGAGAACATTTGATCATAGGTCATACTCATCGTTTAAGCTCAAGTGGGGTTACCACTTTTACATAATGCATTAATGTGTTCACACCATTAGAGTTGCTTTGACTCAATTCTTAGAGTTAAGCTCCCCCTAGATGTGAGATCCCCCCTTAGAGGGATGAACTAACCTTGGGTTTTGTCGATGATGACTTCATGTAGGTGTTGAAGATGTAGATGCTCAATGTTGATGTAGATCATTTGGAGCAATCCTTTGGAGTGAGTTGCACTTTCAACATGCCTACATGGGTTTGTCCCACAAGGAACAAACAAGAAAATCCATAGACATAGAGTGATGCACACACAAGATGATGTCCATGAAAACATTAGGTTACCTTGTCCCTTGCCTTACCAACATGAGGGTTTGTGACTCCTTGAACTAGTATAAGATGTGAAAGTTGATTGCACTTGTTCTTGCCAAAATGATATGAGTGAAGAATGTTGGCGGAGTCACCCTCAAGAACTCTCTAGTTCTTATTCTTTGGGATCCACATCATCTTGATGGGAATCCTTGGAGTTGTAGTTGTACTTGATGAAGTAGAACTTGACGTAGTCTTGGGGACCCAACTGAACGAGGCTTTAGGTGCTTCTTCAAATGCATCAATCTCTTCTTGAAGCTTGTCTTTGCCTTTGTTCTTGTGGTCTTGTGGTGGAAGATCATCTTGAGCTTGTGTCCCCTTGAAGGAAGTAGGATCATACTTCTCTTGTTGAGGAACAAACTTTGTCTTGTGGTATTCATCTTCTTCCCACTCAACTCCATTGGCGTTGAACTTTCGTTCAAAACCAACACCTTGATTCTTCCGGTGCCTTCCTTGCTTGCGTACAATTTCCTCGAATTGCTTACTCCCGGCATGGCTCTTCTAAACACCTTTCTCTATAATTCCCTTCAATAAAATATTTTCTTGCTCAAGTGTAACTTGGCTAAGAGAATCATTAGTGGAATCAAGAGAACTACTAGAAGCAACAACATTGGATTTGACATTATTATTGTTACTACTATAGGAAGTATCTTTCTTGTACTTGTTACTAGACTTGACTTGAGGCATGTAAGTAGATAAGAGTAAACGCTTGGCAATGTAAGAAGAACTTTTCTTGCGGAGATCATCATTGATTGCCTTTAAGAACTCATGCTCTATCTCAAGATTGAGCTTTTCAAAGCATAACTTCTCATGAGCCCTTAAAAGTTCTCGATGATCTTCGAAGATAGTTTCATGAGCCAACTTAAGAGTGTTTAGTTGTTTAGTTATAAGCTCAATTTTCTCCTTATCATTGTCATTCGTTTGATTAGCATGATTAATTGACGTTTCATCATAGTATTCATCACTAGAGTTGTCAACAAGTAAATCATCATCCACAAGCAAGTCATCTTCATCACTATTAAAATCAACATACTCGGGATGTGTTACCTTTGGACCTTTGGCCATGAAGCATCTTCCAACACCTTCATTTGGTGAGTCAAATATGTCGTAGGAGTTGGTTGACACAAGTGCTAGACCGGAAACACATTCATCTTGAGTATATTCGGAGTCGGAGTGATAGCTTCTCTCGGAGTGATTGTCGGAGGCGGAGCCGGAAACCCACTCACCAACATGAGCTTGATGTCTTCGTTTTGTGTAGCTCCTTGATGACTTGTCCTTTCTTTCCGAATCCTTACTTCTCCGTGAGGGTCTTCGTTCATAACAATCATCTCTACTCCTCCTCTCTCTTGGTGGTGATTCTTCTCTTTTGCTCCTTCTTCTTGGAGAATCTTCTCTTCTTTTGTAGGGTGCCGTACACTCATTGGAGTAGTGTCCGGGTCTCCCACAATTGTAGCAATTGCGCTCTCGACTAGAAGATCTCTTGTCATTGTAAGACCTTGACTTGGAGCTTCTTTCTTTGCTTCTACTTTTGTAGAATTTGTTGAAGTTCTTCACCATTAAGCTCAATTCTTCATTGAAGGTTGGTTTCTCACTTGATGATGTGGGGGCTTGACTTGAGGCTTTGTAAGCACCACTTGACTTGTTGTGAAGTTCCTCCTTATCCTTGAGTGACATCTCATGAGCAACAATCCTTCCAATGACTTCCGTTGGCTTGAGATCTTTGTAGTTTGGCATCATTTGGATCAATGTGCACACGGTATCATACTTTCCATCCAATGCTCTTAGGATTTTCTTGATGATGAATTTGTTGGCCATCTCTTCACTCCCTAAGCCGGCAATCTCATTTGTGATAAGAGCAAGCCTAGAGTACATTTCAGTGACACCTTGACCATCCTTCATTTTGAACTTGTCAAGCTGACTTTGGAGCACATCCAACTTGGATTCCTTGACGGACTCGGTACCTTCATGCATATCATTCAAAGTATCCCAAATTTCCTTTGCATTCTCAAGACGGCTGATTTTGTTGAATTTTTCGGGGAACAATCCGTTGAAGATGATGTCACATGCTTGAGCGTTGTATTGCAACATCTTCAATTCTTCCGCATTAGCTTCACGGTTCGGTTCTCTCCCATCAAAGAATTCACCTTGCAAGCCGATACAAATAATTGCCCAAACGGCGGGGTTATGTCCAAGAATATGCATTTTCATCTTATGCTTCCAACTAGCAAAATTAGTACCATCAAAGTAAGGAACTCTACGGTGATAATTTCCCTCGCTAGACGCCATACTCTCCTAGGTTGTGAAACCAAGGCTATGACCACCAAAAGCTATGGAAATCAAAGCAA
This sequence comes from Triticum dicoccoides, assembly GCF_002162155.2. NCBI lineage: Eukaryota > Viridiplantae > Streptophyta > Magnoliopsida > Poales > Poaceae > Triticum > Triticum dicoccoides. Next base: position 686,989,826 of record NC_041391.1, read on the forward strand.
ATGGAAACCTGGCTCTGATACCACTTGTAGGACCTTGAAGTATGTCTAGAGGGGGGGGGTGATTAGACTACTTGACCAATAAAAACTTAACATTTTCCCAATTTTAGAGTTTGACAGATTTTAGCTATTTTAGGACAAGTCAAGCAATCATCACACAATTCAAGTAAGCATGCAAAAGTGTATAGGCAGCGGAAATTAAAGCATGCAACTTGCAAGAAAGTAAAGGGAAGGGTTTGGAGGATTCAAATGCAATTGGAGACACGGATGTTTTTGGCGTGGTTCCGGTAGGTGGTGCTATCGTACATCCACGTTGATGGGGACTTCAACCCACGAAGGGTAACGGCTGCGCGAGTCCACGGAGGGCTCCACCCATGAAGGGTCCATGAAGAAGCAACCTTGTCTATCCCACCATGGCCGTCGCCCATGAAGTACTTGCCTCACTAGCGGTAGATCTTTATGAAGTAGGCGATATCCTTGCCCTTACAAACTCCTTGGTTCAACTCCACAATCTTGTTGGAGGCTCCCAAGTGACACCTAGCCAATCTAGGAGACACCACTCTCCAAGAAGTAACGAATGGTGCGTTGATGATGAACTCCTTGCTCTTGTGCTTCAAATGATAGTCTCCCCAACACTCAACTCTCTCTCATAGGATTTGCATCTGGTGGAAATAGGGTTTGAGTGGAAAGCAACTTGGGGAAGGCTAGAGATCAAGATTTATATGGTAGGAATGGAATATCTTGGCCTCAACACATGAGTAGGTGGTTCTCTCTCAAAAATGGTAAGTTGGAAGTGTAGGTTCGTTCTGATGGCTCTCTCCACGAATGAAGAGGAGGTGGAGGGGTATATATAGCCTCCACACAAAATCTAACCGTTACACACAATTTACCAAACTCGGTGGGACCGAATCGTTAAACTCGGTCGGACCGATTTAGTAAACCTAGTGACCGTTAGTGATTTTCGGTGGGACTGACATGCATCTTGGTGAGGCTGATTCGGTTAGGGTTAGGGCATAACGTAATCTCGGTGAGACCGATTACACAAACTCGGTGAGACCGATTTGGTAATAAGCTTTCCAAAGAGTTGGTCAGGTAAACTCGGTGGGACTGATTTGCTCTTTTCGGTGAGACTGAAATGTTACAAAAAGGAAACAGAGAGTTTACATTGCAATCTCGGTGGGACCGATCACTCACTTCAGTTAGACCGAAACGTTACGAAGGGAAATAGAGAGATTGCAACCTCATCTCGGTGAGACCGAGATCCCTATCGGTAAGACCGATTTGCTTAGGGTTTGTGGCAGTGGCTATGACTTTTGGAATCGGTGGCGCCGGATAGAAAGAATCGGTGTGACCGATTTTGTCTTTAGGTTTAGGTCATTTGTGGATGTGGGAAAGTAGTTGAGGGTTTTGGAGCATATCACTAAGCACATTAAGCAAGAGGCTCATTAAGCAACACCTCATCCCTTCTTGATAGTATTGGCTTTTCCTATAGACTCAATGTGATCTTGGATCACTAAAATGTAAAATGAAGAGTCTTGAGCTTTTGATCTTGAGCCAATCCTTTGTCCTTAGTATTTTGAGGGATCCACTTTCATCATCCATGCCATGCCATTCATTGAGCTTTCTTGAAATAATAGTCTTGGAATAGCATTAGCTCAATGAGCTATATGTTGTTTTGAATTACCAAAACCACCTAGGGATAGTTGCACTTCCAATCTCCCTCTTTTTGGTAATTGATGACAACATATAGATCAAATCTTCAACAAATGATAATAAAATTTAAATAACATCGTCGCTTTGAGAAGTATGTGATAAGCAAGAGCTCCCCCTAAATTTGTGCATAGTTTTAGATTTGCTTTGGACTGCAAATGCACAATGAATTAGGCTCATGGGTTACTCTTCCATGTCACATACATCTTGGTGGAGCGCTCAAAATAATAAACAATGAATACATGCACTCATCACCAAGCATAGTGAGTGATCACATAAGATAGATAGGATAATATCAAGCATGCATAAGTGTAGCTTATGATCAAACACATGATCATCAATGTCTCACAAGCATAGTATCTCAACCAAAAGCAAACAAAGATTGAAAAACCACCAAATAAAGCAAGAGAGAACAAAAGCAACACTCTCTCTCTCGAAGCCTATGATCTATACATTTTTCTCCCCCTTTGGCAACAAGTTACCAAAAAGTTCATAGAAAATGCATAGTGCTAGATCGACTCTCAGGCTTGATCTTCTGGTGGTGGTGTAGAGATGGCTCCTTGGATGAAGGCTTCAGTTGAAGTGGATGGAGCTGGAGGAGTTGGTGCCGGAGCTGGTTGCACTGGAACTGTAGGGGCAGTGGCTGGTGCTGAAGTTGTTGCTCTAGTGTCTGTCACTGTCACTGCAACTGACCTCTGGGCTATGGGCACTCTGGCAAACACATTGGTGGTAGTCTTGCCCTTCCTCTCCTGCATGTCATCCTGTAGCTACTCCACAATTGACTGAATCTCAGTTACCTTGACATCTATCATAGAATTTTGTTCCATGATTCTTTCCAGGCTCTCATGGTTTTGAGTTAGGGTGGCCAACCCCTTCTCAATCCTCAGAGATGATGCTATCAAGTAACCAAGCTGCTCCTATTTGGTTTTCAAGAAATATTCAGATGCCTCCTCTTGAGTTGGCATCTTGGCAGCCTTCTCCCTCTTTGCTTTCTCCTTCTTCTCCTGAGCTTGAACTAATTGTAGATCATCTTCATTCATGACAACCTCATTGTCCTCAAAGTCTGGATAAAGTGGAAATTTTTCCTTATCCAACTGATATTTTCCTGTGCCCATTTTTGAGTTTATCAATTCTTGAATCTGAGGTGCATATCCACAGCTCCTCTTCTGATCTGCTGCAGTCCTCTTGATTGTTTCAATGATTAGGCTCATGACTTTGAACTTCTGTGGCACATCAAACACATGCAACATGTTGGTGGCATGCCCTCTGATCATGTTATGGTCACCAGACTTGGGCAACAAAGTGTGCCTCAGAATCCAATTTATGGTTGGCAACCCTGACTGCAGAAAGTGAACCGATCCAAATTTGTGACTCTCTAATCCCTTGTCTAGAATTTCCTTGTACATGTGAGCCATTGAATTGTGACCCAACTTCTTCTTTGCATAAATGTCTAGGTCATCCTCATTCTCCTTGGGGGCATTGATTAGACTTGCCCATTCTTCAATAGTGGACTAGTACCTTGTACCTTCATACATCCAAACTATTCTTCCATCTGGGTAAAAGTGTGATGTGGAGTAGAACTGCATGATAAGCTCATCATTCCAGTTGGTGAACTTCTGTCCAACAAAATCTGCAACCCTGTGAAGAGTTATAGATGAGATAGAAAAGATGAGCATCACAAAATGCAGAGGTTTTTGCAAAAGAATGACTCAAAAGTTTAGTCTTAGTTTTCCACAGAAAGCATTTCAGATCCACCGATTTTCAAACTCGGTGATACCGAAGCAGTTTTGGAATCTAAACTGATGATCTCGGTTGGACCGAGTTTCAGTTTGGTGGTGCCGAGACTGCTAGGGTTTCACAGAATCCTCACATCGGTTGCACCGATTAGTCATTCTCGGTCAGACCGAGAGTCACTAGTGCAATGGCATAAGCCAAATCGGTGAGACCGAGTTTTTCAACTCGGTGGGTCTGAGATGGTTTCGGCGGAAACCTAACCCTAAAAATTTGAATCACATCTAATCTATGAACTACTTTGGCTAGATAGAAGAATTTCAATCGTGGCAAGAATCAATATGAAAACAATGTGCCAGGAATCAGACGTGGATAGCACAAAGATTAAGTCCATACCTTAACTCGGAGGTGGACTTGCTACGGCGGCAACGGCGGGGATGAGATCCATTGACAGTGGCGGAGACCAGCGACAGGAGGCTGCTGGCGACGAGGAGACGATCCGGAGACCACGATGGCAGAGCGAGCTGTTGCGCGGGCTAAGGGTTTTGGAGAAAATTTCCAAAATTTTGCCCGTGGCTATATATATAGCTCGACCCTGTCGGTGTGACCGAGTGGAACAACTCGGTGGCACCGAGATGCATAACTGTGTTCAGTTACAGCAAATCGGTGAGACCGAGACGTTCAAATCGGTTGCACCGAGATTGAAAACTCAGATCAACTTGATGATCTCGGTAGGACCGAAATGGAAGGATCGGTGAGACCGAGAATCACTAAGAGGTTTTGGAAGTTTAAGTCTATGACGAATCAGGGACTCCGAGTGCTCCTCCCACAGAGTGGTTCGAAACTGACTTGATCAAGTTTTGTGATGTAGCATGAATAGAGTTTGAGACGACAAAAGCATAGATAGCTAAAGAAGGTTCTTAGGCATTCTTGTCCATCCACTTGGCACAAAGAAAAGAATCCAAACAAACAAAACAACAAGTGGATGTCCTTGAATGAGTAAAATATGCATCAACATGCTCACACAATAAGATGGCAATTGAAATATGTGGCAAAGCATGCACAACCAATTTTAGCATCTATCAAGCAATTCGCGATGACTAGGTCATCTATATATGAGTATATTGACTTAGGAGTCAAATGAGAACATTTGATCATAGGTCATACTCATTGTCTGCCTCAAACTTAAGATGCCCGGTCCACGTGGCGTCATAACGATTAGTGGAAACATAGAGCAGTATGCGGCAGCTCCTGCTGCCGGACTCTAGGCGGCCTCTCCCAACAGAACGCATGACCGGTCAGTCAGACCACGGACACGGCTAGACGAGTCCGGTGCACTACCATCAACGACAGCCCGGATAAACCCTGGCTAGGTGCTACACATATATCCCCATAAATGGTACTAGGGGGGCGTCAACATATGACAAAGCCAACTATTTGGCTTGCCTCATTATTAGGCAAATATCTCGAACACCCATCGAGAACAACTAACTTTTGGCACGCTTACTCTTTTTTTCATGAGTTTTCGTTCTTATGGACACTTCTCGTGCGACACCCTTCCAGGATACGGCACAACGGAGACAATGGCGCAGATGTGCAGCAGGGCCCCGCTCAAAGGTTTCTCTTTAGATTAAGCCCCTGTGTAAACCTTCTTTACTGTCTTTTGTTGCTTGACATCCCATGGGTATTTAATACACCCATAAGGGACACTGGTGTCATAGGCTTTTCGCCACGACGGATCAATGCACGTACCTGGAATTACAGGGTCAAGGGCGTTATTCAGCCTAGTATATGTTATAAAGTCCGAATACCTTCGGGAGTGTTCGGCGTCGCGAGTTTGGCCTTATATGCATCAGCTCCGAATCATGTCTTTGGTCAAATGTTGGGTTAGCCCGGCTCATGGGTTTGCTGCCTTACGTTCCATTCTATCGGCTAAGGCGGCCAAAGGAGAACTACTGCGATTGTGCCCTGGTTATTCCGGATGAGCACCTCAGTAGAGAAAGCCGAAAACTGACTGTCATGATACAGCAAGAGACTGATCAACCACTCGAGGACTCATCGGAATCTATAGGACTCCTTCGCATTAACGAAGGACCGGTTTCCCGGTCAAGTACGCGTACCATACCCGGATGCACGCGGAAGTACCAGGGGCTACTCTACATAGTAGCCCCACCTTTTAACTCCTATGGCTAAGTGAAAGCGTTACAGCTATATAGTCCGGTTGCCTGGTTCGACGTGCGATCACCTCCTTCGTGGACCAAGACGTTGGATCAAGTGTGTTTACGCCTTTTTTTCGAACACCCCCGCATTATATGCGTGGGGGCTAAAGCCAACGACTACTAACTTTCACGTTATATGCATACATACACAACCACCAAGGACGCATTGTAATACTTCTAGGAAAAAGTATAAAAAACAGCCTTTATAATCAAAACACATAATTGTTTACAATTAATAGACTTGTCACTCGGACATGACATTCTTTGAGCACTGAGCTTCTGTTCTACGGGCACCTTCTATGACCTGCTCAAAATAGTGCTCGGCTGGGTCTTGGCTTCCCATCAGACCCCGGGTCGCAATGCTTGTGGCCTCCATATCTGCCCAGTATGTCTTCACATGGGCCAGAGCCATCCGCGCACCCTCTATGCACGCAGACCTCTTCACGGCATCGGTTTGCGGTCTAGCGCCAAACAATTGTTGCACCAAACCAAAGTAGCTAACCGGCTTCGGTCCTCTCGGCCATAAATGGTCTATTACGGACCTCATTGCAAGGCCGGACAGCCTATGGAGCTCATCTGTAGCGGCCATCTTCTCACTCAATGGCAATGAGCGCGCTGGAGCGCTAAATTGCGACCAGAACAGTATTTCTACTTTGTTATCCTTATGATCCTTGAACAACTTGGCCGCATCAGCCGCACTCTTCGTCAAGTCCGCATACTCATCTGCAGCGCTCCATAGCTTATCCAACGGAGCATACTTTGGATCTAAAAACTTCATCCGCAACAAATAAGGATTTCCAGCCGCGATCTCTCTGGCTTGTCGAAGTTCCTCCCGCGCGTCTCTAATCTGAGAGCATGTCTCTTTAGCCGAATCTAGCGCCTTCTTCAAGTCAGCCGCCTTCGCCTGATTCTCCTTCTCGAGAAGCTCATACCGGCCAGCAGCGTCCCTCAGCTCCACAGCCATCTCAGTTATATTTTCTTCGCTCCGGAGATGAGCGGCCTGTTCGGCTTTCAATTCTTCGGCTGCCCTTAGAGCAGCCGCATTGCTAACCCGGGCTTGTTCCTTGGCTAGGGTAAGCTTCGCCCTCAGGGCCTCAACGACAGCAGCTCCACCTGTAGCCACATCACATCATATTAATATTACAACCTTCTTACAGTTTCCCAAAATAGATGTGGATATAAGAGCGCATACTCTGCGACTCCTCGAATCGCTTGTTTACAAGCATGACGTTGGCCTCCCCCACGTTAATCTGCCGCCTCAATGTGGTACATTCAGCGGTCTGGTCTATTGCCGGACCCTTAGCAACCTACACTTCAATACAAGTGCGATCATTACCTAGGAGTGTGATCCTCCGTTTGCCGCCATGGGCCGGCATCCACAGTCTCAGGGGCTACTATCTATACAGAGTGCATGTATCGCGTGCGGTGCAACCAAAAGCTGCGTATTTTGTGGCTTACCTCAAAGCCTTTGAGCAAGCTCCTGAAAGCTTCGTTTAACCTGCTTGTGGTGGTGGAGATTTTCTCCAACACCATACCCATTAGTGTACGATGATCCTCCAAGAGAGCAGCTGACTCCAGGAGGCCCGTCAGTGTGTTCGGCCGGGCACTTGACTCTTCTGGACCCTTTTCATTGTCCACCACAGGAGCCGAACGCGCTGGGCTCGGGGCAGCCGAAGTGTTAGCTTCCGGCCCCATTGGATCTGGACTCCTCCGTGACGATACCTCAGGGTCGCCCGCCTCACGGGGCGGAGAGGTAGGTGGGGTTTCACTCTCCATCATCTCCGGAAGAAGATCCCCCGAGGACGGACCCTGTTGAGATGAACTGCTAGCCGGACTGCAAAAAATAGGTCCCGATTATTACTCTCGGAGGAAAAAGCAATAAGCTTCTTGTTCATTAAACTTACAGCTTGATGGAGGGATGGCCGATTAGCGGGAACGGTGCGGTAAGAACGCCCTTCGAGGCAGGGCCCTTTGGTGAAGTTTTCTTCCCTTGTTTGGGCGCCCCCGTTTCCAAGTCTTCGGAAGCGTCCCTCTTTTTCCTGTGGGGGGAGGAACCTCAGATTCGCCTCCCCAATTCTCCTCCTCCATGGAGACATTAATTCCCCTGGTTCTGATGCACAATGTGTGAGGCCCACTCTTGGCCTCCCCACTCTTCCCCTCATCTTTCTCTGGTGGCACTTGACTTAAGCGTCCGTTTAAGAATCTTGGCCATTGCCGGACCAGGCGAGCCTTCGGGGAGCGCGGCCGGACACCTGATTCTTTCCGCCTTACTGAGCCAATCCTCATCGCGGATAGTTTCTTCAGAACAATGTTATGAGAAATATAAGCAAAGTGTTCGGTCACAGGGTTACTTACTTGGGTATCTGGGCGGTTGCAGCTCAGGCCCGCATCCTCGATGGTGTTCGGACACTTTATTTGTGGTCCGAAGAACAACTTATACATTCCTTCGAGTGTCATGCCGAGGAAGTGCTGAATGGTTCGCGGGCCCTCTGGATTGAACTCCCATATCCGGAGAGGTCGACGTTTGCACGGCAGAGCCCACCGAACTAGCATTACCTGGATTATTTTGACAAGACTAATGTCCCTCTCGAGGATCTCTCAAATGCGGCTCTGCAACATCGGTACATCATTTGTAGGCCCCCAGTTCAGTCCCACGTTGGCCCACGACGCTAGTTGAGGCAGAGGGCCCGGGCGGAAGATGGGGGCGGCCGCCCACTTCGAGCCTCGCGGAGCTGTGACATAGAACCACCTCCGCTGCCATAAATCGGATACCTCCGGGAAGGAGCCTTCGGTCCATGGGGCATCGGCGTTCCTGCTTATTGCAGCGCCCCCGCACTCTGTGTGTCGCCCCTCGATCATCTTCGGCTTCACATTGAAAGTCTTGAGCCATAGGTCGAAGTGGGGGTGATGTGGAGGAAGGCTTCACACACGACAATAAACGACGAGATGTGGAGGATGGAATCCGGAGCTAGATCATGGAAATCTAGCCCGTAGTAGAACATGAGCCCCCTCACGAAGGGGTCAAGAGTAAGGCCCAAGCCCCGAAGGAAGTGGGAAACAAATACGAGGCTCTCGTTGGGCTCGGGAGTAGGAACAACCTATTCGGGGGCGGGAAGCCTGTGCTTAATATCGGCGGTCAAATACCCGGCCCCCCCTGAGCTTCGCAATATCCTCCTCTGTGACAGAGGAGGCCATCCATCGGCCTTGGTGGTCGGATCCGGACATGATCTAAGATCCGGGATGCTTAAGCTTGAGCTTTGGGTGTTGGAACTCGAGGTACGGGAAGGCGCAAGCGTGGAGATAGAGGGATAGGCCCCGACCCCTCTATAAAGGGGAAGAATATCGAGCTTCCCCGAGCGTAACCGTTCGGGACTTGCCTAAAAACACGTAGTCATGCCAAATGGCACGGTTGGATTACCCATACCCGTATTGATGAGGATCCCATAATAAGAGGGACATGATCTCTGCTTTGACAAGACGTGCCAAGAAAACCGCCTCGCGATGTGTGCGGTAGCAGGTTGTAAAAATGGTTCAGGTAAAAACTGGACCAGGGCGTGATGACACTTTTCGAAGAGTTGTCAGCAGATTAGATTCGTGGGTTATTATTCTCTCTATGATGGTGTATGGAATTTATTTTGCAGAGCCGGACACGGTCCTTATGTTCGGAATTTATCTTGGAGTATTTGGAGATGGAACCCGCCTCGCAATGCCGAAGACAATCTATGTGCCGGACTCGTCATCATTGAAGCCTGGTTCAGGGGCTATTGAGGGAGTCTTGGATAAGGGGGTATCCGGACAGCCGGACTATATGCTTTGGCCGGACTGGTGGACTATGAAGGTACAAGATTGAAGACTTCGTCCCATGTCTAGATGGGACTCTCCTTGGCGTGGAAGGCAAGCTTGGTGATTCGGATGTAGATCTCCTTCTCTGTAAACCGACTCCATGTAACCCTAGACCCCTCCGGTGTCTATATAAACCGGAGGGTTTAGTCCGTAGGACACAACAACAATCATAACATAGGCTAGCTTCTAGGGTTTAGCCTCTCTGATCTCGTGGTAGATCAACTCTTGTAATACTCATATCATCAAGATCAATCAAGCGGGAAGTAGGGTATTACCTCCATCAAGAGGGCCCGAACCTGGGTAAACATCATGTACCCAGCCTCCTGTTACCATTAGCCTTAGACGCACAGTTCGGGACCCCCTACCCAAGATCCACCGGTTTTGACACCGACGATACCCTCCAATTGGCCACGCTGAGGATGTGATGGCAACAACGGCTGCGGTTGCTTCTTCTTAGGGGCATAATCTGCGACCATAGCGTCGGAGTCGGGGAAGCAGTGGACACGGAGGACGAAGACGAACTAGGAGCAGCTGCGCTGAGACGCTCCCCAAAACATTATCGCCCTTCTCCCGGTGCAGGATCGCAAAGGGCGGAGTTCCAGAGGCCTACTCTCCCAACCGTCCGTGCACGCGGTTGTCGGGACGGGATCGCCGGAGGCATCACAATTCACAGAGCTTGAAACAGTAGATGATGACTAGGGTCACTCGAGGAGGAAGTGAGTTAGTCTTCCGCTCTGGCCAGCCAATGCCTCCAATATATAAGCATCCGGGTTGGGAGTCGTGGGCCTATGATCAAGTCGGCATGAAACCGATAGGATGTCATGGCGAAGGAAATATGACCTAGAGGCAATAATAAAGTTGTTATTCTATATTTCCTTATTCATGATAAATGTTTATTATTCATGCTAGAATTGTATTGATCGAAAACCTGAATACATGTGTGAATACATAGACAAACACTATGTCCCTAGTGAGCCTCTACTTGACTAGCTCGGTGATCAAAGATGGTTAAGGTTTCCTAACCATGTACACGAGTTGTCATTTGATAACGGGATCACATCATTAGGAGAATGATGTGATGGACAAGACCCATCCGTTAGCTTAGCATAAGGATCGTTCAGTTTTATTCCTATTGCTTTCTTCATGTCAAATACATATTCCTTCGACTATGAGATTATGCAACTCCCGGATACCGGAGGAATGCCTTGTGTACTATCAAATGTCACAAGTAACTGGGTGATTATAAAGATGCTCTACAGGTATCTCCGATGGTGGTTGTTGAGTTGGCATAGATCGAGATTAGGATTTGTCAATCCAAGTATCAGAGAGGTATATTTGGGCCCTCTTGGTAATACACATCATAAGAAGCCTTGCAAGCAAAGTGACTAACGAGTTAGTTGCAGGATGATGTATTACGGAACGAGTAAAGAGACTTGTCGATCGAATCTCGGGCAAGTAACACACCGATGGACAAAGGGAATTACGTATGTTGTCATAACGGTTCGACTGATAAAGATCTTCGTAGAATATGTAAGAGCCAATATGAGCATCAAAGTTCCGCTATTGGTTATTGACCGGAGAGGTGTCTCGGTCATGTCTACATAGTTCTCGAACCCGTAGGGTCCGCACGCTTAACGGTCGTTGACGATATAGTATTCTATGATTTATGTGATTTGGTGACCGAATGTTGTTCGGAGTCCCGGATGTGAGCATGGACATGACGAGTAGTCTCGAAATGGTCGACAGGTAAAGATTGATATATAGGACAGGTAAGGTACGGAAGGAGATACCAGAACCCCCGGAGGGAAGATATGGGCCATATGAGCCATGAGATGGGAGCATGCCAGCCCACAAGGGGTGGCCCGTGCCCCTATGGCAGGTGGCCGATTGGGAGAAGGAAAAGAGGGGGTTCAAACCCCTTCCTTCTCTCTTCCCCCTTCCGTTTTCTTCTCCGGTGAAAAAAGGCAAGGGGTGCCACTTGGGGAAACCCCAAGTAGGATTCGGATCCTACTTGGGGCACACAATGGCTGCCTCCCCCTCCCTCCCACCTATATATATATGTGGGGAGTGCCCTAGCACACCCCAGACAATTGCCTATCCGTGTGCGGCGCCCCCCTCCACCGTTTACAACCCCGGTCATATTTTCTTAGTGCTTAGGCGAAGCCCTGTGACAATCACTTCACTATCACCGTCACCACGCCGTCGTGCTAACGGGACTCATCTACTACCTCGAAGTGTTGCTAGATCAAGAAGGCGAGGGACGTCACCGAGCTGAACGTGTGCAGAACTCGGAGGTGCCGTGCATTCGGTACTTGATCGGTCGGAGCTAGAAGAAGTTCGACTACATCAACCGCGTTGCATAAAGGTGGCTGGCGGGTGTCTGTTTCTCCTACTTCAGTTGAATTGAATTTGACTGCGGCCAGCCCTTGTTGAATGTTAAAATAGCAAACTTGATAAATCACTGTTGTGGTTTTGATGCATAGGTAAGAATGATTCTTGCTAGAAGCCAGTAACAGCCACGTAACACTTGCAACAAAAAAGTAGAGGACATCTAACTTGTTTTTGCCCTCCAAAACCAGCAATTGAAGTAATGCGACTCCGCCCTACGAACCACACATTTCTGTCACTTGTTATGCAAATCATATTCTCATACTTTTTGAAAATATTTGCTTTGCCACTTAGCTCCAATGGGTGATTCTGTGGTTCGATCATTCTGACCACCTACGTCCGAAACACAACCACAAAATCAGTACACACATTGTCACCTGAACAAGTTCTTATTATCAACAAATATTGTATACATATATACCTGGATCGTGCCCTCCTTCCGGCCTTGAATCTTGAGCAGCATTATCTTAGGATGCCTCGGTGTCGACAAACCCTAAATGATGAGACCATGATAATTCCTCACAAACCAACCCTTAAATAACACTGAGCCACTATGCCATCACCCTTGCAGCCCTGCGGGCATTTGCAGCCCTTAGCTTGTTCATTCAGTAGATTTCCAAAATTCAGTTTTGTAGGCCCTTGACAATAACCAACTTTTTGACCAAACTTTTTTCCAATTTAGAGCGAACATGGCCCACAACAATGAGGCCGGTGGTTCGGGCAAGGCATTCTGGGAGCTGTCCCAGGAGATGGAGGAAGAACCTCACCGCTATGAGGACGCCGCGGAAGACACCGATCCCGACTACACAGCCCCTAGTGGCGTCGGGGATAACACCACTGATGGTGCCGTCGAGGATGCCACCACTGATGATGGTAGCGCATGCACAAATGGCAGCCAATCGAAGAGGCAACGGAAGGACCGGCGCCCAAACATGCTCGGCACCGTCAAGGAGGAATTTACTGAAGTGTCCTCCGAGGGGCATCCAACGGTGCCCAAAGAATTAGTCAAGAGGTATGCGGTTCAGCTCAGGTGCATTCTCCGGAGCACCATCTTGATCAACACTGAGAACCTAAGGCATCCTGACCGAGGGAATTTGCGCAACCTCCTCTTCACGAAGCTGCACGAATGATACAAGTTCCCCGCTGACTTTGCAAACACACGCCTCTCAGGGAATAAAGTGAACAGTGCCGCCCTCACGAAGATTAGCATGTCCCTGTCTACATGGAGAAGCGCGGTGAGGCATATTATTCTACGTGGTGATAGTTATCAGAAGATCAAGGAGAAAAATCCTTCGATCAGCGAAGATGACTACCGGGAGTACAAGAGCAAGTGTGAGAGCAACACATCCGCGGAATCAAGTCAGCGGGGGAAAGAAATGCGGGAGTTGAACTTAGAGGTCCACAAACTCGGACCCGGCGGTTACAGAGTGGCGGAACCTATATGGGACAAGGAGGACACGGAGCGTGCCGAGCAAGGCCTAGCGCCCCTCTTCGAAAAATACCGTGACAAGCAGACTAGGAACTATGTCATGGCCTGGTACAAGATGGACCCGGTAACAAAGGAGCTTACCATGGATCCGAAGACCAAGGCGCTTGAGCTTGTTGTGGTAAGGAATACACCCCCGCATAATTAGCTCCATATGGTTGCATTCTAATTAATGAAGCCAAATTTCTAAATGGTTCACATTCCTTCCGCAGAACACTGAAAGCAGTAGCGCGGGGTCGTCTCAGAGCTCCCCTTGGGACACCACTTTAAATAGGGCGTTGAACGTAATGAAAAACAAGGATAAGTTCAGTAAGCCATCGCCAGCTGGTCGTGTGGCCGACAAAGGCTTGTCCACGAAATGGTCATTGTCAGTGTCAAAGCCGGCGAATCTTGGGTAGGGGGTCCCGAACTGTGCGTCTAGGCGGATGGTAACAGGAGACAAGGGACACGATGTTTTTACCTAGGTTTGGGCCCTCTCGATGGAGGTAAAACCCTACTCCTGCTTGATTAATATTAATGATATGGGTAGTACAAGAGTTGATCTACCACGAGATCAGAGAGGCTAAACCGTAGAAGCTAGCCTATGGTATGATTGTTGTTCGTCCTACGGACTAAAACTCTCCAGTTTATATAGACACTGGAGAGGGCTAGGGTTACATAGAGTCGGTTACAATGGGAGGAGATCTTCATATCATATCGCCAAGCTTGCCTTCCACGCCAAGGAAAGTCCTATCCGGACACGGGACGAAGTCTACAATCTTGTATCTTCATAGTCCGGGAATCCGGCCAAAGGTCATAGTCTGGCCATCCGGACACCCCCTAATCCAGGACTTCCTCAGTAGCCCCTGAACCAGGCTTCAATAATGACGAGTCCGGCGTGCAAATTGTCTTCGGCATTGCAAGGCGGGTTCCTCCTCCGAATACTTCATAGAAGATGTTGAACACAAGTATAGTGTCCAGCTCTGCAAAATAAGTTCCATATACCACCGTAGAGAGAATAATATCTGAACAAATCTAATCTGCTGATGTATTCTGCAGCGTGACATCATGCCACGGCCAAGCCTTTATTCGAGTCATTTTACTGTTCCACCTCAGCATGTTTAGCGAGGCGGTTTCCTTGGCACGTCTTGCCAAAGCAGAGATCGTGTCCCCTCATTTCGGGATTCTCATCAATACGAGCGTGGGTAACCCAACCGTGCCTTTGGTATGACTCCGTAATTGAAAGCGAGTCCCAAACGGTTATGGGGAGGGCTCTTGGTATTCAACCTCTTTATAAAGAGACCAAGGCTCGAGTCCTTTCTTTTCAATTCAATCGAATCCGCCCCTCGCCTCGAGTTCCAACACCCAAAGCTCCAGTTTTAGGCGCTTCGGGCCTTCGATGATGTCCGTCCGACCATCAAGGCCGGTGGATGCCGTCCTCCATTATGGAAGAAGACGTGCGAAAGCTGAGAGATGCCAGGTATCTAAATGGCGAAATCTCGCATAGGCTGCCTGCTCAAGGGCAGGCCATTCCCACTCCCCAGCCCGGTGAGAGCGTGGTGTTCACATCTCACTTCCTTCGGGGGCTAGGCTTCACGATTGATCCCTTCGTGAGGGGGCTTATGTTTTATTACGGGCTGGAATTTCACGACTTAGCTCTGGAGTCCGTCCTCCAAATCTCATCGTTAATTGTCGTGTGTGAGGCCTTCCTCCATATTACTCCTCACTTCGGATTGTGGCTTAGAACCTTCAAGGTGGAACCGAAGATGATCGAGGGGCAGCATGCTGAGTGCGAAGGAGCTATCATAAACAAGATGGCCGATGCTCCATGTCCCGAGGGCTCATTCCAAGAGGAGTTCGGCTTATGGCAACAGGACTGGTTTTACATCATAGCCCCCAGGGGCACCACATGGGTGGCGCCACCTGCTTTTCGCTCGGGTCCCCCACCACGGCTAGCGTCATGGGTCAATGAAGGGCTTATCTGGGGGGCCGTCCAAAGACGTGCCCTTGCTGCAGGACCGCATTCGAGATCTCCTAGAAAGAGATATCAACTTGACCATAATGGTGCAAGTTATGCTGATTCGCCGCATGCTGCCCTGCAAACATCACCCTCTCCGCCTGTCGGAATTTAATCCGGAGGGACCGCGAGTCCTCCAACACTTTATGGGCACGACGCCCGCGGAGATGTACAAATTGTTCTTCGGATCACAAGCAAGGTGTCCGGACTTGTCCGAGGACGCAGGTCTGAGCTGCAATCGCCCGGATGCTCAAGTAAGTAGCCCCGTATTTGGACACGCCATCTGTATTTTCATCATAAAATTGCCCTTAACAGAGGTATCCTTTGAACAGGAGTGGATAGCGAAGGCAAAGCTTATCAGGTGTCCAGCCCCCCTGCCTGAGACCGCGCCGGATCCCTTGTTAACCAGGATGCTGGAGATTGTGGTTTCGGCCGAAGGCGAAGAGGGGAACCAAGGAGCTACCGCCTCCGTGAAGGAGGCTGTCAGGAAGGGAGGAATCGAGAATTCCCCCAACCAGGGAAAGAAAAGGACTGCCTCTGAAGACCCGGAGGGGATGGCCTCAAAACGGGGGAAGAAATCTTCGCCAGAGGATCCGGCGCCGGAGAATGCCTCGGCCGCATTGTGCCCCCAAGGGGATCAGCTCTTCCCCGAGCCGTAAGTAAAGAGAGGGGTTCCAAAATGAGTGACATCCCTGTTTTATTTCTGAGGAAGATAACCGATATATTACCTTGCAGTTCGGATCTCAACCCTTCTCAGCAGAGCTCATCTTCAGGGGATCTTCGTCCGGAGATGATGGAGAGCGAAACGCCTCCCCTAGCTGCACCGTCTTACGAGGTAGGCGACCCCGAGGTGTTGCCTCGGAGGGTTTTTCCAAGTACGGAACCTGAAAAAGGTCGTCAGGCTAGTCCGGCACCCTCTGGTGCGCGGTCGGAGGGGCTGAAGGATCTGCTCGGGCGAGCGTCCATCTCAGAAGAACACCGTATGTTGATGAACATGGTGATTGGAAGGATTTCGTCCGCGGAAAGCGGATTGTACGAGGCCGCCAAGAGTTTACTGACAGGCTTTGAGGTACGTGAAAAGGTGTACCTTTTGGTAGAGCCGCATATATAAAATGCGCCCTGTATAAATAGTAGCCCCTGAGACTCTGTGTGTCGTCAAAAGTGACGGGGCACAGAGGATCATAACCCCAGGTATAATATGTCACCTTTTTTATGAAGGTGGCGAGGCGTTCGGTGGCTAGCCGGACTGATGAATCTGCCGAGCTAAAGCGGCAACTTGACGTAGCGGATGCCGACATCGCGCTTGTAAATAAGCGGCTAGACGAGGCACAAGGTATGTTCCAAAGACATCTGATAAGAGGAGTTCGATGCTCATGCCTTATAAGATATGTGCTTAATGTAGATGGTGCTGCTGCCGTGGAGAACCTTCGGGCGGAACTTGCCCGAGCCAAGGAGCAAGCAAGGAAAAGTGATGCGGCTGCCGTTAAGGCAGCTGAAGAGCTAAAAGCCGAACAAGCTACTCACTGCCAGAGCAAGAAAGTAATAGCCGAGATGCCTATAAAATTGAAGGATGCTGCCGACCGCTGTAAATTTCTTGAACAAGAAGATAGGGCGGCTCAGAAGGACCTTGAAAAGATCACTGCCGAGGCCAAGGATACTCGCTCTGCAATGAGAGCTATGAAGGAGGAGCTACGTCAGGCCGGAGATATCACGGCTAGAAACCCCTATATGCTGTGGATGAAGTTCGGGGATCCTAAGTATGCTCCGTTAGACTGGCAGTGGAGTGCGGAAAACACTTATCTGGATTTGGGAGCAAGTGCGCAGACGCGACCGAACACTTCCGGGGTCGAGGTGACCATGAATTGGAAGAACTTTTTTGGTCGCAGTTCCACAATCCAGAACGCCCACTTTCAGTATCCGACTGTTTGGCCACCTGAGCGGAGCTGAACAGGTTATCCGGACTCGCCATGAGGTATGTTGCGAGTCGTTTGTGGCCGAAAGAGCCAGAGCCGAAGAGTTATTTTAGCTTGGTGCAGCAGTTCCTTGGTTCGGTGCCGCATGTTGATGCAATGAAGAGGTCGGCGTGCATATAGGGTGCACAGATGGCTCTTGCCCGTGTCAAAACATACTGGGCGGATATGAAGGCCAGTGTTGTTGCATCCCGGGATTCGTACGAAAGCCGAGTACCTACCAAGCACTACTTTGAGGAAGTTCTTCAGGGTGCTCGTTTAATAGAGGCGCAGAGCTCGAAGGATGTTGTGTTCGAATAGCATGTGCTATTGTAAAACGAATATTTTGATAGAATATAAAAGCTTTGTATACTTGTTCTTGTAAGAATTATAATGCCTCCTGTGCGGCCGTTAATGTATATGTGTATATAACCTGAAAGATGGCAGTCGTTGGCTTCAGCCCCCACGCATATAATGCGGGGGTGTTCGCAAAAAAGGCGCCTTTTCACACTTAATCCAACGTCTTGGTCCTATAAAGGAGGTGATAGCGTAGCGAACTAGGCAACCGGACTATAATGCTTTATCACTTTCACTTAGCCATAGGAGTTTGACAGTGGGGCTACTTAATAGCCCCTAGGGGCACCGCGCTCGCCCGAATTTGGGGCGCGTGTGTGCCTGACCGGGAAGCGACCCTTCGTTAATGCGGAGGGATCCTAAGGATTCCGAAAGTCATCGAGTGGTTGACCAATCTCTCGCTATATCATGACAAACAGTTTTCGGCTTTCTCTATTGAGGTGCTCGCCTGGCCGAACCGGGGCACAATCGCAGTAGTACTCCTGGTGCCGCCTTAGCCGATAGAGTGGAACGTAAGGCAGGAAAACACAGGAGCCGGGCAAGCCCAACATTTGACCAAAGACATGATTCGGAGCTGATGCATATAAGGCCAAACTCACGACGCCGAATACTCCCTAAGGTATTCGGTCTTTATGAAAATGGGTCGAACAAAAGCCCTTGGTAAGAAGCCCCTGGTGCCCAGGAACATGCAAAATTCTGGCGTGGCCACATGCCAAGACGCCAGCCTCCTCCTCGGTTATAGCGAAAACCGGGGGATGTTATCAACAAGAGACAGTAAAAAAGGTTTACGCAGGGTCTTAATCTGAAAAGAATCCCTAAAACGGGTCCCTACTGCACGTCTGCGCCTGTGTCTCCGTTGTGCCGTATCCTAGACGGGCGTAGCACGGTGTTCGTCTGCGAAAGAGAGGAACTTAGTGAAAAATATTCGTGCGAGAAATTAAAATAAACAAAATATAATACATAGACATGAGTAAAATTGAGCCGTATTGTCTCCTGGTGTAAACACGCGGAGCCCCTTGTACAGGGTTATGCGGCTATTAACCCTTTGTATGTTTATGCCAGACTCGTCGGGCCGTGTCCGGGGTAGTAAAGCTGGATTAGTGTGCGGCTGTCAAGGCGGCCGCACCATTATCCGTACTTCGGGGATCAATTAATATTTTCCTTTAATGAGATGATGCCTCGTGGACCAGGCATTTTGAGTGTAAGGGATGCATAATGCGGTATTGCATTAAAGCGGGCAAAAGCTTCACGTCCCAGTAGCGCTTGATAGCAACTTATGAATGGGGCGATGTGGAAGGTTAGCTTTTCGCTTCGGAAGTTGTCGGGTGAGCCGAACATGACTTCTAATGAAAGGGAACCCATACTCTGGGTATCTGGGCCCGGCATGACTCCTTGAAAGGAAGTGTTGCCATGGCGAATTATTGCTGGGTTTACCCCCAGTTTGCGAATTGTGTCCTGATATAACAGGTTTAGGTCACTGCCGCTGTCCATTAGGACTTGTGTAAATTGGAGTCCGTTAATAATCGGATCCAAGACCAAGGCAGTCCATCCTGCATTTCGGATACCTCTGGAGTAATCCTGATGGTCAAAGGTGATTGGTTGTAACAACCAGTGGCGGTGCTCCTCTAGGGCAGGCCGTATGGCGCGTATCTTCGTAGGCGCCGTTCTGTTTTTCCCTTTTGTCACCTGAAGTGAATTTACTGTTTTGACTTCTTGTGGGAACTTCTTTTGTTCTCCGGTGTTCTGCTTGTGGGGTGCGTCTTCATCCTCGCTTGGTGTGTCGAGCACCTTGTGTTCGGTGTTGAGTTTGCCGGACTGCTTGAAGACCCAACAATCTCTGTGGGTGTGGTTTGCAGGTCTCCCGGGAGTACTGTGGATTTGACATATTTTGTCCAAGATTTTGCTCATGTTAGATAGCTCGTCCCTGTCATCTTTGGGGGGCGGCCTTTTCCGATTTTGCCGAGAGCTTTTGAATCCGGCGTTGACTGCCGTGCTCATCGGGCTGTTATCCTTGATCCGGCCTTGTTCTTTGTTACGGCGCGGTTTCCCATTCCATCTCTGAGTTCGGATGTACTCGGGTCGCTGGTGCTGCTTCTTGCCAACCAGCTATCTTCTCCTGCGCAAAAGCGGGTCATGAGGCTTGTTAATGCGGCCATTGTTCTTGGCTTTTCTTGGCCGAGGTGTCAGGCGAGCCATTCATCTCGTACGCTATGTTTGAAAGCTACTAGGGCTTCGGCGTCCGGACAGTCGACTATCTGATTCTTTTTAGTAAGAAATTTGTTCCAGAGTTTCTGGGCTGACTCTCCGAGTTGTTGAGTTATATGACTCAGATCGTCTGTATCCGGAGGTCGGACATAGGTCCCTTGAAAATTCGCCCGGAAAGCATCCTCGAGCTCTTCCCAACTTCCTATGGTGTTTTCGAGAAGGCTTTTAAGCCAATGCCGGGCTGGCCCTTTTAGTTTAAGGGGTAAGTATTTTATGGCGTGAACGTTATCTCCTCTGGCCATGTGTATGTGGAGGATATAATCCTCGATCCAGACTCCAGGGTCTGTTGTTCCGTCGTATGCTTCTATGTTTACGGGCTTGAATCCCGCTGGAAATTCATGATCCAGTACCTCATCGGTGAAACATAGGCGATGTGCGGGGCCCCTGTATGTAGGTGTGCCGCAATGTTTGAATATTTTTTGCGTTGCATTGCTCACTGGAGCTTGCTTTCTTGGACCGTAGATGGATCTGGTTGGACCAGTTTTTTGATGCGAATCCTTAGGCGGATTGCGTGCCGTATTGAGTGCGGCGCCCTTTGTCGCTTGAGGTCGATCGTGGGGTCGTCTATCCGACCTGGTGGCTTCCTTGTTTTTTGACAGTGGGGGCTCTAAGGCCTCTTCATCAAATTCCGGTAGTAATTTCCGCTTCGGATAGCTCTTTGTGTGATGAATGTTGCCGTACTTGTGTGCGGTATTGAGTACTTTGCCCCATCTGATTCTGAGTGCATCTTCCGCTGTTTTGAGCTTCCGCTTCTGCTTTTTCAGGCTACGCATAGTGGCGATGAGCCTTTGGTGGAGGTTCTGGTGCTCCAGCGACTTGTCCGGCGTGAGTTCGTCCGGACTATTATCTTTGCCGGGGACGGATTGTTCGGTTTGTCCGCCCTGTTTGGACAGTTGCTTCATGGCATGTTTGTCTTCAGTTAATTCGCCCTGCTCTATGGCTGGGTCTGTGTCGAGGTGGGGCTTGGCGCGGCGCTTACGCCGCCGCTTTGATTGTTTTTCGAGGGAATGATCCCTGGTTGCGCCCTTTTGATCCTCGTCTTTGCTTCTTTTAGGTATTTCCACCATGTATACATCGTGTGATGAGGTGATTGTCCGGTGCTCTATAGGCGCTGGTTCTCGATTGTCTCCTTCATCGGCGTCCATACCGTCGATGTCTTCGGAGTCGTAGTCGAGCATGTCGGTTAGATCGTCGACAGTGGCTATGAAGTGGGTGGTGGGCGGGGTCCGAATTTCTTTGTCGTCCGCATCCCAACCTCGTTGACCATAGTCTGGCTAGGGCTATCCTGACAAAGAGAGAGACTTTAGTAAATTCAGGATGTCGCCAAAGGGCGAGTGCTGAAGGACGTCCGCGGTGGTGAACTCCATGATCGGAGCCCAATCGGGTTCGATTGGAAGGGGTGCGGGAGATTCGGAGTCTAGAAAGGAGTCCGGCACCTTGGAGTCACATGCCTCACAAAGGACTAGGCCGGTATCCAGCTCGATCGCCGTAGAAATTGCGGCTCCTGGGGCGGCGTCCAATCGTCCGTCCCCGACTGGCGTGGTCGGCTCCGAGCTAAGGGTCGGAGCGGACACCTAAGCGGCGCTCTGGGCGCTGTCCAGCGGCAGAGCTAGATCATGCCCATCGGGACAGTGTGGCGCGCTCGGCCGTGGCTCGAATCCGTCAAAGATCAAGTCCCCGCGGATGTCCAGGGGCGTAGCTTTTGATCTGCTTCAGATTGCCAAGCGAATTGGCCCGTAGAGCGAAGCCGCCGAAGACAAAGATATGTCCGGGGTGAAGAATCTCACCCTGGACCGCGTCATGGTTGATGATCGAAGAAGCCATCGGGCCTAAAGGTGACGACACAGAGGAACTCTCAATGAAATCACCAATGTCGGTGTCAAAACCGGCGGATCTCGGGTAGGGGGTCCCGAACTGTGCGTCTAGGCGGATGGTAATAGGAGACAAGGGACACGATGTTTTTACCCAGGTTCGGGCCCTCTCGATGGAGGTAAAACCCTACTCCTGCTTGATTAATATTGATGATATGGGTAGTACAAGAGTTGATCTACCACGAGATCAGAGAGGCTAAACCCTAGAAGCTAGCCTATGGTATGATTGTTGTTCGTCCTATGGACTAAAACTCTCCGGTTTATATAGACACCAGAGAGGGCTAGGGTTACATAGAGTCGGTTACAATGGGATGAGATCGTCATATCATATTGCCAAGCTTGCCTTCCACGCCAAGGAAAGTCCTATCCAGACACGGGATGAAGTCTTCAATCTTGTATCTTCATAGTCCGGGAGTCCGGCCAAAAGGTCATAGTCCGGCCATCCGGACACCCCCTAATCCAGGACTCCCTCAGTCATCATACTATAACGCTGGTGGGCAAAAGGAGAGAAAGACTGAGGGAGTCCTGGATTAGGGGGTGTCCGGATGGCCGGACTATGACCTTTGGCCGGACTCCCGGACTATGAAGATACAAGATTGAAGACTTTGTCCCATGTCCGGATAGGACTTTCCTTGGCGTGGAAGGCAAGCTTGGCGATACGATATGTAGATCTCCTACCATTGTAACCGACTCTGTGTAACCCTAACCCTCTCCGGTGTCTATATAAACCGGAGGGTTTTAGGTCGTAGGACGAAAAACAATCATACCATAGGCTAGCTTCTAGGGTTTAGCCTCTCTGACCTCGTGGTAGATCAACTCTTGTACTACCCATATCATCAATATTAATCAAGCAGGAGTAGGGTTTTACCTCCATCGAGAGGCCCCGAACCTGGGTAAAAACATCGTGTCCCTTGTCTCCTGTTACCATCCGCCTAGACGCACAGTTCGGGACCCCCTACCCGAGATCCGTCGGTTTTGACACCGACATTGGTGATTTCATTGAGAGTTCCTCTGTGTCGTCACCGTCAGGAAGGATGCCGCACCCCATCTTTAAAGAAGGCGCTGTTGCTAAAGGAGCTTTGGCTGTTGGCCAAACTCTCCAGCTAGGCAGTTTTTTGATGACCGCCTGTTCGGCCGCCGCACCGACGATGACCTCTCGGGTCATCGAAAGCAATCTCCACATCAGCTCGGAACTTGCCGATCAGTTAGATCCGATGGTGCTCTCTTCCCTAAACGAGCTCTTGGATCACATTGCCGCCCTGGGAGTCGCTACAGATTACGGCCAGATTGGGCTTAAACCCGATCAGAGAGAGATGACTCTCCCCAGGTCACCCACCATGTTGAAGTAGTGGAGGAACAATGCGGCGAATCTTCACCCATCCTATGGACCAGATGTGTCCGGATTCCTTATCCCTCCAAGCCGGATATCCGTGGAGGGGAGGTTGTCGCCCAAGCCCTGAACCTAAAGTCAGGGAGCAGGCCTGATTCATTGTATAACGTCCAAGAAAACAAGCTTCCGAGTTCGGAAATTTCTTGGCCCCTGAGTCTTAGATCGGGCGAGGTTCCGGATTTAAATCCACCCGCCCACCCAAACATAAGGGATCTATCCCAAATTCGGCAAGAGCCCAGGGAAACAGTACACCACTACTAGGCCAGATTCCTCCTGGTTATGAACAGGATAAGGGACTGCCATGAGAAGGACGCAATTTCATTCTTCTGTAACAACTGCACAAACATCGGAATCCTCAACGCCATAAGTCGCCGTGAAATTACACGCTTCGCCGACTTGACATCCATAGTACGAAAGTACTGTGCGACAGAAAGCGTTCGGAAAACCGAAACAAAATTCTGGGACAATCCGACCCCGAATACAATCTCAGTCCGGAACAAAAGGGCGCATTATCGCCAGGCACCTGGGCCAAAGAGCAAAAAACAAAAACCCTCTATAGGGTATGGAACCGTACTGGAGGGATGGCTCAATGGACCCTGTAAAATTCATAATACAGAAGGCATCACACCAACTCATAGCCTTAGAGCATGTTGGATACTCTGGCAGGTGGCCAGAAGTTGCGAGGAGCTTCTAACTCCAAAATCCGCAGAGCACCACCCCAGAAACGCCAGTGAGGTGTCAACAGTCCTCGAGACTTTCGCATCAAACAATGCGAGAAAACAAACGCTCCGCAGCCTTACCGAAGTCTACCAAGTAGCGACAATAAACCCATGGAGTGACACGGCTATTACCTTTAATGCCAGTGACGAACCTAAATTTTCGACAGCCCGAGCACCAGCCACTCTGGTCCTCAGTCCGATAGTGGACGGCTTCCGGCTTACAAAGGTACTCATGGACGGTGGCAGCAGATTGAACCTCATCTATGAGGAAACCCTGCGAAAAATGGAAATAGACTGGAGCCGCATTGTGAGAAGCAACACAACCTTTAGAGGAATAATCCCCAGCCGGGAAGCGTGCTGCTCAAGAAAAATCACACTGGACGTGGTGTTCGGCACGCCGGATAACTACAGATCCGAGGAGGTCACATTTCAAGTGGCCCCGTTCAGTAGCAGATACCACGCTCTGTTAGGGCGAGAAGCATTCACAATTTTTCAAGCTATACCCCATTACGGGTACATGAAGCTCAAAATACCCGGACCCAATGGAATAATCACTCTTGCTAGTGATCCGGACACAGCGCTCTGCGCTGAAAACAAGACAACCGCACTGGCCCTCAAGGCATTATCCGAAGCCCTGGCGGCCGAGGAACTAACTGTGTTGCGCTCCACGGTGGACAAGGACGACGTGATACTCGACAAAAGATCCAAGTCCACCTCCTTCAAGCCGGCAGATGAAATAGTCTAGTTCCAAGTCCATCCAACGGACACTACAAAAACGGCCTCCATCGGGGCACAACCAAGCCCTGATGTAGACGCCGCACTTAGAGAATTCCTACGAGAAAATTGGGACATTTTTGTCTGGCACCCTTCAGACATGCCAGGAATCCCACGCAGCCTGGCCGAGCACAGCCTGAACATCCTAAAAGGATTCAAGCCCATTAAGCAGACTCTTCGGCATTTCTCCAAACCTAAGAGACAAGCCATGGGACAGGAGCTAGCCAAACTACTGGAAGCCGGATTCATCAGAGATATAAAACATCCAGACTGGCTAGCAAACCTGGTAATGGTACCAAAGAAGGACAAATCCTGGCGCCTATGCGTCGATTTCAAAGACCTAAATAAGGCCTGCCCAAAGGATCCCTTTCCCCTCCCCCGCATCGATCAAATCATCGACGCCACTGCAGGACACGATTCATTGTCTTTCCTCGATGCATACTCTGGCTACCACCAAATCAAGATGGCAGAGTCAGACCAAGCTGCAACGGCATTCATCACCCCATACGGACCATTCTGCTTCAACACAATGCCCTTCGGGCTCAAAAACGCCGGCGCAACATATCAGCGCATGATTCAGACATGTCTGGCCAACCAGATCGGCACAACAGTTGAAGCGTACGTGGATGACATGGTCGTCAAAACCAAACACGTCGAAACTCTAATAGACGACTTGAGGCTCACGTTCGATAACCTCCGAACATATGACATTAGGCTCAACCCGGAAAATGCGTTTTCAGCATACCAGCTGGAAAGCTCTTGGGCTTCATCGTATCCGATAGAGGAATTGAAGCAAACCCAGCCAAGATCCGAGCTCTGTCTCAATTGGATATTCCAAAAGATCTCAAGCAAATACAAAAATTGACTGGATGTGTGGCGGCTCTAAGCCGCTTCATCTCCCGCTTGGGGGAAAAGGCATTACCCCTTTACCGCCTCCTCCGGCGTACCGAACACTTCGAGTGGACGGACGCCGCCACGGCCGGACTCAAAGAAATAAAAGCCATACTGGCAACAAACCTTGTCCTGGCCGCCCCTCACAACGGCGAACCAATGTTGTTATACATTGCGGCAACTCACCAAGTTGTAAGCGCAGTCCTCATCGTCGAATGAGAAGCGGACGGACACAAATTCCCTGTCCAGAAACCAGTATACTACGTGTCCACTTGTCCTCACTCCATGCAAGTCCCGGTACCCGCATTACCAAAAGATAGCATACGCAGTGTTCATGGCATCCCGGAAGCTACGACAGTACTTTCAAGAGTGTTCGATAACAGCAGCCTCCGAAGTACCTCTTAACGATATCATAAACAACCGCGACGCAACGGGCCGGATTGCCAAATGGGCCATTGAGCTCCTCCCGTTCGACATAACATACAAGCCACGGCGAGCCATCAAGTCGCAAACCTTGGCCGACTTTGTCGCTGAATGGACTGAAGCCGAACTCCCTAAAGAGTATGGCACATATTCCAACTGGACCATGCACTTCGACGGCTCCAAAATGCTGGCGGGTCTGGGGGCTGGCGTCGTCTTGACGTCCCCAACATGAGATACAGTTCAATATGTACTCCAGATAATGTACACGGACTCCAACAATGCTGCCGAATACGAGGCCCTGCTACATGGCCTCCGGATGGCAATCTCCATGGGCATTCAATGCCTAGAGGTGCGGGGGGATTCGAACCTCGCGATATCCCAAATAAACAGGGACTTTGATGCCAAAGATCCGAAAATGGCAGGTTATCGCAACGCCGTCCTAAATATGTCAGCTCGGTTCGAAGGGCTGGAATTCCACCATATAGCCCGGGAAAATAATCAGGCAACAAACGTCCTGGCATGCATCGGCGCCAAGCGCGATGCAGTCCCCCCCCCCCCCAACATTTTCCTGGAAAGGCTATTCAAGCCATCCGTACAGTGGAAAGGAGAATCCGAAAATGACAATCCGGACCTGGCCGCATCACCTAACCCCGAACACCCTGACACAACTGAAGACTCCGTCAATGAAGTCACACCCTCAGCCCACGTAATAATGGCAGTAATTGCCCCGTGGACAGAACCATTCTTAGCCTACTTAACTAGGCAGGAACTTCCCGAGGACCAAAATGAGGCACACTGCATAGTGCGGCGATCTAAAGCCTATAAAGTCCACGGAGGAGAGCTTTATAAGAAAAGCACCACCGGAGTCCTTCAAAGATGTATCTCCGAAGAGGAAGGGCGGAACCTTCTGGCCGAAATTCACGCCGGACTCGGCGGGCACCACGCCGCAGCCCGAGCCCTTGTGAGCAAGGCCTTCCGTACCGGATTTTATTGGCCGTCGGCCCGGGCAGACGCTCAGGACTTAGTCCAGCAATGCATCGGTTGCCAATTATTCGCTAATCAAAGCCACATGCCGCCTACCGCCCTACAAACCATACCCATTACCTGGCCTTTTGCGGTCTGGGGGCTTGACACGGTTGGACCCCTTAAAGGAGGAACCCACAAGCAAAAATATCTACTGGTCATGGTGGACAAATTCACCAAATGGATAGAGGCCAAGCCTGTAAAGACGGCAAAATCCGGACCAGTGATAGACTTCATATCCGGGGTTGTACACCGTTACGGCGTCTCCCACAGCATCATCACTGACAACGGCACAAACTTTACGGCCGATGAAGTTAAACTCTCGTGCAAAAACATGGGCATTAAGCTTGACTATGCTTCAGTCTATCACCCACAAACTAACGGTCAAGTCGAGCGAGCCAACGGTCTCATCATGAGTGGAATCAAACCCAGACTAGTGCAATCCCTCAAGGAATCTAACATGCACTGGGTAGAGGAGCTTGACTCCGTACTCTGGGGGCTGCGGACCATGCCGAATTGCACTACCGGATTCACACCATTTTTTATGGTATACGGCGCAAAGGCAGTCCTACCCCGCGACATAATTCATGACTCACCTTCCGTGCGCATGTATGAAGAAAGAGAAGCCGAGCTCGATCGGTAGGACAGCTTGGACGCATTGAGGAGGAGCGCGACATGGCAAAAGCCCGTTCCGCATTCTATCAACAGCAGGCTCGAAGATATCAAAGCAGAGAAGTACGGGCCAAAACTTATAACATTGGCGAACTAGTTCTACGCCCGCCGGACAAGAAAAAGGACAAACTAAAGCCCAAATGGGAGGGTCCCTTCATAATCGACCAAGTCCTGACTGGTGGAGCGTACCGTCTGTGAAACGCATCGGACAACCGACTCGAGCCGAACCCATGGAACGCAGCACGCCTACGAAGATTCTATGCCTAGCGCCGGACTCTGTGTTCGTCTCCTTCCTCTGTCCCTTTTTTATTTATTTCAAATTAGCTGCCTGGTATTTCTCTCCTTCTCCCTCCCTTTTTTCTCCCAAGCCTTTAGGTGCTTGCCTGCGCGTTGTTCACACATACTTGACGCACCACCCGCGCTCATTATACCTGGGGGCTTCTTTATCAGAAGTTTATATAAACGGGGCTCATGCCCAAGACATGTGTGACACTTCCGCATGAAACTTTTATACACCATTATATGCATCGATATGACTTAAGTTTTGGCCAAGCTGGGTTGCCTGGCTCCTGTGCTTACCCCTACGTTCCCGTTTGTTCGGCTAGGTGGTAAAGGGAGCACCTCTGCGATTGTTACTGCCGGGTCAGCCGGATGTGCACCTCAGACTAGGTGAAGCCGAAAGCTAGCGTTCTTAAGGGAATATTCGATCGGTGAACTAAAAGATGATTTTTCACTTGTTTATTTATCTGCCCCCAGATGCTTTTCTGCTTTCTTTTAGCAGTCCGGACATGCACTTTAGGGCATGCCTCCTAGGGAAAGGAACCCCTAACGGAACTATTCTACCTGGAAGATGTTTCTTACTAACCATGTAATATAACATAACTAGTTGGGCACTTGTCTGCTAAAGCACTTATGACCCCTACGCCTGGTCTCCATGCATGCCCCGGTTCTTACATAACCGAGAGGGTATTCGGACACACTCTGGACTATCGGGTCCAGAGGTTGAAGCGAAAAGGTCCGCAATGACAAACGATCTACAATCCGGCTAGAAGGCATTTTACATGTCATTTTAAATTACATAGCCAATTTGACTAGGTATATTCTTCTTCAATACCATCCAACAGGCTGTCTAATTTACAGTCTTGTTGGGAATACTTGGCAGCCAGCTCTACCTGGCCATACACCAAACTGACAGGGATCTCCTTCCCGTCGGGCCCCACAGGGCCGACCTCGGCCATGTGGTTCGGGTCAGCCTTCGTGTACCGAGTCTTCACCATGGCCCAGGCCTCCCTGGCACCTTGACGGCAGGCCGATATCTTCCATAACTAGAAGCGCTGCCGCACTCCTTTCACTTCTCTGCAAGCTCTCCAAGGCCTTCGGGCATGGAGAGGGATGGCCACATAGCCTGGACGACGCCTTGCATCACCTACCGAACTCGTTCGTGCGGTTGCAACAGCTCGGGAAGAAGGTCCCCCGCTGAACCGGGCATTTCCTCCGCAGGACGACCTGTCAGCATATCTACAGACATACATCTGTCAATCGACTTCCTCGCCGAACTCTTTTTTCGAAGATTCGTTCAAGAACTTACTAAAAATGCCGCGTCGAAGTCGCCGATTCTCCTTTACGAAATCAGACAGCTGAGCACGAACATCCTTTAGTTCCTCACCAGCTGGGTATTGGCGTCTTGAAGCTTGTTCTTCTGTTGCCTCACCCTCGTCAGCATGCTCTCGCCGGCCTTTAACTGGTGTAGGAGTTGTTTCTTGTCCGGTTTCACTCTGGCCCCATCTCCACTGTTATTGTCAGAATTGCACACATGCCGCACTTCACAACAGAATTATCTTTCGAAGCATATATTACCTGAGGGGGTCCCCTTGGCATTCTCTGAAGCGGCCAGTGTGGCCTCAAGTTGGGCCTTGCACCCTTCCAGCTCCTGGGACAGTTGTGTATTCTTTTTTGTAAGATCTTGCATAACGTATGATCCTTAAATCAGTTATCTTAACTGTTTCAAGTCTCGGGGGCTACTGACATATATGACCATCAGATTTACTCACCCGTATGTCTTTCACATACTGCTCTGTGGCTCTGGCTAGACCATTTTGAGCGGCACGGAGGTATGCATCTCCCGTATTAAAGGCATCCAACGCCTCTTGGGAAAAACATGCGTCACGAAGAATAGTACGGCGACGCCTGTGGTTCATGGCACCCTCCACCTCTGAATTGGTGGCAGATAGCCCGCCCGCGTCCTCTGTCAGAGGAACATCCGGTGCGCGCCCCGTGTTCCCCTCCGCTTCCGGACCCGGCCTTGAAGCCTAGCCGGTGGATATAGTCCGGCGGGCGCTCTTCTTCCTGAGGAGAGCATGAGCGTTAGTGTGACTTGAGAGCATAAACCCTAGGCGTTAAAATTGCACGTCGTACCGTTGCGCCGGAATCTCAATCTGGTCCGCACTTCTTTTTAGTCCGCCTGGCTTCAACGGCCCTTGTTGGCTACCCACCGCGGGCTCGGCCCTCTGCCTCAAGGATTTCCCCTGCAAAACGAAACACTATTGGTTTACAGCAATCAAAATAAGGCATGGATGGATCCTCTTGAAAGTACTGGGACTTCGGTCTCGGTTACCTTTGAGGCCGGAAGTAGTCCGGGATAGTCGGTCGTAATAGCCACTAAGGTATTGTCCTTACTCAATTGATGAAACACCCCATCAATTAGCTCCACACATAAGTTCGGGTCCTCTTGGGAGTCCGGATCGAGTGACCGTTTCGGGTCCTCAGGTTGTGGAGGAGGGCTGTTTATCTCCTTCACAGTCTGGCGTAGCTCCTGCGTTAAAATTGCTAGACTAAGTACTCAATTATGGAATTTGAAAACAGGTAGGCAAGTGAAAATGTTCGCTCACCCAGCTTGGAGGACTGTACATGGAGAATCCTCCCTGTGGGTTGACACGGAGGAATTCCTCTTCTTCTCCCTTGTACAAAGCAGATAAGATCTTCGTTAGAGTGGCAGCCGAATCCGGCCCCTTGCGACCGCACCGGTTGGCGTCGTCCTCCCCGTTGAAATCCCACATGGGGTGGCCTCTGTACTGAAGCGGCTGCACCCCCCGCATAATGCATATGGCCATGACCTCGATCATGGTCAGTCCGGAATGAGCCAACAACCTTATCCGGCTCATCAGGTAAAGGACGTCCCTGTCAGTTTCCCTCTGAGGGTTCCGGCGTTTCTTCAACGGAGCGTTGTTGAACTCAGGGAGGCCGATCCGTATAGGGTCCAGCAGGGGGACGTCGTCCATATAAAACCATTCCGAAGGCCAGTCCTCGAACTCCTTCTTTGGGGTTCCGGATAGATATCCGGTCCCGGCGATGCGCCATAGTTCGGCTCCGCCCACTTGATAAATTGACCCCTCTTGAGAGCGGGGCACAAGGCTGAACAACCTCTTCCACAGCGCGAAATGGGCCTCGATGCCCAAAAACAGCTCGCAGAGGGCCACGAAGCCCGCAATATGCAGTACGAAGGCAGGCGTGAGGTTGTGTAGCTGGAGGCCGTAAAACTCCAGTAGCCCTCGGAGAAACGGATGAATTGGAAATCTGAGTCCTCTTATTAAATAAGGGACTAGGCATACCCACTCTCCTTGGGAGGGATTGGGAATGCTCTCCGCCGCTATAGGTGGCAATCCCGGCTCGAACTGGGACCATATATGCTGGGGGGAGGAGCCCCTTGGATTGAAGCACTACTAGCTTGCTATGCGGGACGGAACACCGCTCCCAATCTCCGGGCCGAGGGCTGGAGAGGCAAGAGGAGGAGCTGCTTCGACCGGCCATGGTGGAATGGATCTCTGTCGAAAGCGCTCTGATGAATACTCGCGGAGGGAAGGTGGTGTGAATTGGATCTAAATCCCCGTTTCTCTTATGGGTGGCTCATTTACGTGGCTGGGGGGTAAATGAAAAAAAACCTGGCTTTTCGCATTCGTTTGACACGTGGAAGATGGTCATTATTGGGCACAGAAGCTGAGGAGAGCAGCACGCACTAGAAGCCAGACACTATCCGACAGGTACATGAAATTTGGAGAAGAACCCGCCTTGCAATGCCGAAGACAAACTTGCACGTCGGACTTATCGTCATTGAAGCCTGGTTCGGGGGCTACTGAGGGAGTCCTGGATTAGGGGGTGTCCGGATGGCCGGACTATGACCTTTGGCCAGACTCCCGGACTATGAAGATACAAGATTGAAGACTTCGTCCCGTGTCCGGATAGGACTTTCCTTGGCGTGGAAGGCAAGCTTGGCGATACGATATGTAGATCTCCTACCATTGTAACTGACTCTGTGTAACCCTAACCCTCTCCGGTGTCTATATAAACCGAAGGGTTTTAGTCCGTAGGACGAACAACAATCATACCATAGGCTAGCTTCTAGGGTTTAGCCTCTCTGATCTCGTGGTAGATCAACTCTTGTACTACCCATATCATCAATATTAATCAAGCAGGAGTAGGGTTTTACCTCCATCGAGAGGGCCCGAACTTGGGTAAAAACATCGTGTCCCTTGTCTCATGTTACCATCCGCCTAGACGCACAGTTCGGGACCCCCTACCCGAGATCCGCCGGTTTTGACAACGACAAAGACTATCTTGGAAAGCCAGTCGCGCAAGGTTCAAGAACTCAGGGCACAAGTGGCGCGGATTCCGGAGATGGTCCAAGAGCAAGTGCGAGACCAACTGGGAGGGGCGATCACCACCATTGTGCCTACCTTGATTGAGGGGCTGCCGGCGTGGATTGCAGGCGGCCAACAGGGGCCGCCCCCGGTTCCTAGCTTCACGGCTAGCTGCTACGTCTTGAGCTAGCGTTGGCTTTCCCCGAAGAGGAGAGGGTGATGCAGCAAGTGTAGCGTAAGTATTTCCCTCAGTTTTGAGAACCAAGGTATCAATCCAGTAGGAGGCTCCTCAAAAGTCCCACGCACCTACACAAACAAACTAAGAACTCGCAACCAACACAATAAAGGGGTTGTCAATCACTTCACGGCCACTTGCGAAAGTGAGATCTGATAGAGATAGTATGATAAGATAAATATATTTTTCGTATTTTATAATATAGATGCAAAAAGTAAAGATGCAAATAAAAGTAGATTGAAAGCAAATATGATAAGAGATAGACCTGGGGGCATAGGTTTCACTAGAGGCTTCTCTCAAGATAGCATAAGTATTACGATGGGTGAACAAATTACTGTCGAGCAATTGATAGAAAAGCGCATAGTTGTGAGATTATCTAGGCATGATCATGTATATAGGCATCATGTCTATAACAAGTGGACCGACTCCTGCCTGCATCTACTACTATTACTCCACACATCGACCGACTCCTGCTTGCATCTAGAGTATTAAGTTCATAAGAACAGAGTAACGCATTAAGCAAGATGACATGATGTAGAGGGATAAACTCATGCAATATGATTTAAACCCCATCTTGTTATCCTTGATGGCAACAATACAATACGTGTCTTGCAACCCTTTCTGTCACTGGGTAAGAACACCGCAAGATTAAACCCAAAGCTAAGCACTTCTCCCATGGCAAGAAAGATCAATCTAGTAGGCCAAACCAAACTGATAATTCGAAGAGACTTGCAAAGATAACTCAATCATACATAAAAGAATCCAGAGAAGATTCAAATATTATTCATAGATAAACTTCATCATAAACCCACAATTCACCGGATCTCGACAAACACACCGCAAAAAGAGATTACATCGAATAGATGTCCACAAGAGAGGGGCAGAACATTGTATTGAGATCCAAAAAGAGAGAAGAAGTCATCTAGCTAATAACTATGGACCCGTAGGTCTGTGGTAAACTACTCACAATTCATCGGAGGGGCAAGGATGTTGATGTAGAAGCCCTCCATGGTCGATTCCCCCTCCGGCAGAGTGCCGACGAGTCCAAGACGGGATCTCGCGGATACAGACGGTTACGGTGGTGGAAAATGTGTTTCGTGGTGCCCCTGGATGTTTTCGGGGTACGTAGGTATATATAGGAGGAAGAAGTATGTCGGTGGCCGCCCGAGGGGCCCACAAGACAGGGGAGCATGCCATACAGGGGGGCGGCCTCCTATCTTGTGGCCTCCTCGGCAGCTTCTTGACTTGCACTCCAAGCTCTCCGGATCACGTTCGTTCCAAAAATCACACTCCCGAAGGTTTCATTCCATTTGGACTCTGTCTGATATTCCTTTTCTTCGAAACACTAAAATAGGAAAAAAAACAGCAATATGGGCTGGGCCTCCAGTTTGTAGGTTAGTCCAGAAAATGATATAAATGTGTAAAATAAAGCCCATAAACATCAAAAAGGGGTAATATAATAGCATGGAACAATAAAAAAATTATAGATACGTTGGAGAAGTATCAAGCATCCCCAAGCTTAATTCCTGCTCGTCCTCGAGTAGGTAAATGATAAAAGGAGAAATTTTGATGTGGAATGCTACCTAGCCTAATTCATAATGTAATTTTCTTTATTGTGGCATGAATGTTCAGATCCAAATGATTCAAAATAAAAGTTCATATTGATAAAAGAAATAGTAACACTTCAAGCATACTAATCAAAGTAATCATGTGTTCTCAAAATAACATGGCAAAAGAAAGTTCATCCCTACAAAATCATATAGTTAGGCTATGCTTCATTTTCGTCACACAAAGATGTTCCCAACTTCTATACCCCCGATGACAAGCCAAGCAATTGTTTCATACTTAAATAATCTCAAACGTTTTCAACCTTCACGCAATACATGAGCGTGAGCCATGGATATAGCACTATGTGTGGAATAGAATATGATGATGGGGATTGTGTGGAGAAGACAGAAAAGGAGAAAGTCTCACATTGACGAGGATAATCAACGGGCTATGGAGATGCCCATCAATTGATGTCAACATGAGGAGTAGGGATTGCCATGCAACGGATGCACTAGAGCTATAAATAAATGCTCAACAAAAGAAAACTAGTGGGTGTGCATCCAACTTGCTTGCTCACGAAGACCTAGGGCATTTGAGGAAGCCCATCGTAGGAATATACAAGCCAAGTTCTATAATGAAAAATTCCCACTAGTATGAAAAAGACTACTTATGAGACTCACTATATGAAAAACATGGTGCTACTTTGAAGCACAATATATGAGACTCACTACATGAAGAACAAGGTGCTACTTTGAAGCACAAGTGTGGAAAAAGAGATAGTAGCATTGCCCTTTTTATTTATTTATTTTATATATTTTTCTTTTTCTTTTTTTTATTTTTTTTCTTTTTTCTTTTTTTTCTTGGGCCTTTCTTTTTTTCTTTTGGCCTTTCTTCTTTTTTTTCTTTGGGCAATGCTCTAAAAATGATGATCATCACAGTTCTATTTATTACAACATATGAATTACAACTCGAAACTAGAACAAGATATGACTCTATATGAATGCCTCCGGCGGTGTACCGGGATGGTGCAATGAATCAAGAGTGACATTTATGAAAAATAATGCATGGTGGCTTTGCCACAAATACGATGTCAACTACATGATCATGCAATGGCAATATGACAAAGTAATGTATGTCATGATGATGATAAACGGAACGGTGGAAAGTTGCATGGCAATATATCTCGGAATGGCTACGGAAATGCCATAATAGGTAGGTATGGTGGCTGTTTTGAGGAAGATATAAGGAGGTTTATGTGTGATAGAGCGTATCGTATCACGGGGTTTGGATGCACCGGCGAAGTTTGCACCAACTCTCAAGGTGGGAAAGGGCAATGCACGGTACCGAAGAGGCTAGCAATGGCGGAAAGGTAAAAGTGCGTATAATCCATGGACTCAACATTAGTCAAAAGAACTCATATACTTATTGCAAAAATTTAGAAGTCATCAAAAATCAAGTACTACGCGCATGCTCCTAGGGGGATAGATTGGTAGGAAAAGACAATCGCTCGTCCCCGACCGCCACTCATAAGGATGCACAAGCTAGGTACACTTCATGTTTCAAATTTGTTACATAACTTTAAACATACGTGCATGCTACGGGACTTGCTAACTTCAACACAAGCATTCTTTAAATTCATAATCACCCAACTAGCATGACTTTAATATCACTACCTCCATATCTCAAAACAATTATCAAGTATCAAGTTGATCATAGCATCCAATTCACTTCCTATGATAGTTTTTATTATACCCAACTTGGATGCTCATCATTCTAGGACCAACTTTATGATCATAGCAAAAACCATGTTGTTCTAAAAGACTCTCAAAATAATATAAGTGAAGCAAGAGAGACTAGCAATTTCTCCAAAATTAAGACACCACCATGCTCTAAAAGATATAAGTGAAGCACTAGAGCAAAAACTATCAAGCTCAAAAGATATAAGTGAAGCACATAGAGTATTCTAGCAAATTCTAATCAAATAGGATTGTCCCAAAAGGTGTGTACAGCAAGGATGATTGTGGCAAACTAAAAAGCAAATACTAATATAATACACGATGCTCCAAGCAAAACACATATCATGTGGCGAATAAAAATATAGCTCCAAGTAAAGTTACCAATGAACGAAGACGAAAGAGGGGATGCCTTCCCGGGGCATCCCCAAGCTTAGGCTTTTGGCTATTCTCGAATATGTTGGGGTGCCTTGGGCATCCCCAAGCTTATTATATTGCCACCCTTTATTCCATAGTCCATAAAAGCTTTACCCAAAACTTGAAAACTTCACAACACAAAACTCAACAGGAAATCTTATAAGCTCCGTTAGTGAAAGAAAACAAAACCACCACGTAAGGTACTGCAATGAACTAATTCTTTATTTATTTTGGTGTTAAACCTACTGTGTTCGAACTTCCTTATGTTTTATAAACTAATTTACTAGCCATAGATGCATTGAAATAAGCAAACAACACACGAAAAACAGAATCTGTCAAAAACAGAACAGTCTGTAGGAATCTGTAACTAACGCAAACTTCTGGAACTCTAAAAATCCTACCAAAATAGTACGTATTGTACAATTTGTTTATTGATCAGCAGCAAAAAGAATCAATGCAAAATCACGTTTCTGTGATTTATTGATGTTTTTCTCGTGAGCGCAAAGTTTCTGTTTTTCAGCAGAATCAAATAAACTATCATCGTAGGTTATCCTATAGGTTCTACTTGGCACAAACACTAACTAAAAGATAAAAACACATCTAATCAGAGAGTAGATGTAAGATTTATTACTAAACAGGAGCAAAAACAAAAAAAACATAAAGAAAATTGGGTTGCCTCCCAACTAGCACTATCGTTTAACGCCCCTAGCTAGGCATTGAGATTTCAACGATGCTCACATAAAAGAAAAGAATTGAAGCATAAACAGAGCATCATGAAACACGTGACAAACACATCTAAGTCTAACATACTTCCTATGCATAGGCATATTATAATCAAACAAATTTGCAAGGCATGCAAAAACTAGCATATTCAAGGAAGAAGAAAGAGACGATTGCAATCTCAACATGACGAGAGGTAATTTAGTAAGATAAAAATTTCTACGACCATATTTTCCTCTCTCAATTACATGTAGGATTATAAGCAAATTCAACAATATAACTATCACAAAACATATTCTCAACACGATCCACATGCATGCAAAGTTGACACTCTTCCAAAATAGTGGGATTAACATTAACTAAAGTCATGACGTCTCCAAACCCACTTTTATCAAAAACTTCATAAGATTGAACATTATCCAAATATGTGGGATCTAAAGTTGACACTCTTCCAAACCCACTTTCAGTATTATTGCAAAAATTATTATCAATCTCGTATTCATCAAGGGGCTCAAATAAATTTTCAAGATCATAAGAAAAATCACCCCAATCATGATCATTGCAACAAGTAGTAGACATAGGAAAACTAGCATCCCAAGCTTAGGGTTTTGCATATTATTAGCACAATTGACATCAAGAGAATTTATAGTAACATCATTGCAATCATGCTTTTCATTGAAGGAACTACTGAGTGTGGGTGCAATAGCAACGATCTCATGTTTAACATAAGGAACTATAGCAAATTCGTCTTCATAAATATTGGCATTATGGCCACAAGAATAGCAAGCATCATGTTCGTCAAGGGATATTTCAACCAAATCATCAGAATTATCATAATCTATAGATTCATGCATATCATTATTTTCTTCCAAAGCAATGGTCATTCTTTCAATAAATTCTTGGACATGGACATTATGAGCAAAGTTTTCATTGCAATATTTAAGTATGACGGAATTTTCAGACTTGTTAAGAGAAAAATCATTCTTTTCAATCAAAGAAGCAACTTCATGAGCACCCTTAAAAACGACAAATTCTTCAATTTGTTCGATATCATAGTAACTATAAACACCCTTTGCATAAGAAGATAAAATTTCATTATCATTGAACTCACATAGGTAGGGAAGGTGCTTTTAGGGTTCTTAGAGCAACAAGTAAAATCACAAATTTCACAAAGATTCCTAGCATAGCATAGCAAACTATTTATATGATATGATAATACCTTCCCCTTTTCAGACAAACGATGACGCGCAAAATGAGCATGCTCATCAAAAGATTTCCCATCAACTAGGCTAGTTGGGGTTTCAGCACGAGAGCATAAGGATCGAAGATGATCCAAGTAGAACACTTTAAGTGGATCCATATCAATAGATTTTTAGCAAGCAAAGATGCAAGCACATAGAAGGCATATGGAAACACGAGCAAACAAAAAGACAAGCAAAAGAGAGGAGAAGATTGGGAAAGAGAGGGTGAATAAAACGGCAAGGGTGAAGTGGGGGAGAGGAAAACGAGAGACAAATGGCAAATAATGTAAATGTGAGGGATATGGGTTTGTGATGGGTACTTGGTATGTCTTGACTAGAGCGAAGACCTCCCCGGCAATAGCGCCAGAAATCCTTCTTGCTACGTCTTGAGCTAGCGTTGGTTTTCCCCGAAGAGGAGAGGGTGATGCAGCAAGTGTAGCGTAAGTATTTCCCTCAGTTTTGAGAACCAAGGTATCAATCCAGTAGGAGGCTCCTCAAAAGTCCCACGCACCTACACAAACAAACTGAGAACTCGCAAACAACGCAATAAAGGGGTTGTCAATCCCTTCACGGCCACTTGCGAAAGTGAGATCTGATAGAGATAGTATGATAAGATAAATATATTTTGGGTATTTTATAATATAGATGCAAAAAGTAAAGATGCAAATAAAAGTAGATTGAAAGCTAATATGATAAGAGATAGACCCGGGGGCCATAGGTTTCACTAGAGGCTTCTCTCAAGATAGCATAAGTATTACGGTGAGTGAACAAATTACTGTCGAGCAATTGATAGAAAAGCACATAGTTATGAGATTATCTAGGCATGATCATGTATATAGGCATCACGTCCATAACAAGTAGACCGACTCCTGCCTGCATCTACTACTATTACTCCACACATCGACCAACTCCTGCCTGCATCTAGAGTATTAAGTTCATAAGGACAGAGTAACGCATTAAGCAAGCTGACATGATGTAGAGGGATAAACTAATGCAATATGATGTAAACCCCATCTTGTTATCCTCGATGGCAACAATACAATACGTGTCTTGCAACCCTTTCTGTCACTGGGTAAGAACACCGCAAGATTGAACCCAAAGCTAAGCACTTCTCCCATGGCAAGAAAGATCAATCTAGTAGGCCAAACCAAACTGATAACTCAAAGAGACTTGCAAAGATAACTCAATCATACATAAAAGAATTCAGAGAAGATTCAAATATTATTCATAGATAAACTTGATCATAGACCCACAATTCACCGGATCTCGACAAACACACCGCAAAAAGAGATTACATCGAATAGATCTCCACAAGAGAGGGGGAGAACATTGTATTGAGATCCAAAAAGAGAGAAGAAGCCATCTAGCTAATAACTATGGACCCATAGGTCTGTGGTAAACTACTCACAACTCATCGGAGGGGCAAGGATGTTGATGTAGAAGCCCTCCATGGTCGATTCCCCCTCCGCAGAGTGCCGGCGAAGGCTCCAAGATGGGATCTCGCGGATACAGAAGGTTACGATGGTGGAAATTGTGTTTCGTGGTGCCCCTGGAAGTTTTCGGGGTACGTAGGTATATATAGGAGGAAGAAGTACGTCGGTGGCCGCCCGAGGGGCCCACGAGACAGAAGGCGCGCCCTACAGGCCGGGGGGCGGCCTCCTATCTCGTGGTTTCCTTGGCAGCTTCTTGACTTGCACTCCAAGCTCTCCGGATCACGTTCGTTCCAAAAGTCACCCTCCCAAAGGTTTCATTCCGTTTGGACTCCATTTGATATTCCTTTTCTTCGGAATACTGAAATAGGCAAAAAAACAGCAATATGGGCTGGGCCTTCGGTTAGTAGGTTAGTCCCAAAAATGATATAAATGTGTAAAATAAAGCCCATAAACATACAAAAGGGGTAATATAATAGGATGGAACAATAAAAAATTATAGATACGTTGGAGACGTATCACTAGCAACTCGCACAATGCGCAGGCGGCACCATTGGTGTCTCCAGCAGAGGCGGTATTGGTGTCTCAGGCGCCGGCGCGGGCATTGGAGCTTATTAATGCACCCAGGTGTGCGAAGAATACGCCGGCCGACACCTCAGCAGCAAGCGGCCCCTCCGTCACTTGCACGCCCGCCGTTGGCGGTGCCTCGACATTAGCCGAGCTCGATGCCATCACGGTAACTAAGCCTCTCGGCCGATGACTTCATCTCCTTGCCTTTGAGTGGGCATCCCCTGACGCCCTACATGTTTTCGCAGGGCACCGACGCCGACGTTCCATGCACTCTCCTGCACTTCGTGGGCGGCGAGTTGATCGATGTCGCCAAGGGCAGAATCATTCAACCGGGCAACCCCGTGTTCCATGGTAATCCGACGCCACCCACCGTGTATAGGGTTCAACTGGTTCGGGTGCTGCCAGGCTGCGATGACTTGTTACCTCCATTGCGACCCGCTGGGGCCGACGAAGATGATGTGATGACCCTCAGCGCATGTTTAAGCTGGCCCCTCCTTTGGCCGAAGAGCCAGATTCGTTTGGGGGCGGGGGACACCACCCCACAGACAACACCTCCAGTCGTGCCGGCGCCAAGCCATGGCAAGACCGCCGCAACGCTACCGGACATGGCAGACATGCATATGGCACAGGATCCGGACATGCATATGGCACAGGATCCGGACAACGACGACGACGGTACATTTACCAAGGTCGATATGTACTTTGCCAAACATGGGTACGGTGACGAATTCTTGGGGCCTCCTTCTCAAGAACCCAACCCT
Organism: Triticum dicoccoides; assembly: GCF_002162155.2. NCBI lineage: Eukaryota > Viridiplantae > Streptophyta > Magnoliopsida > Poales > Poaceae > Triticum > Triticum dicoccoides. The sequence continues at coordinate 687,030,816 of NC_041391.1, forward strand.
GCAAAATATGACCACGATCTAGCTGGTACCGCGGAGAAACCCAATTGCAACAGGCGTCGTCTGGCATTCAATTCTCAGGAGACGCCTCCAGCTGCCGCCTTCACCGAGCCTCAGATAGCCGAGGTGCGAAATATTATCAGCCCCAACAAACTCAAGAAGGTGGTCTCTGAGCAGAACTCGATCCCATTGTTGGGGAACATAGTAATTTCAAAAAAAATCCTACGCACACGCAAGATCATGGTGATGCATAGCAACGAGAGGGGGAGTGTATCTTCATACCCTTGAAGATCGCTAAGCGGAAGCGTCTATTAACGCGGTTGATGTAGTCGTACATCTTCACGATCCGACCGATCCAAGTACCGAACGCACGGCACCTCCAAGTTCTGCACACGTTCAGATCGATGACATCCTCGCCTTCTCGATCCAGCAAGACGGGCGAAGTAGTAGATGAGTTCCGGCAGCACGACGGCGTGGTGACGGTGTTGGTGAAGAATAATCTCCGCAGGGCTTCGCCTAAGCACTACGGAAACTACGACAGAGGATAAACCAGAGGGGACGGGGTTGCCGGCACATGGCTTGGTGTTTCTTGATGTGTCTTTGGTGCTAGCCCCGCCCCTCTATTTATATGTTGAGCCATGGGGTCGAAACTTGGAGCAAAAGCCTCCTCAAAGTCGGTTTTGCCCGAAAGGCAAGTGTCCCACTCGGACTCCGGTACCAAACGCCACAATCCTTGGCGTCTGGCCCAGACGCCATGGGCCTTGGCGTCTGGCCCAGGGCCAGACGCCAGGGTCTCCGGCGTTTGGCCCCGTGGCCACCGCAAAACTCCTTTTGCACCGACTTATAGCCCCGTGGGCCTGACCCCTTGGCCTAACCATATCATCCAATATATGAATCTTTACCTCCAGACCATTCTGGAGCTCCTCGTCATGTCCGTGATCTCATCCGGGACTCCGAACAATATTCGGTCACCAACATACATAACTCATATAATACTATATCGTCAACAAACGTTAAGCGCGCGGACCCTACGGGTTCGAGAACTATGTAGACATGACCGAGACATTTCTCTGGTCAATAACCAATAGCGGAACCTGGATGCCCATATTAGCTCCTACATATTCTATGAAGATCTTTATCGGTCGAACCGCATAACAACATACGTTTGTTCCCTTTGTCATCGGTATGTTACTTGTCGGAGATTCGATCGTCGGTATCTCAATACCTAGTTCAATCTCGTTACCGGCAAGTCTCTTTACTCGTTCCGTAATACATCATCCTGCAACTAACTTATTAGTTGCAATGCTTGCAAGGCTTATAGTGATGTGTATTACCGAGTGGTCCCAGAGATACCTCTCCGACAATCGGAGTGACAAATCCTAATCTTGAAATACGCCAACCCAACAAGTACCTCCGGAGACACCTGTAGAGCACATTTATAATCACCCAGTTACGTTGTGACGTTTGGTAGCACACAAAGTGTTCCTCCGGTAAACGGGAGTTGCATAATCTCGTAGTCATAGGAACATGTATAAGTCATGAAGAAAGCAATAGCAACATACTAAACGATCAAGTGCTAAGCTAACGGAATGGGTCAAGTAAATCACATCATTCTCCTAATGATGTGATCCCGTTTAATCAAATGACAACTCATGTCTATGGTTAGGAAACACAACCATCTTTGATCAATGAGCTAGTCAAGTAGAGGCATACTAGTGACACTATGTTTGTCTATGTATTCACACATGTATTATGTTTCCGGTTAATACAATTCTAGCATGAATAATAAATATTTATCATGAAATGAGGAAAAAATAATAACTTTATTATTGCCTCTAGGGCATATTTCCTTCAGTCTCCCACTTGCACTAGAGTCAATAATCTAGTTCACATCACCATGTGATTTAACACCAATATTCACATCTGTATGTGATTAATACTCATAGTTCACATCGTCATGTGATCAACACCCAAAGGGTTTACTAGAGTCAATAATCTAGTTCACATCACTATGTGATTAACACCCAAAAAGTACTAAGGTATGATCATGTTTTGCTCGTGAAAGAAGTTTAGTCAACAGGTCTGTCACATTCAGAGCCGTATGTATTTTGCAAATATTCTATGTCTACAATGCTCTGCATGGAGCTACTCTAGCTAATTGCTCCCACTTTCAATATGTATCCAGATTGAGACTTAGAGTCATCTGGATTAGTGTAAAAGCTTCTATCGATGTAACTCTTTACGACGAACTCTTTTACCACCTCCATAATCGAGAAACATCTCCTTAGTCTTCACTAAGGATATTCTTGACCGCTGTCCAGTGATCTACTCTTAGATCAAAATTGTATTCCTTTGCCAAACTCAGAGCAAGGTATACAATAGGTTTGGTACACAGCATAGCATACTTTATAGAACTTATGGCTGAGGCATAGGGAATGACTTTTCATTCTCTTTCTATTTTCTTCCATGGTCGGGTTTTGAGTCTTACTCAACTTCACACCTTGCAACGCAGGCAAGAACTCCTTCTTTGACTGTTCCATTTTGAATTACTTCAAAATCTTATCAAGGTATGTTCTCATTGAAAAATCTTATCAAGCGTCTTGATCTATCTCTATAGATCTTGATGCTCAATATGTAAGCAGCGTCACCGAGGTCTTTCTTTGAAAAACTCCTTTAAAATATTGCTTTATGCTTTCCAGAAAATTCTACATTATTTCTGATGAACAATATGTCATTCACATATTCTTATCAGAAAGGTTGTAGTGCTCCCACTCACTTTCCTGGAAATACAGGCTTCACCATAAGTCTGTATAAAACTATATGCTTTGATCAACTCATCAAAGCGTATATTCCAACTCCGAGATGCTTGCACCAGTCCATAGATGGATCGCTGGAGCTTGCACATTTTGTTAGCTCCTTTAGGATTGAAAAAAAACCTTTTGGTTGCATCATATACAACTCTTCTTTAATAAAATCCATTAAGGAATGCAGTTTTGACATCCATTTGCCTTTCATAAAATATGGCAATTGCTAACATGATTCGGACAGACTTAAGCATCGCTACGAGTGAGAAAACCTCATCGTAGTCAACACCTTGAACTTTGTCAAAAACCTTTTTCGATAAGTCTAGCTTTATAGATAGTAACACTACTATCAGCGTCTGTCTTCCTCTTGCCGATCATTGGGCAAGTCCACCAAAGTCCACACTCTATTCTCATACATGGATCCCATCTCAGATTTCATGGCCTTCAAGCCATTTCGCGGAATCTGGGCTCATCACCGCTTCCTCATAGTTCATAGTTTCATCATGGTCTAGTAACATGACTTCCAGAATAGGATTACCGTACCACTCTGAGGCGGACCGTACTCTAGAAGACCTACGAGGTTCTTTAGTAACTTGATTTGAAGTTTCATGATCATCATCATTAGCTTCCTCAATTGGTGTAGGCATCACTCGAACTGATTTCAGTGATGAACTATTTTTCAATTCGGGACAAGGTACTACTACCCCACCAAGTTCTACTTTTCTCCCACTCACTTCTTTCGAGAGAAACTCCTTCTCTAGAAAGGATCCATTAGAAACAAATATTTTTCCTTTGGATCTGTGATTAGAAGGTGTACCAACAGTCTCCTTTGGGTATCCTATGAAGACGCATTTCTTCGATTTGGGTTCGAGCTTATCAGGTTGAAACTTTTTCACATAAGCATCGCAACTCCAAACTTTAAGAAATGACAGCTTAGGTTTATTGCTAAACCATAGTTCATACGGTGTCGTCTCAACGGATTTAGATGGTGCCCTATATAACGTGAATTCAGCTATCTCTAATGCATAACCCCAAAAATGATATTGGTAAATCGGTAAGAGACATCATTGATCACACCATATCAAATAAAGTGCAGTTATGACGTTCGGACAGACCGTTACGTTGTGGTGTTCCAGGTGGCATGAGTTTGTGAAACTATTCCACATTATTTTAACCGAAGGCCAAACTCGTAACTCAAATATTCATCTCCACAATCAGATTGCAGAAACTTTATTTTCTTGTTACAATGATTTTCCACTTCACCCTGAAATTCTTTGAACCTTTCAACTGTTTCAGACTTATGCTTCATCAAGTAGATATACCCATATCTGCTCAAATCATCTGTGAAGGTCAGAAAATAACGATACCCGCCACGAGCCTTAATACTCATTGGTCTGCATACATCAGTATGTATTATTTCCAACAAGTCAGTTGCTCGTTCCATTGTTCCGAAGAACGGAGTTTTAGTCATATTGCCCAAAAGGCACGGTTCACAAGCATCAAATGATTCATAACCAAGTGATTCCAAAAGTCCATCTATATGGAGTTTCTTCATGCGCTTTACACCAATATGACCCAAACGGCAGTGCCACAAATACTTTGCACTATAATTATCAACTTTGCATCTTTTGGCATCAGTATTATGAATATGTGTATCACTACGATCGAGATCCAACAAACTATTTTCATTGGCTGTATAACCATCAAAGGTTTTATTCATGTAAACAGAACAACAATTATTCTTTGACTTTAAATGAATAACCATATTGCGATAAACATGATCAAATCATATGCATGCTCAACGCAAACGCCAAATAACATTTATTTAGGTTCAACACTAATCCCGAGAGTAGAGGGAGTGTGCGATGTTGATCATATCAATCTTGGAACCACTTCCAACACACATCGTCACTTCACCCTCAACTAGTTTCTGTTTATTCTGTAACTCCTGTTTCGAGTTAGTAATCTTAGCAACCGAACAAGTATCAAATACTCAGGGGTTACTATAAACACTAGTAAGGTACACATCAATAACCTATATATCAAATATACCCTTGTTCACTTTGCCATCCTTCTTATCGACCAAATATTCAGGGCATTTCCGCTTCCAGTGACCATTCCCTTTGCAATAGAAGCACTTAGTTTCAGGCTTTGGTCCAGCTTTGGGCTTCTTCACGGGAATGCCAACTTGCTTGCCATTCTGCTTGAAGTTCCCTTTCTTTCCCTTTGCCCTTTTCTTGAAACTAGTGGTCTTGTCAATCATCAACACTTTATGCTCTTCTCTTGATTTCTACCTTCGTCGATTTCAGCATCACGAAGAGCTCGAGAATCATTTTCGTCATCCCTTGCATTATAGTTCATCACAAAGTTCCAGTAACTTGGTGATGGTGACTAGAGAACTCTGCCAATCACTATCTTATCTGGAAGATTAACTCCCACTTGATTCAAGCGATTGTAGTACTCAGACAATCTAAGCACTTGCTCACTAGTTGAGCAATTCTCCTCCATCTTTTAGGCGAAGTATTTGTCAGAGGTCTCATACCTCTTGACACGGGCATGAGTCTGAAATATCAATTTCATCTCATGGAACATCTCATATGTTTCGTGATGTTTCAAAAATGTTTTTGTAGTCCCGGTTCTAAGCCATAACGCATGGTGCACAAAACTATCAAGTAGTCATCATATTGAGCTAGCCAAATGTTCATAACGTCTGCATCTGCTCCTGCAATAGGTCCGTCACCTAGTGGTGCATCAAGGACATAATTCTTCTGTGCAGCAATGAGGATAAACCTCAAATCACGAACCGAGTCCGCATCATTGCTACTAACATCTTTCAACATAGTTTTTCTCTAGGAACATATAAAAAACATAGGGAAGCTATAACGTGAGCTATTGATCTACAACATAATTTGCAAAAATCTACCAGGACTAAGTTCATGATAAATTAAAGTTCAATTAATCATATTACTTAAGAACTCCCACTTAGATAGAGATCCCTCTAATCCTCTAAGTGATCACGTGATCCAAATCAACTAAAGCATGTTCGATCATCACGTGAGATGGAGTAGTTTCAATGGTGAACATCAATATGTTGATCATATCTACTATATGATGCATGCTTGACCTTTCGGTCTCCGTGTTCCGAGGCCATATCTGTATATGCTAGGCTCGTCAAGTTTAACCTGAGTATTCTGCGTGTGCAACTGTTTTGCACCCGTTGTATTTGAACGTAGAGCCTATCACACTCGATCATCACGTGGTGTCTCAGCACGAAGAACTTTCGCAACGGTGCATACTCAGGGAGAACACTTCTTGATAATTAGTGAGATATCATCTTAAAATGCTACTGTCAATAAAAGCAAGATAAGATGCATAAAGGATAAACATCACATGCAATCAATATAAGTGATATGATATGGCCATCATCATCTTGTGCTTGTGATCTTCATCTCTGAAGCACCGTCATGATCACTATCATCACCGGCGCGACACCTTGATCTCCATCGTAGCATCGTTGTCGTTTCGCCACCTATTGCTTCTACGACTATTGCTACCGCTTAGTGATAAAGTAAAGCAATTACAGGGCGATTGCATTTCATACAATAAAGAGACAACCATATGGCTCCTGCCAGTTGCCGCTAACTTGGTTACAAAACATGATCATCTCATACAATAAAATATAGCATCACGTCTTGACCATATCACATCACAACATGCCCTGCAAAAACAAGTTAGACGTCCTCTACTTTGTTGTTGCAAATTTTACTGGCTGCTACGGGCTGAGCAAGAACCGTTCTTACCTACACATCAAAACCACAATGATAGTTCGACAAGTTAGTGCTGTTTTAACCTTCTAAAGGACCAGGCGTAGTCACACTCGGTTCAACTAAAGTTGGAGAAACTGACACCCGCCAGCCACCTGTGTGAAAAGCACGTCGGTAGAACCAGTCTCGCGTAAGCGTACGTGTAATGTCGGTCCGGGCCTCTTCATCCAACAATACGGCCGAACCAAAGTATGACATGCTGGTAAGCAGTATGACTTGTATCGCCCAAAACTCACTTGTGTTCTACTCGTGCATATAACATCTACGCATAAAACCTGGCTTGGATGCCATTGTTGGGGAACGTAGTAATTTCAAAAAAATTCCTACGCACATGCAAGATCATGGTGATGCATAACAACGAGAGGGGGAGTGTATCTTCATACCCTTGAAGATTGCTAAGCGGAAGCGTTTATCAACGCGGTTGATATAGTCGTATGTCTTCATGGTCCGACCGATCCAAGTACCGAACGCACGGCACCTCCGAGTTCTGCACACGTTCAGCTCGACGACGTCCTCGCCTTCTCGATCCAGCAAGACGGGCAAAGTAGTAGATGAGTTCCGGCAGCACGACGGCGTGGTGACGGTGTTGGTGAAGAACAATCTCCGCAGGGCTTCTCCTAAGCACTACGGAAAGTATGACGGAGGATAAACTAGAGTGGACGGGGTTGCCAGCACACGGCTTGCTGTTTCTTGATGTGTCTTTGGTGCTAGCCCCACCCCTCTATTTATATGTTGAGCCCTGGGTCGAAACTTGGAGCAAAAGCCTCCTCAAAGTCGGTTTTGCCCGAAAGGCAAGAGTCCCACTCGGACTCCAGGACCAAACGCCACAATCCTTGGCATCTGTCCTAGACGCCATGGGCCTCGGCGTTTGGCCCAGGGCCAGACGCCAGGGTCTCCGGCATTTGGCCCCGTGGCCTCCGCAAAACTCCTTTTGCACCGACTTATATCCCCGTGGGCCTGACCCCTTGGCCTAACCATATCATCCAATATATGAATCTTTACCTCCGGACCATTCTGGAGCTCCTCGTCATGTCCGTGATCTCATTCGGGACTCCGAACAACATTCGGTCACCAACATACATAACTCATATAATACTATATCGTCAACGAACGTTAAGCGTGCGGACCCTACGGGTTCGAGAACTATGTAGACATGACCGAGACATTTCTCTGGTCAATAACCAATAGTGGAACCTGGATGCCCATATTGGCTCCTACAAATTCTACTAAGACATTTATCAGTCGAACTGCATAACAACAAACGTTTGTTCCCTTTGTCATCGGTATGTTACTTGCCCGAGATTCGATCGTCGGTATCTCAATACCTTAGTTCAATCTCGTTACCGGCAATTCTCTTTAATTGTTTCGTAATACATCATCCCGCAACTAACATGTTAGTTGCAATGCTTGCAAGGCTTATAGTGATGTGTATTACCGAGTGGTCCCAGAGATACCTCTCCGACAATCGGGGTGACAAATCCTAATCTCGAAATACGCCAACCCAACAAGTACCTTTGGAGACACCTTTATAATCACCCAGTTACGTTGTGACATTTGGTAGCACACAAAGTGTTCCTCCGGTAAACGGGAGTTGCATAATCTCGTAGTCATAGGAACATGTATAAGTCATGAAGAAAGCAATAGCAACATACTAAATGATCAAGTGCTAAGCTAACGAAATGGGTCAAGTCAATCACATCATTCTCCTAATGATGTGATCCCGTTTAATCAAATGACAACTCATGTCTATGGTTAGGAAACATAACTATCTTTGATCAACGATCTAGTCAAGTAGAGGCATACTAGTGACACTATGTTTGTCTATGTATTCACACATGTATTATGTTTCCGGTTAATACAATTCTAGCATGAATAATAAACATGTTGGAGATCGTTGCAGAAAATAAAAAATGTCTACGCCTCACCAAGATCAATCTATGGAGTCATCTAGCAACGAGAGAGAGAGGAGTGCATCTACATACCCTTGTAGGTCGCGAACAGAAGTGTTCAAGAGAACGGGGTTGATGGAGTCGAACTCGTCGTGATCCAAATCACCGATGATCCTAGTGCCGAACGGACGGCACCTCCGTGTTCAACACACATACAGAGCGGAGATGTCTCCCGCGCCTTGATCCAGCAAGGAGGAGGGAGAGGTTGAGGAAGAGAGCTCCAACAGCATACGACGGCGTGGTGGTGATGGAGCGGTAGTACTCCTGCAGGGCTTCGCCAAGCTTTTGCGGAGGAGGAGAGGTGTTGGGGAGGGGAGGGGTTGTGCCTTGAACATGGTGCTGCAGCCCTCCCCTCACCCCTCTATTTATAGGAGGAGGGGGAAGGGTGCCGGCCCCCTCTAGATGAGATCTAGAGGGGGCGGCGGCCAAGGGGGGGACTTTCCCCCCAAGCAAAGGGGACGCCCCCTTTAGGGTTCCCCACCCCCCCAACCCTAGGCGCATGGGCCCAAGGGGGGATGCGCCCAGCCCTCCAAGGGCTGGTTCCCTTTCCACTACGGCCCATGAGGCCCTCCGGGAGAGGTGTCCCCTCCCGATGGACCCCCAGAACCCTTCTGGTGGCCCCGGTACAATACCGGTATGGCCCGGAACTTTTCCGGTGACCATATGACTACTTGCCATATATAAATCTTCACCTCCGGACCATTCCAGAACTCCTCGTGACATCCAGGATCTCATCCGGCACTCCGAACAACATTCGGTAATCACATACAAGTCTTCCTAATAACCCTACCGTCATCGAACCTTAAGTGTGTAGACCCTACGGGTTCGGGAATCACGCAGACATGACCGAGACAGCTCTCCGGCCAATAACCAACAGCAAGATCTGGATACCCATGTTGGCTCCCACATGTTCCATGATGATCTCATCGGATGAACCACGATGTCGAGGATTCAAGTAATCCCGTATGCAATTCCCTTTGTCAAACGGTACGTTACTTGCCCGAGATTCGATCGTCGGTATCCTAATACCTCGTTCAATCTCATTACCGGCAAGTCACTTTACTCGTTATATAATGCATGATCCCGTGACTAATCACTTAGTCACATTGAGCTCATTATGATGATGCATTACCGAGTGGGCCCAGAGATACCTCTCCGTCATACAGAGTGACAAATTCCAGTCTCGATTTGTGCCAACCCAACAGACACTTTCGGAGATACCTGTAGTGCACCTTTATAGTCACCCGGTTACGTTATGACATTTGGTACACCCAAAGCACTCCTACAGTATCCGAGAGTTACACAATCTCATGGTCTAAGGAACTGATACTTGACATTAGAAAAGCTTTAGCAAACAAACTACACGATCTCGTGATATGCTTAGGATTGGGTCTTGTCCATCACATCATTCTCCTAATGATGTGATCTCGTTATCAATGACATCCAATGTCCATAGTCAGGAAACCATGACCATCTATTGATCAACGAGCTAGTCAACTAGAGGCTCACTAGGGACATGTTGTGGTCTATGTATTCACACATGTATCACTGTTTCCGGTTAATACAATTATAGCATGAACAACAGATAATTATCATGAACAAGGAAATATAATAATAATCATTTTATTATTGCCTCTAGGGCATATTTCCAACCGTCTCCCACTTGCACTAGAGTCAATAATCTAGTTACACTGTGATGAATCGAACACCCATAGAGTTCTGGTGTTGATCATGTTTTGCTCGCGGAAGAGGTTTAGTCAACGGATCTGCGACATTCGGATCTGTATGCACTTTGCAAATATCTATGTCTCGATCTTGAACATTTTCATGAATGGAGTTGAAGCGACGCTTGATGTGCCTGGTCTTCTTGTGAAACCTGGGCTCCTTGGCAAGGGCAATAGCTCCAGTGTTGTCACAGAAGAGAGTGATCGGCCCTGACGCATTGGGAATAACTCCTAGGTCGGTGATGAACTCCTTCATCCAGATTGCTTCATGCGCTGCCTCCGAGGCTGCCATGTACTCCGCTTCACATGTAGATCCCGCCACGACGCTCTACTTGCTGCTGCACCAGCTTACTGCCCCACCATTCGAAATATACATGTATCCGGTTTGTGACTTGGAGTCATCCAGATCTATGCCGAAGCAAGCATCGACGTAACCATTTACGATGAGCTCTTCGTCACCTCCATAAACGAGAAACATATCCTTAGTCCTTTTTAGGTACTTCAGGATATTTTTGACCGTTGTCCAGTGTTCCATGCCGGGATTACTTTGGTGTCTTGCAACCAAACTTACGGCAAGGTTTACATCAGGTCTGGTACATAGCATGGCATACATAATAGACCCTATGGTCGAGGCATAGGGGATGACACTCATCTTTTCTTTATCTTCTGTCGTGATCGGGGATTGAGCCGAGCTCAATTTCACACCTTGCAACACAGGCAAAAACCCCTTCTTGGACTGATCCATATTGAACTTCTTCAATATCTTGTCAAGGTATGTGCTTTGTGAAAGAGCTATGAGGCGTCTCAATTTATCTCTATAGATCTTGATGCCTAATATATAAGCAGCTTCTCCAAGGTCCTTCATTGAAAAACACTTATTCAAGTAGGATTTTATGCTGTCCAAGAGTTCTATATCATTTCCCATCAAAATTATGTCATCCACATATAATATGAGAAATGCCACAGAGCTCCCACTCACTTTCTTGTAAATGCAGGCTTCTCCATAAGTCTGCATAAACCCAAACGCTTTGATCATCTCATCAAAGCGAACGTTCCAACTCCGAGATGCTTGCACCAGCCCATAAATGGATCGCTGGAGCTTCCATACCTTGTTAGCATTCTTAGGATCGACAAAACCTTCCGGCTGCATCATATACAATTCTTCCTTAAGATAGCCGTTAAGAAATGCCGTTTTGACATCCATTTGCCATATCTCATAATCATAGTATGCGGCAATTGCTAAGATGATTCGGACAGACTTCATCTTCGCTACGGGGGAGAAAGTCTCATCGTAGTCAACCCTTGAACTTGCCGATAACCCTTAGTGACAAGTTGAGCTTTGTAGATGGTAACATTACCATCCGCGTCCGTCTTCTTCTTAAAGATCCATTTATTTTCTATCGCTCGCCGATCATCGGGCAAGTCTGTCAAAGTCCATACTTTGTTCTCATACATGGATCCTATCTCGGATTTCATGGCTTCAAGCCATTTGTTGGAATCTGGGCCCGCCATCGCTTCTTCATAGTTCGAAGGTTCACCATTGTCTAACAACATGATTTCCAGGACAGGGTTACCATACCACTCTGGTGTGGAACGTGTCCTTGTGGACCTACGAAGTTCAGTAGTAACGTGATCCGAAGTACCTTGATCATCATCATTAACTTCCTCTCTAGTCGGTGCAGGCACCACAGGAACATCTTCCTGAGCTGCGCTACTTACCGATTCAAGAAGTAGTACTTCATCAAGTTCAACTTTCCTCCCACTTACTTCTTTCGAGAGAAACTCTTTCTCCAGAAAGGACCCGTTCTTGGCAACAAAAATCTTGCCTTCGGATCTTAGGTAGAAGGTATACCCAATGGTTTTCTTAGGGTATCATGTGAAGACGCATTTTTCTGACTTGGGTTCGAGCTTTTCAGGTTGAAGTTTCTTGACATAAGCATCGCATCCCCAAACTTTTAGAAACGACAGCTTAGGTTTCTTTCCAAACCATAATTCATACGGTATTGATACGTCTCCATCGTATCTACTTTTCCAAACACTTTTGCCCTTGTTTTGGACTCTAACTTGTATGATTTGAATGGAACTAACCCGGACTGACGCTGTTTTCAGCAGAATTGCCATGGTGTTGTTTTATGTGCAGAAAATAAAAGTTCTCAGAACGACCTGAAACTCCATGGAATATCTTAGGATAATTAATAAAAAATCCTCGCTAAAGATGAAGACCAGGGGGCCCACACCCTGTCCACGAGGGTGGGGGCGCGCCCCCTACCTCGTGGGCCCCCTGGTGGCCCTCCGACGCCAACTCCAACTCCATATATTGGCTTTCGGGGAGAAAAAAATCAGAGAGAAGAAATCATCGTGTTTTACGATACGGAGCCACCGCCAAGCCCTAATCTCTCTCGGGAGGGCTGATCTGGAGTCCGTTCGGGGCTTCGGAGAGGGGGATTCATTGTTGTCGTCATCAACAACCATCCTCCATCACCAACTTCATGATGCTCACCGCCGTGCGTGAGTAATTCCATCGTAGGCTTGCTGGACGGTGATGGGTTGGATGAGATTTATCATGTAATCGAGTTAGTTTTGTTAGGGTTTGATCCCTAGTATCCATTATGTTCTGAGATTGATGTTGCTATGACTTTGCTATGCTTAATGCTTGTCACTAGGGCCCGAGTGCCATGATTTCAGATCTGAACCTATTATGTTTTCATGAATATATGTGAGTTCTTGATCCTATCTTGCAAGTCTATAGTCACCTACTATGTGCTATGATCCGGCAACCCCGAAGTGACAATAATCGGAACCACTCCCGGTGATGACCTTAGTTTGAGGAGTTCATGTATTCACTCTGTGCTAATGCTTTGTTACGGTCCTCTATTAAAAGGAGGCCTTAATATCCCTTAGTTTCCAATAGGACCCCGCTGCCACGGGAGGGTGGGACAAAAGATGTCATGCAAGTTCTTTTTCATAAGCACGTATGACTATATTCGGAATACATGCCTACATTACATTGATGAACTGGAGCTAGTTCTGTGTCACCCTATGTTATGACTGTTACATGATGAACCACATCCGACATAATTATCCATCATTGATCCGGTGCCTACGAGTTTTCCATATACTGGTTCTCGCTTATTTACTTTTCTGTTGCTACTGTTACAATCACTACAAAATACCAAAAACATTACTTTTGCTATCTTTACTTTTGTTACCGTTACCATCACTATCATATTACTTTGCTACTAAACACTCTGCTGCAGATACTAAGTTTCCAGGTGTGGTTGAATTGACAACTCAGCTGCTAATACTTGACAATATTCTTTGGCTCCCCTTGTGTCGAATCAATAAATTTGGGTTGAATACTCTACCCTCGAAAACTGTTGCGATCCCCTATACTTGTGGGTTATCAAGACCTTTTTCTGGAGCCGTTGCCGGGGAGCATAGCTCAATTCTTTGAGTCACCTTGGATTTATATCTGCTGGACACTATGAAGAACTTGAAAGACGCTAAGACCAACATTTTGCCCTCAACTACGAGGGGAGCTAAGAAACTGCCATCTAGCCTTGCACTAGATTCTCCTTCTGTTATAAGTAAGCTTGCGACACCTAAACCTGGTACTGCTATGAATTCTGATATGTCGCATGTTATTGATGAAGCCACTTCTGCTATGCATGATACTTATGATGAAACCACTTCTATGCTTGATACTACTGTGCCCCTTGGTGAATTTCTTGATGAGAAAATTGCTAGGTCTAGAGAAAGATAAATTATTGCACCTGAATACAATGATGAGAGTGATGATGAAAATATGCCTCCTATTCCTGAAGGTTATCTTTTTGATGCATAATGTTCTGCAGCTATTTTTGCTTGCTAGGATAGATATGAACTTAAGAGGTTGCTAGTTAAATGGAGTAAAGAATCTCTCAGAGATAGAATGAGACCCGACCCTGCTTTTGCTACTTCACCTATTTGTGTTCCCGATAAGGATTATTATGATTTTTCTGTTGATCCAGATATAATTACCTTGGTTGAATCTGATCCTTTCTATGGCTATGAATCTGAAACTGTTGTGTCACATCTTACTAAGTTAAATGATATAGATGCCCTGTTTACTAATAATGAGAGATCGCGCTGCCTTTATTTACTCAAAATATTTCTGTTCTCATTAAAGGGTGATGCTAAGATATGGTTTAATTCTCTTGATCCTGGTTGTGTGCAAAGTCCCGAGGATATGATTTATTACTTCTCTGCTAAATATTTCCCTGCTCATAAGAAACAAGCTGCCTTGAGGGAAATATATAACTTTGTGCAAATTGAAGAAGAGAGTCTCCCACAAGCTTGTGGGAGGCTTCTCAAGTTACTTAATGCTTTGCCTGATCATCCTCTTAAGAAACCTGAAATACTTGATATCTTTTATAATGGACTAACTGATGCTTCCAGAGATTACCTGGATAGTTGTGTTGGTTCTCTTTTCAGGGAAAGAACACCGGATGAAGCGGAAATTCTATTGAACAATATGTTGACAAATGAAAATAATTGGGCACCTCCCGATACAGCTCCTGAGCCAATTTCTGAGCCAATTATTGAGCCTATTCCTAAACCAACTCCAAAGAAGAGAGGTGTTCTATTTCTCAGTCCTGAAGATATGAAAGAGGCAACGAAATCTATGAAAGAAAAATGTATTAAAGCTAAAGATGTTAAGAATCTACCTCCTATTGAAGAAATACACGATCTTAATTTACCACCTGTTGAAGAAGTATATGATCTCAACTACTTATTTACTGAAGAGCCTCCCGATATCCCGACACAGGTAGTAAAGGTAAATTCTCTCTATAGATATGATAAAGCTGAAGTCCCCCTTACTAAAATTGCTAGTGGGTGCTTGGATGAGTTTGATAACTTTATGTTTAAGCAAGATGACTTTAATGCTTATTTTGGTAGACAATTAAAACAAGACGCTTATATGATTAAATGCTTGGGTGATTATATGGCTGATATTAGAGGTGAACTTAAACTTGTTAGCAAACATGCCTCTATGGTTACCACTCAAGTAGAACAAGTACTTAAAGCTCAAAAAGAAGCGCTTGATGAAATGAATAGTAAGAAAAATGAATATGTTGTTAGAGTGGCTACTAGAGCTGGTAGAATGACTCAGGAACCTTTGTATCCTGAAGGCCACCCTAAGAGAATCGAGCAAGATTCTCAGAGAAATGATATTGATGTGCCTAGTTCTTCTAAAAGGAAGAAAAAGAAAAATGATAGGACTTTGCAAACTTCTAGTGAACCTATTGCTGAGCCACCTGAGAATCCAACTGATATTTCCATGTCTGATGCTGAAACACAATCTGGTAATGAACATGAACCTAGTGAAAATGTTAATGATGATGTTCATAATAATGCTCAACCTAGTAATGATAAGGATGTAGAAGTTGAACCTGCTGTTGATCTTGATAACCCACAATCAAGGAATCAACGCTATGATAAAATAGACTTCGTTGCTAGGAAACATGGTAAAGAAAGGGAACCATGGGTTCAGAAACCCATGCCTTTTCCTCTGAAACCGTCTAAGAAAAAGGATGATGAGAATTTTGAGCGCTTTGCTGAAATGATTAGACCCATCTTTTTGCGTATGCGATTAACTGATATGCTCAAAACAAATCCTTATTCTAAGTATATGAAGGATATTATTACTAATAAAAGAAAGGTACCTGAAGCTGAAATTTCCACGATGCTTGCTAATTATACTTTTAAGGGTGGAATACCATAGAAACTTGGAGATCCCGGAGTACCTACTATACCATGCTCCATTAAGAGAAATTATGTCAAAACTGCTTTATGTGATGTTGGAACCGGTGTTAGTGTTATGCCTCTCTCTTTATATCGTAGACTTGACTTGAATAAGTTGACACCTACTGAAATATCTTTGCAAATGGCTGATAAATCAACTGCTATACCTCTCGGTATTTGTGAGGATGTGCCTGTTGTGGTTAAAACGTTACTATTCTAACGGACTTTGTTATTCTTGATATTCCCGAGGATGATGGTATGTCTATTATTCTTGGAAGACCTTTCCTTAATACTCCAGGGGCTGTTATTGATTGCAACAAACGCAATTTCACTTTTCATGTTTATGGCAATGAGCAAATGGTACACTTTCCGAGGAAACAACCTCAAGTTTATAGTATCAACTCTATTGGAAAAATTCCATCGATTATATTTGGAGGTTTTGAATTTCCTCTCCCTACTGTCAAGAAAAAGTATGATATTCTTATTGTTGGGCATTTTCATATCCCCGTTGAGGTAACTTAGTGCTATTCGAAATTTCTCCGGTTCCGTGTTAATCGAAATGAGCTCGTTAACAAGACTTGATCAACCTTGTTAGTGGATTCTTTTTTATGAGAATGAGATGGATGGAACTAGAAGCACAACCTTCTGTACCCTCTTTATATTTTCTGTTATTTAGTAGAAATATAGTAAAATAGTATTTTTCTGTCTATCTTCTTTCTTATTCGTGCAATATAAAAATATCCCGAAAATAAAAGTCCTCAGAATGCCATGCCAATTTAATATGATTTTTCGGGAATATTTAAGAATTTACTGTGCAAAAATCACCGCGGGGGGAGCTGCCACCTGGTCACGAGGGTGGAGGGCGCGCCCCCTGCCTCGTGGGCCCACGGTGGCCCTCCTCCACTTATCCCTGCACCTATCTTCTTCCTATGTCTCACACAAACACGAAAAACCAACTCAAGCACGAGTTCCAGCCCCCGTTGCTGTGATTTTCGATCTCCTTGCTCAAAGCACCACTCGCAAAGCTGCTTGGGGAGATTATTCCTTGGTATGTGACTCCTCCATTGGTCCAATTAGTTTTTGTTCTAGTGCTTTATTCATTGCAAATTTGTGCTGCATAGGTGACCATGTTCTTGAGCTTGCATGTCAAATTTATATGGTTCCAAGTAGTTCCAATGCTTTATATAGGCTCTGGGCACTTGTAGGAGTTGTAGCTATCAATTTTATTGAAGTTGGTTCACTTTTATTTGAAGTAACTAAAAAATTTCAAAAATTTCTCAGAGGAAGCAATATGTTTAGGAGGATGTTACAAGGTGGCCCTTCAAGGAAGCAAGGTCCCAAGCTTGCAATACGTGATGCCGACGAGGAACCACCAAGAGATGCTCCTGTGAGGCCCTGTGAATGGCCTTCGGAAAATTTTAGGAATCAAGTGGGAATCAAAGAAGAGTTTAGCGCATATTTGCGCAAGGCATGTCTTGAGGACTTTGAGGCTAACAAATGCCCCCAGTATTATGATCTCAGAAGTTCATTTGTGAGAAGGTTTGAGTTTTCATCTTCGCGTAATTCTCCTTCAGTCATGTTTGACCTTTATGACAAATCTTATACCATGGACTTAGAGGATTTCACTTCATCTTGCAAACTTCCATCATGGGGTAGTGCCAGGGATCCCCCTAAATCTGAATATAGAGACTTTCTTGCTAGAATGACTGTGGGGGAATCTACAGATATAACACAAGACACTTTAGGGAGCATTCACTTTCCTGCTATACATTATTTTGCTCTCTTCATAGGTAGATGCATAAATGCTAAGGATGAAGCATGTCACATGTGTGTCCCTGATCTCAGCATTCTCAGGAGTGCTGTGTTAGGAGACCAATCTTATCATATGGGAGCCATTGTAACTCGCAGGTTGCACCAGAATAGACATAACGGAGATTTCTTTGGAGGAATTTATGCAACCCGCTTAGCTAATTTTCTTGAGATAGACATTCGTGAGGGTGATATGGAGTTACCCCCCTTCTTATTTAGATTTTGATTCTATGGTTTCCCACTAGTTTGTTGAGAGGACTGAACCACCTCTCCAGTATCGACTAATCTTTAACAAACGTCATGTAGTCCATATTGCTCTTCCTGCTCTTGCCTTCTTTGATTTTCAGATAAAAGGAAGATATATTATTACCAGAGAGGAGGCAGATGAATACGAGAGGAGAGCGGAGGCAGCTAGACGCTACACTGCAGCTCAGGAGGCGATAGCCGCTGCATCACAGTATGACCCCAGCTTCACCTATGGGTATCCGCTAGGCCATCCCTGGCAATAGACCAACTTAGGCCAAAAGCCTAAGCTTGGGGGAGTACGTATTTTCCACCGACATTACATTTATGTTCACACACACTCATTGCTAGATGTTGGTGCTCATACTTTTTCACTATAATATCCATGCTAGATTATTTTCTTTTTCCTGCTTTCTTCTTGTGTGTTTCATAAACTTTAAGAAAAAAACCAAAACAAAATTAGTAGTAGTTTATTTCTTTGTTGTAGTAATTAAAAAGGAAAACCCAAAAATATTTCCCGTTCTTCTTTTGCTTGTTGGGAGCTTTCCCGTGTAAATAGTTTTTATTTCTTTTCCTTTCTTTGGGGGTCGAGAAGACCATATTGAAAATGCTTAGTGGCTCTCATATGCATGATTGTTTATTTAACTTAGGGCCTATATTACTTGTCTTCTCTCTTGAGTTGAATGCTTGCAGATTCCAGCTTAGTCCAATGCACGTGCACTCTTATTATTATACACTTCATTTGGTCGTGCAAGTGAAAGGAAATAATGATGATATATGATGGACTCATTGGGATGAGAAAAGCTGGTATGAACTCGACCTCTCTTGTTTTTGTAAATATGATGATTCATCGTTCTTGAGTTAGCTGTTATGAAGTAAGCATATTTGCAATGACATTTAGAGATTATAGTTGCTTTTGCCATGCTTGATTACCTATGAGTTATAATGGTTTACCTTGCATGCCAACATGCTATTAGAATGATTATGATGTGGTATGATGGGATGGTATCATCCTTTAAATGAATTGAGTGACTAGACTTGGCACATGTTCACGCATGTAGTTGAATCAAATCAACATAGCCTTCATGATATTTATGTTCATGGTGGATTATATCCTACTCATGCTTGTATTCGGTGTAAATTAATTTTAATGCATGTTTACGACTGTTGTCGCTCTCCCAGTTGGTCACTTCCTAGTCTTTTGCTAGCCTTCACCTGTACTAAGCGGGAATACTACTTGTGCGTGCAAACTCCTTAAACCCCAAAGTTGTTCCATATGAGTCCACTATACCTTCCTATATGCGGTATTTACCTGCCGTTCCAAGTAAATTTGTATGTGCCAAACTCCAAACCATCAAATAAAATTATGTTTTGTATGCTCGAGCAGCTCATGTCTCAACTAGGGCTGCCCTTATCTTCCATGTTAGGCGGTTATTCTCAAGAGGAGTGGACTCCACTCCTAATTCACGAGAAAATAGCTGGTCGCCGGGATGCCCAGTCCCATGCTTTATGCAAACTAAATCAAAGTAACTGCAAACAAAACTCCCCCTGGGACCCGTTGAATGTTGGAGGCACTCGTTGTTTCGAGCAAGCCATGGATTGATGCTTGTGGAGGAGGGGGAGTATAAACTTTACCATTCTGTTTGGGAACCGCCTACAATTTGTTTAGCATGGAAGATATCGTCATCTCATAGTTGTTGTGTTGACAGCAAAAGTATGCCGCTCAAAATGTTATTCAATCTCTATTTTAAAACCGAGCTCTGGCACCTCTACAAATCCCTGCTTCCCTCTGTGAAGGACCTATCTATTTACTTTTATGTTGAGTCATCATCCTTCTTATTAAAAAGCACCCGCTGGAGAGCACACTATTGTTTGCATTCATTATTATTAAAAAGAAACTTGAATGCTGGCTTTTCATGTTTACAACAACAAGAGCAAACAGAGTTTGTAAAAGTTTTCTTTTTCTCTTTCAGTTTGTCAACTGAATTGCTTGAGGACAAGCAAGGGTTTAAGCTTGGGGGAGTTGATACGTCTCCGTTGTATCTACTTTTCCAAACACTTTTGCCCTTGTTTTGGACTCTAACTTGTATGATTTGAATGGAACTAACCCGGACTGATGCTGTTTTTAGCAGAATTGCCATGGTGTTGTTTTATGTGCAGAAAATAAAAGTTCTCGGAACGACCTGAAACTCCACGGAATATCTTAGGATAATTAATAAAAAATCCTCGCTAAAGATGAAGACCAGGGGTCCCACCCTATCCACGAGGGTGGGGGCGCCCCCCCTGGGCGCGCCCCCCTACCTCATGGGCCACCTGGTGGCCCTCCGACGCCAACTCCAACTCCATATATTGGATTTTGGGGAGAAAAAAATCAGGGAGAAGAAATCATCGCGTTTTATGATACGGAGCTGCCGCCAAGCCCTGATCTCTCTCGGGAGGGCTGATCTGGAGTCCGTTCGGGGCTCCGGAGAGGGGGATTCGTCGCCGTCGTCATCATCAACCATCCTCCATCACCAATTTCATGATGCTCACCGCCGTGCGTGAGTAATTCCATCATACGCTTGCTGGACGGTGATGGGTTGGATGATATTTATCATGTAATCGAGTTAGTTTTGTTAGGGTTTGATCCCTAGTATCCATTATGTTTTGAGATTGATGTTGCTATGACTTTGCTATGCTTAATGCTTGTCACTAGGGCCCGAGTGCCATGATTTCAGATCTAAACGTATTATGTTTTCATGAATATATGTGAGTTCTTGATCCTATCTTGCAAGTCTATAGTCACCTACTATGTGTTATGATCCGGCAACCCCGAAGTGACAATAATCGGAACCACTCCCGGTGATGACCTTAGTTTGAGGAGTTCATGTATTCACTATGTGCTAATGCTTTGTTCCGGTTCTCTATTAAAAGGAGGCCTTAATATCCCTTAGTTTCCAATAGGACCCCGCTGCCACGGGAGGGTAGGACAAAAGATGTCATGCAAGTTCTTTTCCATAAGCACGTACGACTATATTCGGAATACATGCCTACATTACATTGATGAACTGGAGCTAGTTCTGTGTCACCCTATGTTATGACTGTTACATGATGAACCACATCCGGCATAATTATCCATCATTGATCCGGTGCCTATGAGTTTTCCATATACTGGTTCTCGCTTATTTACTTTTCCTTTGCTACTGTTACAATCACTACAAAATACCAAAAACATTACTTTTGTTGTCTTTACTTTTGTTACCGTTACCACCACTATCATGTTACTTTGCTACTAAACACTCTGCTGTAGATACTAAGTTTCCAGGTGTGGTTGAATTGACAACTCAGCTGCTAATACTTGAGAATATTCTTTGGCTCCCCTTGTGTCGAATCAATAAATTTGGGTTGAATACTCTACCCTCGAAAACTGTTGCGATCCCCTATACTTGTGGGTTATCATGTATCGTCTCAACGGATTTAGACGGTGCCCTATTTAAAGTGAATGTAGCTGTCTCTAAAGCGTATCCCCAAAATGATAGCGGTAAATCGGTAAGAGACATCATAGACCACGCCATATCCAATAGAGTGTGATTACGACGTCCGGACACACCGTTACGCTGAGGTGTTCCAGGAGGCATGAGTTGTGAAACAATTCCACATTTCCTCAAGTGCGTACCAAACTCGTGACTTAAAGATTCTCCCCCACGATCTGATCGTAAGAACTTTATTTTTCTGGCAGGTTGATTCTCTACCTCATTCTGAAATTCCTTGAACTTTTCAAAGGTCTCATACTTGTGTTTCATTAAGTAAACATACCCATATCTACTCAAGTCATCAGTGAGGGTGAGAACATAACGATAGCCTCCGCGAGCCTCAACGCTCATTGGACCGCACACATCAGTATGTATAATTTCCAATATGTTGGTTGCTCGCTCCATTGTTCCGGAGAACGGGGTCTTGGTAATTTTGCCCATGAGGCATGGTTCGCACGTGTCAAATGATTCGAAATCAAGAGACTCCAAAAGTCCATCTGTATGGAGCTTCTTCATGCGTTTGACACCAATGTGACCAAGGCGGTAGTGCCACAGATATGTGGGACTATCATTATCAATCTTACATCTTTTGGTATTCACACTATGAATATGTGTAACTGTTGGACCTTGAGAAGAGGTGTCTAGGGGGGTGATTAGACACTAAGTACCAAAGTTGCAGTTTTTAGCAATTTTAAGTTTAAGTGGAGTTTAGGCACAAGTTTAACATTCATAACACATAGCAAACAAGCATGCAAAGAGTATATGAGCAGCGAAAATAAAGCATGCAACTTGCAAGAATGTAAAGGGAAGGGTTTTGGAGGATTCAAACGCAGTTGGAGACACGGATGTTTTTGGCGTGGTTCCGATAGGTGGTGCTATCGTGCATCCACGTTGATGGAGACTTCAACCCACGAAGGGTAACGGTTGCGCGAGTCCACGGAGGGCTCCACCCAAGATGGGTCCACGAAGAAGCAACCTTGTCTACCCCACCATGGCCGTCGCCCACGAAGGACTTGCCTCACTAGCGGTAGATCTTCACGAAGTAGGCGATCTCCTTGCCCTTACAAACTCCTTGGTTCAACTCCACAATCTTTGTCGGAGGCTCCCAAGTGACACGTAGCCAATCTAGGAGACACCACTCTCCAAGAAGTAACAAATGGTGCGTTGATGATGAACTCCTTGCTCTTGTGCTTCAAATGATAGTCTCCCCAACACTCAACTCTCTCTCATAGGATTTGGATCTGGTCGAAAGAAGATTTGAGTGGAAAGCAACTTGGGAAGGCTAGAGATCAAGATTCATATGGTAGGAATGGAATATCTTGGCCTCAACACATGAGTAGGTAGTTCTCTCTCAGAACTGGTAAGTTGGAAGTGTAGGTTTGTTCTGATGGCTCTCTCCATGAATGAAGAGGAGGTGGAGGGGTATATATAGCCTCCACACAAAATCTAACCGTTACACACAAATTACCAATCTCGGTGGGACCGAATCAACAAACTCGGTCAGACCGATTTAGCAAATCTAGTGACCATTAGGATTTTCGGTGGGACCGAAATGCAACTCGGTAGGACCGATATGGTTAGGGTTAGGGCATAACGTAATCTCGGTGAGACTGATTACACAAACTCGGTAAGACCGATTTTGGTAATTAGCTAACCAGAGAGTTGGTCAAGTAAACTCGGTGGGACCGATTTGCTCTTTTTGGTGAGACCGAAATGTTACAAAAGGGAAACATAGAGTTTACATTGCAATCTCGGTGGGACCGATCGCTCACTTCGGTTAGACTGAAACGTTACGAAGGGAAACAGAGAGATTACAATCCCATCTCGGTGAGATCGAGATCCCTATCGGTGAAACCGATTTGTCTAGGGTTTGTGGCAGTGGCTATGACATTTGAACTCGGTGGCGCCGGATAGAAAGAGTCGGTGTGACCGATTTTGGCTTTAGGTTTAAGTCATATGTGGATGTGAGAAAGTAGTTGGGGGTTTTGGAGCATATCACTAAGCACATGAAGCAAGAGGCTCATTAAGCAACACCTCATCCCTCCTTGATAGTATTGGCTTTTCCTATAGACTCAATGTGATCTTGGATCACTAAAATGTAAAATGAAGAGTCTTGAGCTTGAAGCTTTAGCCAATCCCTTGTCCTTAGCATCTTGAAGGAGTTCCACATCCTTTAGTCCATGCCACTTCATTGTTGAACTTGTCTGAAATATACTAGATAAAAGTGTTAGTCCAACAAGAGATATGTTGACATTAATTACCAAAACCACCTAGGGAGCACTTGTGCTTTCAATCTCCCCCTTTTTGGTAATTGATGACAACATACATCAAAGCTTTAGATAAGGATATAAAGAATAGCAAGTAAAGCTTTGGAAAGACATGTAACAAGCATAGGCTCCCCCTATATGTATGCAATCATGTGAAATATAGAATATAGAAGCATGTGAGAGCATATCCATGGCAGAGTAAGCAATGTGTTACATGTATCCTGGCCATATGCATCAGATCAAAGAATATTAAAGGAAATACCTTCATGCTCATGAGTCCTTCTTGCAAACAGTTTGTACATCAGCAAGAATTCCTCATATACATGATTACGATGCATATACTTACCTTGTAGTCTTGAGTTGGCTTAGGATAGAATGAACCTGCACAAACAAGGTTAGATAACACAGGTACATCCACTAACCAGGGCAAACAGAAGAAACCACAAGAATACCAAGACTGGGATGACATGTACAGAGTGAGTACTGTACCACATTGGATTAGACATGTCCCCAAGAGTAAAGATATGCAATGAATTTAAATGATTTCTTTCCCTTAGATGTTTTGCTCCCCCTGAATCTAGCATGGGATACTGGGAGAAGATAGGGAACAGAAAATCAGAGCTGAAGAATATGAATGAACAGAGCTAATGAACATGTCTTTCCCCCAAAAAGACATGTGGCATCTCTCCTCTTGAACACCAAGCATATGGGATCCTTGAGAAATACTTTCTACTTGAGTATTTTCTCCCCCTGGAGATCTCTCTCTCCCCCTGTGGAAGTGATATTCTCTGATGTGATCTCTCTCTAAATGATAAGCTTTGATGTGATCTCTCTCTCCCCCTTTGACATCAATTTCCAAGAAGGGCCTCTGGAGTTTGTCGTGAATGGGTTTGATCCTTGAGTCACAGCACAAAGCATTTGTAAAAATGTGATGCTTGTAGAGGACAAGATTCATTGAGTGGAGCTGAAACAGACGAAACACAGAATAAGTGGCAAACTGTTTTTCCTATGGTGAAATCGGTGGCACCGAGTTATATGCTTCGGTTGTACCGAAAGAATTCGGTTGGACCGAAAATAACTAATTGGTGGAACCGAGTTCAGCGCAGAGAAAACATTTATCACCTCAGCTCACTAGACTAATAGGATCTCACAAAGATTTGCAAGGAATTAACTAAACGATATGCAATGAATTGGATGCATAAAATGCAGAGCAAACAACAAGAAAAGAAAGAAATCTAGATGAAGTTTTTTTTTTGAAAGGGGAAACATATATGCATGAGACAAATGCAAAAACACAGAGACGAACACAAGAGAACTACATCTAGAGATGGTCGGCGACAAAGTCACCTATGTTAGAGTATATTGACTTAGGAGTCAAGTGAGATCACTTGATCATAGGTCATACTCATCGTTTAAGCTCAAAATGGGGTTACCATTTTTCGTTCAAGCATCTTGATGTATTCACATCCTGTCGAGTTGCTTTAGCTCATGTCTTGGAGTAAAGCTTCTCTAAGATGGAATAACATACCTTGGTTGGTGGTGTTGATCATGTAGTTGAACTTATGTGGGTTGCTCAAGGTTGATGTGGCTCATCAAGAGTTGGGAGCACCACTTGGAATTTGAGTCCATCTACCTACATGGGTTAGTTCTTGCAAGGAAGAGCACTTGTGTATCCAAAAATGGCAATCATGAAGCTCAACATAGAACTTGTCAAAGGATATGTTTGAATGGTTCCGTGCTTCCTTGTCTTCAACCACCTTCGTATAGAGGCTTGGTGATGTAGAGATTTCTCAAGATGTGAGTAGGTTACAATCTCATGGAATTTGATTCAACCAAGTACCTACATGGGTTAGATAACATGCAAGATACAAATATGTCCAAGATATAAGATTTTCATCATAAGAGAAATATTAAGGATTAGTCATAAGCTCATGTCTTGCATGCATCCAATGGAGTTTCTACTCCAAGTTTGAAGCATCAATGATGTTCAATTATTCTCTCAACCTGCAAAACACTTTCTCATCAAGAGGTTTAGTGAATATATCCGCTAATTGCTTTTCGGTGCGGACATGCTTAAGATCAATGTCACCCTTAGCAACATGATCTTGAATGAAATGATGACGAACTTCAATATGCTTAGTTTGAGAGTGTTGCACAGGATTATGTCCAATTTTGATAGCACTTTCATTGTCACAAAGCAATGGAACATGTTTCACATATATCCCATAATCTTTAAGAGTTTGGGTCATCCAAAGTAATTGAGCACAACATGAACCAGCGGCAATGTATTCCACTTCGGTGGTGGATAAGGATACCGAGTTTTGTTTCTTGGAGGACCAAGACACAAGAGATCTACCAAGAAATTGACAAGTACCCGAAGTGGACTTTCTATCAACCTTGTCTCCGGCATAGTCCGAGTTGGAGTAGCCAACAAGATCGAAAGAGGCCCTCTTAGGATACCAAATGCCAAAATTTGGTGTATGAATTAAGTATCTCACTATCCTTTTCAAAGCCTTAAGATGACATTCTTTAGGAGCAGCTTGATATCTTGCACACATGCACACACTTAGCATAATATCGGGACGTGAAGCACATAGGTATAACAATGAACCAATCATAGAGCGATAGACCTTTTGATCAACCGGTTCACCATCTTTGGTCAAATCAAGATGTCCACTAGTAGGCATGGGTGTAGACATACCTTTGCATTCTTGCACATTGAACTTCTTGAATAAGTCCTTAGTGTACTTCGTTTGAGAGACAAAAGTACCTTCCTTAGTTTGCTTGATTTGCAACCGAAGAAAGAATTTGAGTTCACTCATCATTGACATCTCAAACTTCTCCGACATTAGCTTTCCAAACTTCTCACTAAAATGGGGGTTAGTTGATCCAAATATGATATCATCAACATAAATTTGGCATAAAAATAATTCTCCATTAACCCTTTTAGTAAAAAGAGTAGAATCAATTTTCCTAATTTCAAATCCCTTTCCAAGAAGAAACTTAGTCAAGCATTTGTACCAAGCTCTAGGAGCTTGTTTAAGACCATAAAGAGCTTTGCGAAGTTTATAGACATGATTGGGTTTCTCGGGATTGACAAAGCCGGGAGGTTATTTAACATAAACTTCCTCCTCTATTTCACCATTTAGAAAAGCACTTTTAATGTCCATTTGGTACAATGTGATATCATGGTGATTAGCATAGGCAAGTAAGATGCGAATAGACTCAAGTCTAGCAACGGGAGCACAAGTCTCACCATAGTCTATACCTTCGACTTGTGTGTAGCCTTGGGCGACGAGACGTCCTTTGTTGCGAACTACTTGTCCATGTTCATCTTGCTTTTTGCAAAACACCCATTTGGTATCGAAGATGTTGTGGTTGTTGTCGGGCTTCTCAACCAATGTCCAAACTTGGTTTCTCTCAAAGTTGTGTAGCTCTTCATGCATAGAGTTTATCTAATCCAGATCTTCCAATGCTTCTTAGACCTTCATAGGTTCAATGCTAGAGATGAAAGAATAGTTTTCGCAAAAGTTAGCTAAACGAGTTTTAGAGCGTGTGATTCTCCCGGTTTGAATATCATTGTAGATTTGCTCGATGGGATGGTCTTTAGCAATCCTTTCTTGAACTCGTGAAAGCCTTTGCTTGGGTCTTGGTTGAACATCTTCTTCATCTTCTTCTTCTTCTTCTTGATCTTCTTCATTGTTGGCGTTGGCGTTCTCTTGTCGTGGTGGAGAAGGAGGTTGTTGACGTTCTTGATGCACTTCCTCGTTTTCTTCATCTTGGTGTGTCCCACTTGTGGATGCTTCCATATCAACTCTTGGTTCACCTTGCCGTGAAGTTGAAGCTTCCACTTGGATGGACGAGGTACTCTCCTTCACCTCCGTTGGACGAACCTTGCCAATAGACAAGTCTTGGATTGCTTTCGAAGGATCCTTGTCTCCTACATCAATTGGCAATTGCTCTACTTGTGAGGCGTTAGATTCATCAAACTTCACATCTACCGTCTCTTCAACCTTTCGGGTGAAATTGTTGTAGACACGGTATGTGTGAGAGTTTGAGCCATAACCTAGTAGGAAACCTTCATGAGACTTAGAAGCAAATTTAGAACGACGATGCTTATCAAGAATGTAGCACTTTGAGCCGAATACACGAAAGTATACAACTTGGGGTTTGTTACCGGTGAGGAGATCGTATGCCGTCTTGCCGAGTAGCTTGTGAAGATACAAGCGATTTGTTGCATGACAAGCTGTCTCAACCGCTTCTGCCCAAAAGTGCTTCGGCGTCTTGTACTCATCAAGCATCGTTCTCGCCATTTTGATGAGCGTCTGGTTCTTCCTCTCAACAACTCCATTTTGTTGACGTGTGTACGTAGCCGAGAACTCATGTGAAATCACTTCTTCGTCAAGAAAGGTGTCCACATTTGCGTTCTTGAACTCCGTTCCGTTGTCGTTGCGAACCTTCTTGATCTTCACTTCAAACTGATTTTGGGCCTTCCTAGCGAACTTTTTGAAGGTCTTTTGGACCTGCGATTTATCATCGAGAAAGAACACCCACGTAAATCTTGAAAAATCATCAACTATAACTAGACCAAAAGAATTTCCACCGAGACTCTTGTAAGAGTTGGGACCAAAAAGATCCATGTGAAGTAGCTCAAGTGGCCTCCTTGTGGTCATGATGTTCTTCACGGGATGCCTTCCTCCAACCTGTTTACCTGCTTGACAAGCACTGCAAAGTCTATCCTTATCAAATATGACATCGTTAACACCAAGGATATGATTCCCTTTAATAAGCGTGTCAAGGTTTCTCATGCCAACGTGACCTAGTCGTTTATGCCATAACCAACCTTTTGAGGATTTAGCAATGAAGCAAGTTTTAGGTTGAGCCTTTTTAGTGCAATCAACAATGTATAGATCACCTCTACGTATGCCAGTAAAGACCATTTTATGATTGTCTCGACGAAACACTTGGCAATCTACTTCAGTAAATAGGACATTGAAACTGAAATCAGCAAGTCTAGATACTGAAAGTAAGTTGTAGCCAAGAGATTCAACGAGCATAACATTCTGAATGGAGCTGTCATGTGATATGGCCACCTTACCAAGGCCAACCACCTTACCCTTTGAGTTGTCACCAAAAGTGACATACTTTCGAGGACTATCATTTTCAGCAAGCTCACGAAACATGTCTTTATCTCCGGTCATGTGATCGGTACATCCACTGTCAAGGACCCATTCCTTTCCTCCTGCCATATATCCCCGAAGGTTTGCCATAAGACCAAAATGTCTCATTGCATCATCAAGATCAAAGTCATCATCATCATCCTCATCATAGTATCCATGTTCAACATCGTCATGTGGTGGATCAATTCCTAGTGAGAGTGATTCATTAGTATGAGTTTGACAATAATCTTGCTTATGAATTCTAGTGGCTACGGAAATAATATCGCTAATAATTCCAACATTTCCTTTGGCACGCATAAGATTTTTAAGTTCAAATAGACGATCACCAAACATAGGATCATTGGAATTCATCTTACTCAAGGCAATAGACTTATGAAGAATTTCATCAAGATTTTTCAAAGAATAATCAGGAAATCGTTCCTCAAGAATTTTCCATATAGTGTAAGCACACTCAAGAGTAGGCAGTTTTCCAACCAAGTTTCTAGGCAAGCCTCTAGTGATAAGGTTAACAGTTCTAACATTCCTAATCATGTCAATAGACTCATTATCGGTGTCAAAACCGGCGGATCTCGGGTAGGGGGTCCCGAACTGTGCGTCTAGGCGGATGGTAACAGGAGACAAGGGACATGATGTTTTACCCAGGTTCGGGCCCTCTTGATGGAGGTAAAACCCTATGTCCTGCTTGATTAATATTGATGATGTGTGTTACAAGATTAGATCTACCACGAGATCAAGGAGGCTAAACCCTAGAAGCTAGCCTATGGTATGATTGTTGTTCGTCCTACGGACTAAAGTCATCCGGTTTATATAGACACCGGAGAGGGCTAGGGTTACATGGAGTCGGTTACAATGGTAGGAGATCTACATATCCGTATCACCAAGCTTGCCTTCCACGCCAAGGAAAGTCCCATCCGGACACGGGACGAAGTCTTCAATCTTGTATCTTCATAGTCTTGGAGTCCGGCCGATGATGATAGTTCGGCTATCCGGACACCCCCTAGTCCAGGAATCCCTCAGTAGCCCCTGAACCAGGCTTCAATGACGATGAGTCCGGCGCGCATATTGTCTTCGGCATTGCAAGGCGGGTTCCTCCTCCGAATAATTTATAGAAGATTGTGAACACCAGGATAGTGTCCGGCTCTGCAAAATAATTTCCACATACCACCGTAGAGAGAATAATATTTACACAAGTTCAATCTGCTGACGTATTTCGTGGCGTGACGTCACACCACTACCAAGCCTTTACTTGAATTGTTTTTATTATACCACCTCAGCGCGTTTAGCGAAGCGGTTTTCTTGGCACGTCTTGTCGAAGCAGAGATCGTGTTCCCCTTATTCCGGGATTCCCATTAATACGGACGTGGGTAACCCAACTGCGCCCGTTGCCACGCCCCCTCCATCGAAGGCGGGTTCCAAACGGTCACGGGGACGGCTCTCGGTATTCTTCCTCTTTATAATGAGACCAAGGCCAGTTCTTTTTCTTCAATCTTCAATTGAACCCGCCCCTCGCCCCCGAGTTCCAACACCCAGGGCTCCAGATTCGCGTACCTTCGACCTTCAACAATGTCCGGCTCTGACCTACGAGGCCGGTGGATGCCCTCTTCCGTCATGGAAGAAGACGTGCTAAAGCTGAGAGACGCCAGGTACTTGACCTACGAGATTTTGCATAGGTTGCCTGCCCGAGGGCAAGTTATTCCTACTCCCGAGCCCGGCGAGAGCGTTGTGTTCGTGCCTCACCTCCGTCGGGGTTTAGGCTTCCCGATGGATCCCTTCGTGAGGGGGCTCAAGTTTTACTATGGGCTGGAATTCCATGACTTGGCTCCGGAGTACATCCTCCACATCTCATCATTCATTGTCGTTTGTGAAGCCTTCCTCCGCACTACCCCTCACTTCGGCTTGTGGCTCAAAACCTTCAACGTGGAGCCGAAGATGATTGAGGGGCGTAGGCAGAGTGCGGCGGGGCGGTTATAAGAAAGAGGGTCGATGCTCCATGGCCCGAGGGCTCTTTTCAGGAGGAGCTCGGCTCATGGCAACAGGAGTGGTTCTATATCACCGCTCCAAGGGGCAGCAGACAGAAGCCGCCGCCCGTCTTCCGCTTGGGCCCTCCACAACGGCTGACGTCATGGGTCAACAAGGGGCTTAACTGGGGGCCGTCCAAAGATGTACCCCTGTTGCAGGGCCGGATTCGAGACCTCCAAGAAAGGGAGATCAATCTGGTGGTGGTGGCACAGGTTATGCTGATCCGGCGCCTTCTGCCCTGCAAACGTCGCCCCCTCCGCCTGTGGGAATTTAATCCGGAGGGGCCACGAGCTCTCCAACACTTCATGGGTTTGACACCGGCGGAGATGTAAAAGTGTTCTTCATATCGCAAGAGATGCATCTGGACTTGACCGAGGACGCCGGCCTAAGCTGCAATCGCCCGGATACTCAAGTAAGTAGCCCTGTGTGCGGACATATTGTCCATTTATTTATCATGGGTTTGCCTTTTAACCAGCTATCCCTTTGACAGGAGTGGACAGCACAAGCAAAACTGATACGGTGTCCGGCCCCCCTCCCTGAGACCACGCCGGATCCCGTGTTAGTCAAAATGTTGGAGTTTGCGCCTTTGGAGGAGGGCGGAGGGGGGCACAGGGAAACTACCACCTCCGCCAAGGAGGCTTTCAGTAAGGGGGAATCGAGAGTCCTCCTTCCAGGGGAAGAAGAGGACTGCTTCCGAAGACCCGGAGGCCAAGGCCTCAAAGCGGGGATAGAAATCTGCACCGGAAGGTCCTATGCCGGGAAGGGCCCCAGCCGCACAGTCTCCCCATAGGAATCAGCCCTCTAGCGAGCCGTAAGTAAAAAGGGGGAATTTTGTAATAGGGAACGCCCCTATATTATTTCCAAAGGTAATCGAAGTTTTCACCTTGTAGTTTGGATCTCAGCCCATCTCAGCAGAGCTCAACTTTGGGGGACCTTCCTCCGGAGATGATGGAAAGCGAGACGCCTCCATCTGCCGCCCCGTCGGGCGGGGAGGACAACCCTGAGGTGTCGTCACGGAGAGTCTCCCCGAGTCCGGCAGGGCCGGAGATCCGGCACCCATTGGAGTACGGCCGGTGGAGCTGCAGGATTTGCTCAAGAGGGCGTCTGTCTCAGAAGATCACCGCACATTAATGAGTACGGTGATTGAAAGGATCTCATCCGCCGAAAGCGGGTTGTATGAGGCCGTCGAAAGCTTGCTGACGGGGTTTGAGGTATGCAAAAAATGACATACCTTTTGACAGTTTTGCACATGAAGTGCATCCTGTATAGATAGTAGCCCCTGAGATTGGTATGCTGTCGAAAGCGATAGTGTGCCAAGGATCATAATCTCAGTTATAGAATGTCACCTTTCCTATGCAGGTGGCGGAATGTTCGGTGGCCAGCCGGACTGATGGAGTTGCCGAACTGAAGAGGCAACTCGATGTTGCGGATGCGGACATCGCACTGGTCAATAAACGACTTAACGAGTCGCAAGGTAGGTGATTGCTCCGCGGTTGCCTAGTGAGGGAGCTGGTGCCCGTTCCTTACAATTTGTATGCTTGATGCAGATGGCACCGCTATTGTGGAAGATCTTCGAGCAGAGCTTGCTCGAGCCAAGGAGCAAGCCAGGATAAGTAATGTGGCTGCCTTGAAGGCAGCAGAAGAGCTAAAGGCCGAAAAGGCTGCTCACTGCCGAAGCAGGGAAGAGTTGGCCGGAATGGCCTTGAAATTAAAAGATGCTACCGACCGTTGTGAGGTTCTTGAAGGAGAACGCCGAGTGGAGCAAGAGGGCCTGAAGAAGGCCGGCGCCGAAGTCAAGGATGCCCGAAGTGAGATGCGGGCTATGAAGGAGGAACTGCGTCAAGCCGGAGATATTCCGGCTGGAAAGCCCTTTCTTCTGCGTAGGAAGTTCACGGATCCGAAGTATGCTCAGCTGGGCCAGTTGTGTGGTGCGGAGGATCCTTATCTGGATTTGGCGGCGAGTGCGGCGGACGGAGTCCTGCACTTCCGAAGCCAGAAGGATCACGAAATGGAAGAGCTTTACTGGTCTCAATTCCATAGTCCGGAGCGTCCACTTCCGTTGACTAATCGACTGGCTGAGTGGGCTGAGCTGAATAGATTGTCCGGACTTGCCATGACGGATGTGGTCACTCATCTGTGGCCGGAAAGGCCTAAGCCGAAGAGCTATTTTGGCTTGCTGCAGCAATTCCTTGGGGCGGTGCCGCATATCAAGGCGATGAAGCGGTCGGCATGCATAGAAGGTGCACGGATGGCTCTCGCCCATGTGAAAACATACTGGGCGGACATAGATGCCACCGCTGTTGCATCCCGGGGTTCGGACAAGAGCCGATTACCCACAAAGCACTATTTTGAGGAAGTCCTGCAGGGCCCTCGTTTAATAGAGTCGCACTGCTCGAAAGATGTCATGTTCAAATGACGTGTATGATTTGTGAGATCATGTTTATAATGCAATAGATTTTTATACTTGTGTGTTCAAGTATTGAACTATCTCCTGTGCGGCCCTATATATATGAATAACCTGAAAGTTGTAGTCTTTGGCTTCAGCCCCCACGCACATGGTGCGGGGGTGTTTGCAAAAAAGAAAAGCGC
Organism: Triticum dicoccoides; assembly: GCF_002162155.2. Taxonomy (NCBI): domain Eukaryota; kingdom Viridiplantae; phylum Streptophyta; class Magnoliopsida; order Poales; family Poaceae; genus Triticum; species Triticum dicoccoides. The sequence goes on from NC_041391.1 coordinate 687,064,517, forward strand.
TTTTTCACACTTAATCCAACGTCTTGGTCCTTTGAAGGAGGTGATAGCATAGCAAACTAGGCAACCGGACTATAATGCTTTATCACTTTCACTTAACCATAGGAGCTCGATGGTGGGGCTACTATATAGCCCCTAGAGGCACCGCGCTCTCCGAACTTGGGGCGCGTATGTGCCTGACCAGGAAGCGGTCCTTCGTCAAAACGGAGGAATTCTAAACATTCCAATAGTCGATCGAGTGGTTGACCAGTCTCTCGCTATATCATGACAGTCAGTTTTCAGCTTTCTCTACTGAGGTGCTCGCCCGGCCGAATCGGGGCACAATCGCAGTAGTTCTCCTGGTGCCGCGTTAGCCGATGGAGCGGAACGTAAGGCAGCAAAACACAGGAGCCGGGCAAACCCAACATTTGACCAAAGACATGATTCGGAGCTGATGCATATAAGGCCTAACTTGAGACGCTGAACACTCCCTGAGGTGTTTGGTCTTTATGATACCGGGCAGAACAATGCCCTAAGCCCCTAGTGTCCATGTACAAGCGGGAACTTCTGACGCGGCCGATGCCAAAACGCCAGCCTCCTCCTCGGTTATGTTAGAAAACCGGGGGATGTGTATCAACAAGAGACAGTAAGAAAGGTTTACGCAGGGTCTTAATCTGAAAAGAATCCTTGCAACGGGTCCCTGCTGCACGTCTGCACCTGTGTCTCCGTTGTGTTGTATCCTGGACGGGTGTAGCACGTGCTTCATCTGTAAAAGAGAAGGACTTAGTTTGGAAAAAATATCATGCAAAGGTTGTACTTAAAATAAAGTATAATTTGGAAGATGAATAAAGTTGAGCTTTATTGGCTCTCATCGTTTAAACGCGCAGCCCCTTGTAAAGGGGTATGCGGCTGGGAAGCCCCTTGTTTATTTACGCTGGACTCACCTAACCGTGTCCGAGGTCTGAATGACCTGTTTTTAGGGGCTTTGACCTGCACGGTCGGATTAGTGTGTGGCTGTCAAGGCGGCCTCACGTTCTCCGTGGTTGAGGAACACACGGAGTTACTCTTAATGAGATTATGCCGCGTGGACCGGGCATTTTAAGCGTAAGAGACGCGTAATGCGTTATTGCGTTGAAGCGGGCGAAAGCTTCGCGTCCCAGTAGTGCTTGAGGGCCACTGTGAAATGGGGCGGTATGGAGAGTGAGCTTTTCGCGACGGAGGTTGTCGGATGAACCGGACACAGCCTCTAGTGGTGCAGAGCTTGTTCCATCGGCTTAAAGGCCTGGCGTCACTCCTTTGAAGGAAGTGCTGCTACAGCAAATTTTGGTAGGGTCTATCCCCATTCTGCGGATGGTGTGCTGGTATGGCAGGATGCTCATCATTGTTGTCCTTTAAGGGCAGTGTTTTGTTATTCGGCCTAGAGCTTTTGAATCCGGCGTTGACCGCCGTGCTATTTGGGCCATTTTCCTTATTCCGGCGCTGATCTTTTCTGCGTCGTGATTTTCCATTTTCATCCCTGACTTCGGATGTACTTGGGTCGCTGGTGCTACATCTAGCCAGCCAACTGTCCTCCCCTGCGCAAAAGCGGGACATGAGGCTTGTTAGTGCGGCCATTGTTCTTGGTTTTTCCTGGCCGAGGTGTCTGGCGAGCCATTCGTCTCGGACGTTGTGCTTAAAGGCTGCTAAGGCTTCGGCGTCCGGACAGTCGACTATTTGGTTCTTTTTGGTGAGGAACCTGTTCTAGAATTTGCGTGCTGACTCTCCGGGCTGTTGAGTTATGTGACTTAAATCGTCTACATCCGGAGGGCGGACATAGGTCCCTTGAAAATTTGCTCGAAACGCATCCTCGAGCTCTTCCCAACTTCCAATGGTATTTTTTGGGAGGCTTTTGAGCCAATGCCGAGCTGGCCCTTTGAGCTTGAGGGGTAGGTATTTTATGGCGTGGAGATCGTCTCCTCTAGCCATATGTATGTGTAGGATATAATCCTCAATTCAGACTCCGGGGTCTGTTGTTCCGTCATATGCCTCTATGTTTACGGGTTTGAATCCCGCTGGAAATTCATGATCCAGTACCTCGTCGGTGAAACATAGTGGGTGTGCGGCACCCCTGTATTTAGGTGTGCCGTTGTCTTCAAACGCTCGTCGGGTTGTGTTTCTTCTTGGAGTCTTCTTTTTTGGCCCATAGATAGACCTGACCGGGTCATCCTTTTTATGAGTATCTTTGTGCTGATCGTGTGCCGGCTTGTGTGCAGAGCCCCTTGCTGCTCTTAGCCTGTCATCTGGTCGTCTATCCGGCCAGGTGGCCTCTTTCTTTTTTGACTGCGGGGGCTCTAAGTCCTGCTCGTCGAATTTGGGCAACAACTTGCGCTTCGGGTAACTCTTTGCCTGGCGACTAGCGTCATATTTATCTGCGGTATTGAGTACTTTGCTCCATCTCATTCTGAGTGTGTCCTCTGCTGTTTTGAGCTTCCGCTTTTGCTTCTTCAAACTTCTTGCAGTAGCGACGAGCCTTTTATGAAGGCTCTTATGCTCTGGTGATGTGTTCGGCGTGAGATCGTCTAGGCTCTTGTCTTCGCCGGGGATGGGTTGCTTGTCTAGTTCACCATGTTCGGATGATTGCTTGGTTGCATGTTCGCCATCCACTGCTTCGCCTTGCTCTAGGGCCGGGTCTGTATGGGTGCCGTCTTTATCGAGGCGGGACTTTGGGCGGCGCTTGCGTCGCCGTTTTGGTTGTTTGCTGGTGGAGTTGTCCTTCACCATGTCCCGTTGTTCCTCATTGTCGCTTCCTTTTGGTGTATCCACCATGTATACGTCATATGATGAGGTGGCTTTCCAATGCTCGGTAGGCGCTGGTTCTTGGTCGTCTCCGGCATCGTCGTCCATACTGTCGATGTCTTCGGAGTCGTAGTCTGGCATGTCGGTTAGATCGTCAACAGTGGCTACTAAGTGGGTGGTGGGTGGGCTTTGAATTTCTTCGTCGTCCGCATCCCAACCGTCCTGACCGCAGTCCGGCAGGGTTCTCCTGATAACGAGAGGTACGTTAGCGAACTCAAGATGTTGCCAAAAGGTGAGTGTTGAAAGATGTCCGCTGCGATGAACTCCATGACCGGCGCCCAATCGGATTCGATTGGAGGGGGCGCGGGAGGTTCGGAGTCCGGCAAGGAGTCCGGCACCTCGGAGTCACAAGCTTCATGAGGGACAAGGTCAGTGTTCGGCTCTATCGCCGTAGAGGTTGCAGCCCCCGAGGCGGTGTCTAGCCATCCGTCCTCGATCTGCGCAGACGGCTCCGAATTGAAGATCGGAGCGGGCTCGAGTGCGGCCTCCAGGGTACTGTCCGGCTGCAGAGCTAAATCATGCCCGTCGTGACAGTGCGGCGCGCTTGGCTGTGGCTCGAATCCATCGAAGATCAAGTCCCCGCGGATGTCAGCCATGAAGTTCAAACTTCCAAATCTAACCTGACGGCCAGGGGCGTAGCTTTCGATCTGCTCCAGATGGCCAAGTGAATTGGCCCGCAGTGCAAAGCCGCCGAATACGAAGTTCTGTCCGGGGAGGAAGGTCTCACCCTGGACTGCATCGTTGTTGATGATCGAAGAGGCCATCGAGCCTATCGGTGACGACACAGAGGAACTCTCAATGAAAGCACCAATGTCGGTGTCAAAACCGGCGGATCTCGGGTAGGGTGTCCCGAACTGTGCGTCTAGGCGGATGGTAACAGGAGACAAGGGACATGATGTTTTAACCAGGTTCGGTCCCTCTTGATGGAGGTAAAACCCTACGTCCTGCTTGATTAATATTGATGATGTGTGTTACAAGAGTAGATCTACCACGAGATCAAGGAGGCTAAACCCTAGAAGCTAGCCTATGGTATGATTGTTGTTCGTCCTACGGACTAAAGCCATCCGGTTTATATAGACACCGGAGAGGGCTAGGGTTACACAAAGTCGGTTACAATGGTAGGAGATCTACATATCTATATCGCCAAGCTTGCCTTCCACGCCAAGGAAAGTCCCATCCGGACACGTGACGAAGTCTTCAATCTTGTATCTTCATAGTCTTGGAGTCCGGCCGATGATGATAGTTCGGCTATCCGGACACCCCCTAGTCCAGGACTCCCTCACTCATCAAGGGTAGGATGCATAGGATCAACATAAGGTGCACAAGGACTAGCAATGTACTTGTTCAAATGATATTGATTGAAAATTACAAGCATCTCATTTTTCCACTCATGAAAGTACTCTCTATCAAGAATAGGCACTCTATGTCTAAGACTCCCCAAAGTAGACTCATCCATCTTCCTCCAATGGTGATTAAACCAAAGCAATGGAGACCAATGCTATGATACCACTTGTTGGACCTTGAGAAGAGGTGTCTAGAGGGGGGTGATTAGACACTAAGTACCAAAGTTGCAGTTTTTAGCAATTTTAAGTTTGAGTGGAGTTTAGGCACAAGTTTAACAGTCACAACACATAGCAAGCAAGCATGCAAAGAGTATATGAGCAGCGGAAAATAAAGCATGCAACTTGCAAGAATGTAAAGGGAAGGGTTTTGGAGGATTCAAACGCAGTTGGAGACACGGATGTTTTTGGCGTGGTTCTGATAGGTGGTGCTATCGTACATCCACATTGATGGAGACTTCAACCCACGAAGGGTAACGGTTGCGCGAGTCCACGGAGGGCTCCACCCAAGAAGGGTCCACGAAGAAGCAATCTTGTCTATCCCACCATGGCCATCGCCCATGAAGGACTTGCCTCACTAGCGGTAGATCTTCACGAAGTAGGCGATCTCCTTGCCCTTACAAACTCCTTGGTTCAACTCCACAATCTTTGTCGGAGGCTCCCAAGTGACACCTAGCCAATCTAGGAGACACCACTCTCCAAGAAGTAACAAATGGTGCATTGATGATGAACTCCTTGCTCTTGTGCTTCAAATGATAGTCTCCCCAACACTCAACTCTCTCTCATAGGATTTGGATCTGGTGGAAAGAAGATTTGAGTGGAAAGCAACTTGGGAAGGCTAGAGATCAAGATTCATATGGTAGGAATGGAATATCTTGGCCTCAACACATGAGTAGGTAGTTCTCTCTCAGAACTGGTAAGTTGGAAGTGTAGGTTTGTTCTGATGGGGTATATATAGCCTCCACACAAAATCTAACCATTACACACAATTTACCAATCTCGGTGGGACCGAATCAACAAACTCGGTCAGACCGATTTAGTAAATCTGGTGACCGTTAGGATTTTTGGTGGGACCGAAATGCAACTCGGTAGGACCGATATGGTTAGGGTTGGGGCATAACATAATCTCGGTGAGACCGATTACACAAACTCGGTAAGACCGATTTTGGTAATTAGCTAACCAAAGAGTTGGTCAAGTAAACTCGGTGGGACCGATTTGCTCTTTTCGGTGAGACCGAAATGTTACAAAAGGGAAACATAGAGTTTACATTGCAATCTCGGTGGGACCGATCGCTCACTTCGGTTAGACCGAAACGTTATGAAGGGAAACAGAGAGATTACAATCCCATCTCGGTGAGATCGAGATCCCTATCGGTGAGACCGATTTGCCTAGGGTTTGTGGCAGTGGCTATGACATTTGAACTCGGTGGCGCCGGATAGAAAGAATCGGTGTGACCGATTTTGGCTTTAGGTTTAGGTCATATGTGGATGTGAGAAAGTAGTTGAGGGTTTTGGAGCATATCACTAAGCACATGAAGCAAGAGACTCAATGTGATCTTGGATCACTAAAATGTAAAATGAAGAGTCTTGAGCTTGAAGCTTTATCCAATCCCTTGTCCTTAGCATCTTGAAGGAGTTCCACATCCTTTAGTCCATGCCACTTCATTGTTGAACTTGTCTGAAATATACTAGATAAAAGTGTTAGTCCAACAAGAGATATGTTGACATTAATTACCAAAACCACCTAGGGAGCAGTTGTGCTTTCAGTAACATCACGTTCGAGATTCATTAAGAATAAACCATTGACCAGCGGGGCATGACCATAAAACATATCTCTCATATAAATAGAACAACCATTATTCTCGGATTTAAATGAGTAGCCATCTCATATTAAACGAGATCCAGATACAATGTTCATGCTCAAAGCTAGCACTAAATAACAATTATTGAGGTTTAAAACTAATCCCGTAGGTAAATGTAGAGGTAGCGTGCCGACGGCGATCACATCGACCATGGAACCATTCCCGAAGCGCATCGTCACCTCGTCCTTCGCCAGTCTCCGCTTAATCTGTAGCTCCTATTTTGAGTTACAAATATGAGCAACCGCACTGATATCAAATACCCAGGAGCTACTACGAGTACTAGTAAGGTACACATCAATAACATGTATATCACATATACCTTTGGTGTTGTCGGCCTTCGTATCCACTAAGTACTTGGGGCAGTTCCGCTTCTAGTGACCGTTCCCCTTGCAATACAAGCACTCAGTCTCAGGTTTGGGTCCGTGCTTTGGCTTCTTCTCGGCAATTGTCTTACCGGGTGCGGCAACTCCCTTGCCGTCCTTCTTGAAGTTCTTATTACCCTTGCCTATCTTGAAACTAGTGGTTTTATTGACCATCAACACTTGATCTTCCTTTTTGATTTCTACCTCTGCTGATTTCAGCATTGAAAATACCTCAGGAATAGTTTTCACCATCCCCTGCATATTGTAGTTCATCACAAAGCTCTTGTAGCTAGGTGGGAGCGACTGGAGGATTCTGTCAATGATCGCCTCGTCCCGGAGGTTAATGTCCAGCTGGGACAAGCAGTTGTGCAACCCAGACATTTTGAGTATGTGCTCGCTGACAGAACTATTTTCCTCCATCTTACAACTGTAGAACTTGTCAAAGACTTCATATCTCTCGACCCGGGCATGAGCTTCGAAAACCATTTTCAGCTCTTGGAACATCTCATATGCTCCCTGCTGCTCGAAACGCTTTTGGAGCCCCGGTTCTAAGATGTAAAGCATGCCGCACTGAACGAGGAGTAATCATCAACACGCGACTGCCAAGCGTTCATAACGTCTTGGTTCGCTGGGATGGGTGCTTCACCTAGTGGTTCTTCAAGGACATATGCTTTCTTGGCAGCTATGAGGATGATCCTCAGGTTCCGGACCCAGTCTGTATAGTTGCTACCATCATCTTTCAGCTTGGTTTTCTCTAGGAACGCGTTGAAGTTGAGGTTTACATGAGCGTGGGCCATTTGATCTACAAGATATTTTGCAAAAGTTTTTAGACTAAGTTCATGATAATTAAGTTCAACTAATCAAATTATTTAATGAACTCCCACTCAGATAGACATCCCTCTAGTCATCTAAGTGATACATGATCCGAGTCAACTAGGCCGTGTCCGATCATCACGTGAGACGGACTAGTCATCATCGGTGAACATCTCCATGTTGATCGTGTCTTCTATATGACTCATGTTCGACCTTTCAGTCTCTTGTGTTCCGAGGTCATGTCTATACATGCTAGGCTCATCAAGTCAAACTAAGTGTTTTGCATGTATAAATCTGGCTTACACCCGTTGTATGTGAACGTTAGAATCTATCACACCCGATCATCATGTGGTGCTTCAAAACAACGAACTTTCCCAACGGCGCATGGTTAGGGGAAACACTTTCTTGAAATTATTATGAGGGATCATCTTATTTAGTACCGTCGTTCTAAGCAAATAAGATGCAAAAACATGATAAAAATCACATGCAATCAAATAGTGACATGATATGGCCAATATCATTTTGCTCCTTTGATCTCCATCTCTGGGGCGCCATGATCATCATCGTCACCGACATGACACCATGATCTCCATCATCGTGTCTCCATGAAGTTGTCTCGCCAACTATTACTTCTACTACTATGGCTAACGGTTTAGCAAAGAAGCAAAGTAATTACATGGCATTATACAATGACACGCATGTCATATAATAAATAAAGACAACTCCTATGGCTCCTGCCAGTTGTCATACTCATCGACATGCAAGTCGTGATTCCTATTACAAGAACATGATCAATCTCATACATCACATATATTTCATTCATCACATCCTTTATGGCCATATCACATCACAAGGCATATGCTGCAAAAACAAGTTAGACGTCCTCTAATTGTTGTTGCATGTTTTTACGTGGCTACTATAGGGTTCTAGCAAGAACGTTTCTTACCTACGCCAATACCACAACGTGATATGCCAATTTCTATTTACCCTTCATAAGGACCCTTTTCATCGAATCCGATTCGACTAAGGTGGGAGAGACAGACACCCGCTAGCCACCTTATGAAACTAGTGCATGTCAGTCGATGGAACCTGTCTCACGTAAGTGTACGTGTAAGGTCGATCCGGGCCGCTTCATCCCACGATACCGCCGAAACAAGATAAGACTAGTAGTGGCAACTAAATTGACAAAATCTACGCCCACAACAAAATTGTGTTCTACTCTTGCATAGAAACTACGCATAGACCTAGCTCATGATGCCACTCTTGGAGATCGTTGCAGAAAATAAAAAATTTCTACGCATCACCAAGATCAATCTATGGAGTCATCTAGCAACGAGATAGAGAGGAGTGCATCTACATACCCTTGTAGATCGCGAGCGGAAGCGTTCAAGAGAACGGGGTTGATGGAGTCAAACTCGTCGTGATCCAAATCACCGATGATCCTAGTGCCGAACGGACGGCACCTTGATACGTCTCCAACGTATCTATAATTTTTGATTACTCCATGCTACTTTGTCTACTGTTTTGGACTATATTGGGCTTTATTTTCCACTTTTATATTATTTTTGGGACTAACCTATTAACCGGAGGCCTAGCCCAGAATTGTTGTTTTTTGCCTATTTCAGTATTTCGAAGAAACAGAATATCAAATGGAGTCCAAACGTAATAAAACCTTCGGGAACGTGATTTTCTCACCGAACGTGATCCAGGAGACTTGGACCCTGCTCCAAGGAACAGCCGTGGAGGTCACGAGGGTGGAGGGCGCCC
>NC_041391.1:687073713-687115497 GCF_002162155.2 Triticum dicoccoides
GTGGGCCCCCTGTTGCTCCACCGACGTACTCCTTCCTCCTATATATACCTACGTACCCCCGTCAGATCAAATACGGAGCCAAAAACCTAATTCCACCGTCGCAACTTTCTGTATCCGCGAGATCCCATCTTGGGGCCTGTTCCGGAGCTCCGCCGGAGAGGGCATATACCACGGAGGGCTTCTACATCAACACCATAGCCTCTTCCATGACGTGTGAGTAGTTTACTTCAGACCTTCGGGTCCATAGTTATTAGTTAGATGGCTTCTTCTCTCTTTTTGGATCTCAATACAGTGTTCTCCCCCTCTCTTGTGGAGATCTATTCGATGTAATCTTCTTTTTGCGGTGTGTTTGTTGAGACCGATGAATTGTGGGTTTATGATCCAGCTTATCTATGAACAATATTTGATTCTTCTCTGAATTCTTTTATGTATGATTGAGTTATCTTTACAAGTCTCTTTGAATTATCCGTTTGGTTTGGCCAACTAGATTGGTAGTTCTTGCAATGGGAGAAGTGTTTAGCTTTGGGTTCAATCTTGCGGTGTCCTTACCCAATGACATAAAGGGTTGCAAGGCACGTATTGTATTGTTGCCATCGAGGATAACAAGATGGGGTTTTTATCATATTGCATGAATTTATCCCTCTACATCATCTCATCTTGCTTAAGGCATTACTCTGTTTTACTTAATACTCTAGATGCATGCTGGATAGCGGTCGATGAGTGGAGTAATAGTAGTAGATGCAGAATCATTTCGATCTACTTGTCTTGGACGTGATGCCTATATACATGATCATACCTAGATAATCTCATAATTATTCGCTTTTCTATCAATTGCTCAATAGTAATTTGTTCACCCACCGTAGAATACTTATGCTCCTGAGAGAAGCCACTAGTGAAACCTATGGCCCCCGGGTCTATTCTCATCATATCAATCTCTACTGCTTTATTTACTTGCTTTGTTTTTACTTTGCCTTTTACTTTTTACTTTGCATCTCTATATCAAAAATACAAAAATATTATCTCTATCAGATCTCACTCTCGTAAGTGACCGTGAAGGGATTGACAACCCCTAAGCGTTGGTCGCGAGTTGCTATCGTTTTGTGTAGGTACGAGGGACTCGTGCGTGATCTCCTACTGGATTGATACCTTGGTTCTCAAAAGCTGAGGGAAATACTTACGCTACTTTACTGCATCATCCTCTCCTCTTTGGAGAAATCTAACGCAGTGCTCAAGAGGTAGCAAGAAGAATTTCTGGCACCGTTGCCGGGGAGTTTGCGCAAAAGTCAACCATACCAAGTACCCATCACAATCCCTATCTCTCGCATTACATTATTTGCCTCTCGTTTTCCTCTCCCCCACTTCACCCTTGCCGTTTTATTCGCCCTTTCTTTCCCAATCTCCTCCTTTCTCGCTATTTTGCCTTCTTCGCTTGCCTTTCTGTTTGTTCGTGTGCTCGCTTGCTTGTCGTCATGTCTAATTCTTTATCTTCTCCATTATCTCCCGAGAATGAAGTTCTAAATTTTAAGCAAAGGGAGGGAGAAAATCTGAAAGACGCTTGGTATAGAATTTGCAATGCTCAAAATAGATCTACCAGGAAGCAATCTACTTCAGTTCTTCTTCGTAATTTTTACGTAGGTGCTAATCCTTGGTATAGATATATCCTTGATACCATTACTGGAGGGAATTTTTTGGGTAGCCATACTTTTGATTCCTATAATGCTTTATTAGATTTATTCGGCACCCCACCTCTTTTGATTAATGGAACTATGTTAATTTGGAGCATGTTATGCAAAGACTTGAAATTATTGAGAATAAAGTTGCTACCATTGAATCAATTGAAAATCTTGATAAAAAGATCCACAATCAAATTACCCAATATTGATCTAAGGTAGGGATGACTTTGAAGAATATTAAAGAAAAAGAACCCATAGTTAATGAGAAAATAAATCTAGATTCCACAAGAATCGATAAACTTGAGGGTATCATTACCAACTTGGGAACCGCTTTTTCTTCCGTACAAAACACGCCAAGTTCTTCTACTAAAAATACTAAGCTAATGTATGTTCCTAAGAATAAGGGTGAATTATCTAGTAAGGAAACTGCGGATCTTAAATCTATAAGTGTTCATCCCAATCATTTTACTATCATTAAGGAATCTTTTGCCATAAATGAATTTTTTGATCTTTTGCCTGAAAATTTGACAATTACTAGAAAGAAAGAGAATTCTAAAGAAGGTAGATGCCTCATTGAGGAATTGCCTACCAAACATGGCAATACCTATATCTATCTTCGCTTTTATGCCTAGCTAGGGGCGTTAAACGATAGCGCTTGTTGGGAGGCAACCCAATTTTATTTTGTGTTCTTTGTTTTTGTTCCTGTTTAGTGTTAAATTTTGTTTCTACTTTCTGTTTAGATGTGGTTTTATGTTTTAATTAGTGTTTGTGCCAAGTAGAACCTATGGGATAAGCTATGATAATAGTTGATTTGATTCTGCTAAAAAGCAGAAACTTTGCACTCACGAGAAAAAATTCAATAAATCACAGAAACGTGCTTTTGCATTGATTCTTTTTGCTGCTAATCAATAAACAAATTTTCCAGTACGTCCTATTTTGGTAGAATTTTAGAGTTCCAGAAGTTTGCGTTAGTTACAGACTGCTACAGACTGTTCTGTTTTTGACAGATTCTGTTTTTCGTGTGTTGTTTGCTTATTTCAATGCATCTATGGCTAATAAAAAAGTTTATAAATCATCAGGAAGTTGGAATAGAGTAGGTTTAACACCATTATAAATAAATAATGAGTTCATTACAGTACCTTGAAGTAGTCTTTTGTTTTCTTTCACTAACGGATCTCACGAGATTTCTATTGAGTTTTGTGTTGTGAAGTTTTCAAGTTTTGGGTGAATTCTTTCGATGGATTATGGAACAAAGAGTGGCAAGAGCCTAAGATTGGGGATGCCCATGGAACCCCCAAGATAATCCAAGAGCACCAAAAAGTCAAAGCTTGGGGATGCCCCGGAAGGCATCCCCTCTTTCGTCTACTTCCATCGGTAATTTACTTGGAGCTATATTTTTATTCACCACATGATATGTGTTTTGCTTGGAGCGTCTTTATTATTTGCGTCTTTGCTCATTAGTTTGCCACAATCATCCTTGCTGTACACACCTTTTGAGAGAGTCATACATGATTTATAATTTGCTAGAATACTCTATGTGCTTCACTTAAATCTTTTGAGCTTGATAGTTTTGCTCATAGTGCTTCACTTATATCTTTTGAGCGTAATAATTTTTGCTCTAGTGCTTCACTTAGATCTTTTAGAGCACGGTGGTGGATTTGTTTTAAAGAAACTATTGATCTCTCATGCTTCACTTAGATTATTTTGAGAGTCGTTAATAGCATGGTAAATTGCTTAATGTTAATATACTTGGTATTCAAGATATGTGAAACTTTCTTTTGAGTGAATTGAATAATAAGATAAGTTTGATGCTTGATAACTGTTTTGAGATATGGAGGTGATAATATCAAAGCAATGTTAGTTGGGGTGATCATGAATTTAAAGAATGCTTGTGTTGAAGTTTGTGATTCTCGTAGCATGCACGTATGGTGAACCGCTTTGTGATGAAGTCGGAGCACAATTTTATTTATTGATTGTCTTCCTTATGAGTGGCAGTCGGGGATGAGTGATGGTATTTTCCTACCAATCTATCCCGCTAGGAGTATGCGTTTAATGCTTTGGTTTTTGATGACTTTTAAATTTTTGCAACAAGTGCATGAGTTCTTTTGATTAATGTTGAGTCCATGGATTATACGCACTCTCACCCTTCCACCATTCCTAGCCTCTCTAATACCACGCACTTTTCGCCGGTATCATACACCCACCATATACCTTCCTCAAAACAGCCACCATACCTACCTATCATGGCATTTCCATAGCCATTCCGAGATATATTGCCATGCAACTTTCCACCGTTCCGTTCATATGACACACATTACTTTTGTCATATTGCTTTTTGCATGAACATGTAGTTGACATTGTATTTGTGGCAAGGCCACCTTCATAAATTTTCATACATGTCGCTCTTGATTCATTGCATATCCCAGTACACCGCCGGAGGCATTCATATAGAGTCATATTTTGTTCTAGTATCGAGTTGTAATTGTTGAGTTGTAAGAAAAATAAAAAGTGTGATGATCATCATTATTAGAGCATTGTCCCAGTGAGAAAAGGATGATGGAAACTATGATTCCCCCATAAGTCGGGATGAGACTCCAGACTTTATGAGAAAAAAAAAGAGCCAAAGAAGCCCACCAAAAAAAAGGAAAAAAAAGAGAAAAAAATATGAGAGAAAAAGAGAGAAGGTACAATGCTACTATCCTCTTTCCACACTTGTGCTTTGAAATAGCACCATGATCTTCATGATAGAGAGTCTCATATGTTATCACTTTCATTTACTAGTGGGAATTTTTCATTTTAGAACTTGGCTTGTATGTTCCAATGATGGGCTTCCTCAAAATGCCCTAGGTCTTCGTGAGCAAGCAAGTTGGATGCACCCCACTAGTTTTCTTTTGTTGAGCTTTCATATATTTATAACTCTAGTGCATCTGTTGCATGGCAATCCCTATTCACTCACATTGATATCTATTGATGGGCATCTCCATAGCCCATTGATACGCCTAGTTGATGTGAGACTATCTTCTCCTTTTTGTCTTCTCCACAACCACCATTCTATTCCACCTATAGTGCTATGTCCATGGCTCACGCTCATGTATTGCGTGAAAGTTGAAAAAAGTTTGAGATTTCTAAAGTATGAAAAAATTGCTTGGCTCGTCATCGGGGTTGTGCATGATTAAATAGTTTGTGTGATGAAGATAGAGCATAGCCAGACTATAAGATTTTGTAGGGATAACCTTCTTTAACCATGCTATTTTGAGAAGACATGATTGCTTTGATTAGTATGCTTGAAGTATTATTACTTTTATGTTAATATGAACTTTTGTCTTGAATCTTTCGGATCTGAATATTCATGTCACAATTAAGAAGATTTACATTGAAATTATGCCAAAGTATCACTCCACATCAAAAATTCTTTTTTATCATTTACCTACTCGAGGACGAGCAGGAATTAAGCTTGGGGATGCTTGATACGTCCCCAACGTATCTATAATTTTTGATTACTCCATGCTACTTTGTCTACTGTTTTGGACTATATTGGGCTTTATTTTCCACTTTTATATTATTTTTGGGACTAACCTATTAACCGGAGGCCCGGCCCAGAATTGCTGTTTTTTGCCTATTTCAGTATTTCGAAGAAACAGAATATCCAACGAAGTCCAAACGGAATAAAACCTTCGGGAACGTGATTTTCTCACTGAACGTGATCCAGGAGATTTGGACCCTGCTCCAAGGAACAGCCGTGGAAGTCACGAGGGTGGAGGGCGCCCCCCCTAGGCGCGCCCCCTACCTCATGGGCCCCCTGTTGCTCCACCGACGTACTCCTTCCTCGTATATATACCTACGTACCCCCGTCAGATCAAATACGGAGCCAAAAACCTAATTCCACCACCGCAACTTTCTGTATCCGCGAGATCCCATCTTGGGCCTGTTCCGGAGCTCCGTCAGAGAGGGAATCTACCACGGAGGGCTTCTACATCAACACCATAGCCTCTCCGATGAAGTGTGAGTAGTTTACTTCAGACCTTCGAGTCCATAGTTATTAGCTAGATGGCTTCTTCTCTCTTTTTGGATCTCAATACAATGTTCTCCCCCTCTCTTGTGGAGATCTATTTGATGTAATCTTCTTTTTGCGGTGTGTTTGTTGAGACCGATGAATTGTGGGTTTATGATCCAGCTTATCTATGAACAATATTTGATTCTTCTCTGAATTCTTTTATGTATGATTGAGTTATCTTTACAAGTCTCTTTGAATTATCCGTTTGGTTTGGCCAACTAGATTGGTAGTTCTTGCAATGGGAGAAGTGTTTAGCTTTGGGTTCAATCTTGCGGTGTCCTTACCCAATGACAGAAAGGGTTGCAAGGCACGTATTGTATTGTTGCCATCGAGGATAACAAGATGGGGTTTTTATCATATTGCATGAATTTATCCCTCTACATCATCTCATCTTGCTTAAGGCGTTACTCTGTTTTACTTAATACTCTAGATGCATGCTGGATAGCGGTCGATGAGTGGAGTAATAGTAGTAGATGCAGAATCGTTTCGATCTACTTGTCTTGGACGTGATGCCTATATACATGATCATACCTAGATAATCTCATAATTATTCGCTTTTCTATCAATTGCTCAATAGTAATTTGTTCACCCACCGTAGAATACTTATGCTCCTGAGAGAAGCCACTAGTGAAACCTATGGCCCCCGGGTCTATTCTCATCATATCAATCTCTACTGCTTTATTTACTTGCTTTGTTTTTACTTTGCCTTTTACTTTTTACTTTGCATCTCTATATCAAAAATACCAAAAATATTATCTCTATCAGATCTCACTCTCGTAAGTGACCGTGAAGGGATTGACAACCCCTAAGCGTTGGTTGTGAGTTGCTATCGTTTTGTGTAGGTACGAGGGACTCGTGCGTGATCTCCTACTGGATTGATACCTTGGTTCTCAAAAGCTGAGGGAAATACTTACGCTACTTTACTGCATCATCCTCTCCTCTTCGGGGAAATCCAATGCAGTGCTCAAGAGGTAGCACACCTCCGCGTTCAACACACGTACAGAGCGGAGACATCTCCCGTGCCTTGATCCAGCAAGGAGGAGGGAGAGGTTGAGGAAGAGAGCTCCAATAGCAGCACGACGGTGTGGTGGTGATGTAGCGGCAGTACTCCGGCAGGGCTTCGCCAAGCTTTTGCGGAGGAGGAGAGGTGTTGGGGAGGGGAGGGGATGCGCCTTGAACGTGGTGTTGCATCCCTCCCCTCGCCCCTCTATTTATAGGAGGAGGGGGAAGGGGGCCGGCCCCCTCTAGATGAGATCTAGAGGGGGGGCGGCGGCCAAGGGGGGACTTGCCCCCAAGCAAAGGGGCCGCCCCCTTTAGGGTTCCCCCCCCCAACCCTAGGCGCATGGGCCCAAGGGGGGGATGCACTGATCCCTCCAAGGGCTGGTTCCCTTCCCACTACGGCCCATGAGGCCCTCCGGAAGTGGTGGCCCCTCCCGATGGAGCCCCGGAACCCTTCCGGTGGCCCCGGTACAATACCGGTATGCCCCGGAACTTTTCCGGTGACCGTATGACTACTTCCCATATATAAATCTTCACCTCCGTACCATTCCGGAACTCCTCGTGACATCCGGGATCTCATCCGGCACTCTTAACAACATTCGGTAATCACATACAAGTCTTCCTAATAACCGTTGCGTCTTCGAACATTAAGTGTGTAGACCATATGGGTTCGGGAATCACGCAGACATGACCGAGACAGCTCTCCGGCCAATAACCAACAGCGGGATCTGGATACCCATGTTGTCTCCCACATGTTCCACGATGATCTCATCGGATGAACCACGATGTCGAGGATTCAAGTAATCCCGTATGCAATTCCCTTTGTCAAACGGTACGTTACTTGCCCGAGATTCGATCGTCGGTATCCCAATACCTCGTTCAATCTCATTACGGAAAGTCACTTTACTCGTTACATAATGCATGACCCCGTGACTAATCACTTAGTCACATTGAGCTCATTATGATGATGCATTACCGAGTGGGCCCAGAGATACCTCTCCATCATACGGAGTGACAAATTCCAGTCTCGATTCGTGCCAACCCAACATACACTTTCGGAGATACCTGTACTGCACCTTTATAGTCACCCAGTTACATTGTGATGTTTGGTACACCCAAAGCACTCCTATGGTATCCGGGAGTTACACAATATCATGGTCTAAGGAACTGATACTTGACATTAGAAAAGCTTTAGCAAACGAACTACATGATCTTGTGCTATGCTTAGGATTGGGTCTTGTCCATCACATCATTCTCCTAATGATGTGATCTCGTTGTCAATGACACCCAATGTCCTAGTCAGGAAACCATGGCCATCTGTTGACCAACGAGCTAGTCAACTAGAGGCTCACTAGGGACATGTTGTGGTCTATGTATTCACACATGTATCACTGTTTCCGGTTAATACAATTATAGCATGAATAACAGACAATTATCATGAACAAGGAAATATAATAATAATCATTTTATTATTGCCTCTAGGTCATATTTCCAACAAAACATTTATCATGAAATAAGGAAATAAATAATAACTTTATTATTGCCTCTAGGGCATATTTCCTTCACCCATTACAGCAGCAGAAGAAGAAGGGACGGAAAAGAAAGACTAACAAGGGTGCAAGCCAGCCGGCACCAAGTATGATCCATGCTTAGGACGGGCCACCTTCACCTAAGGATATCTCGAGGAGGGTGCATGTGGCGGTTAGGCCGATGCTACCGACTAATCTGCTCAATGCTGCAACCGGTGCTATGCGGAGTCTGCATGACAGTGTTCTTTCTTTGGAGAAGTGGCGTCTCTCCGAGAATGATGTGGCATACCCGGTTTTCATGGACAAGGTGCCAGAGGGCAAGGGCTTTGTCGATAGCGCCATCGGGGGTATTATGATCGTCATGCGGTTTGCTGACATCTTCGCTAT
Organism: Triticum dicoccoides; assembly: GCF_002162155.2. Taxonomy (NCBI): domain Eukaryota; kingdom Viridiplantae; phylum Streptophyta; class Magnoliopsida; order Poales; family Poaceae; genus Triticum; species Triticum dicoccoides. The sequence continues at coordinate 687,082,356 of NC_041391.1, forward strand.
GTTTAACCTTCATCCGCTGCACTACACCTTCATTCGGCTATTTTCGCTGAGTATGGAGATGCGGATCATTAGAGACAACACCCCAGACATCGTGATAGTCGCCCCCTTCTACATGCGTGCCAAGATCTTGGGCAACGCTGGGGACCGGCAAGTCGCGAGTTCATACCTCGAATTCGTCATTCTGGCAAACCTAGATAAGGATAACTTCCTCGTGTCTTACTTTCCCAAGTAAGTCATCCCCTCACCGCCCCGTAACATATGATTTCTTTTTCGATCGTTCTTTGTTTTTCTAACATTCCGTGTTTTGTGCAGTGACACACATTGCACACTCATCCTCTTAAGCCCAAAATATTCCATGGCCACGTATTTCGACTCGGACCGTCAGTCGAAGAAAGACTACACAAATATCAAGAAAGTTCTTGATGAATCTCTTCCCGGCTACGCCAGATCTGGAGGCACCTTCAGCAGGACAATTCGTAGGTACGGCCAGCACGTGTTCACCCACAATACGATGTTCCCCTGCGTCAAGCAGCCGCCTGGCGGTCAGAAGGATGCCTACTACGCCCTCCATCACATGCGTGCGATCATATGGGACCATAATCACCTTCTGCTACCAAATAATCTCAAAGATTGGGCCGCACGCTTGTCGGCAATCTAGGACGCGGACATCAGACAAGAATTCTTTCGCATCCAGTCGGAGTTTGCGGAAATCATCCATCAAGATGTCCTTCGTACCTCGGGGCAGTTCTACCTCAGATTTCAACCGTCCAATAGTGAGATAGAAACAACGCTACAAATGCAGGCTGACAACGACCGCGGTTTCATGACCATCATGGAAGACGGCGGCTTCATCCACGTTCCGGTCCCTGAGTCGAGTCAAAAGTAGTGATGCTATGTAGGTATGAAATATCGATTAGCTCATGTTGTAATTAAACTTTAATGAACTTGTATGACTCTTTGGTTTGGACAGTCGTTCAACTTATATGTAATCGATGCTATTTATTAGTAGGACCATGAGTTGTGCTATTAATGTGTTGCTTTTCTCTTCCAATCCTTTTGTTGCATACATATATATTGCTTATGTATTGTCTGTGAATTACTACTAACATTTTGTTTGGCTAGTGCATAGAGATGCCGTCGTATGTCATGTACAAGGGTAAGGTTCCCGGAGTCTATGACGACTGGGAGGAGTGTCGGAGAAAGGTTCACCATTTTAGCGGTAACAGTTACAAAGGGTACACCACTAGGGCGGAGGCGGAAGCTAGATACACGCCCTATCTAGCGGGAGAGAGGAGGGAGCGTTGGAAGAACCGGATGAAGACCAGTTTCATCGCGATGATGCTCATCGTGATGACCGCAGCTCTCTTCTATGTGATGGTAGTTTAGATGATCGATATTGACTTGTAGTGTGAAGACAAACTCACTACTCGCGGTATCGAGACTTGTAATGTTCTAACTTCGTTCGGTATTTTGTATTCGGAGACTAATATGATGAATTGTATTCGGAGACTAATCTTCTATTGTATTCGATAAATCTGTTGTTTATATGGTGTGTTGTCTATATTATGTGCAGTAACATATTTTGTAACCTGTGCAAATATCAGAAAAGAAAAAAATTCCTAAAATTCATACTAGTGGCGCACCTCACTGCACTTTAGTGGCGCACTGCAATAAGCACACTAGTGGCGCATTATCTAGGAGTGCACCATTAGTAACCCAGAGCACAAGGTAAATATGGCCCCCTGGGAGGCATACTAATGGCGCACCCTTTGACATATTAATGGCGCACTCCCTGGTGGGCCACTATTGTCTGGTATACTAATGGCGCACCAAGGGTGTGCCATTAGTATTAACTATTAGTGGCGTGATGCTAGTGGCGCACCTGTAGTGCGCCATTAATGGCCAAAACAGGTGCGCCACTAGCAAGCCTTTTCCTAGTAGTGGAAAAGGGAATAATCATGACCATATCCAAGGCAATGATCATGTATATAGGCATCACGTCCAATATTAGTAGACCAACTCCTACCTGCATCTACTACTATTACTCCACACATCGACCACTATACAGTATGCATCTAGTGTATTAAGTTCATGGAAAAATGGAGTAATGCAATAAGAATGATGACATGATGTAGACAAGATAAACTCACATTTGAATAAACCCCATCTTTTTACCCTTAATAGCAATGATAAATTCGTGTCATGTCCCTTTCTGTCACTGAGATTGAGCACAGCAAAATCGAACCAATCACAAAGCACCTCTTCCCATGGCAAGAAAAGTCAATCTAGTTGGCCAAACCAAACAAAAATTTCGAAGAAGAAATACAAGGCTATAACAATCATGCATATAAGAGTTCAACAAAGACTCAAATAACATTCATGGATAGAACTGATCATAAACCCACAATTCATCGGATCCCAACAAACACATCGCAAAAGGTCATTACATCAAATAGATCTCCAAGAACATCGAGGAGAACATTGTATTGAAGATAATAGAGAGAGAAGAAACCATCTAGCTACTAGCTATGGACCCGTAGGTCTGTGGTAAACTACTCATACATCAGCGGAGGGGCAAGGGTGATGATGATGAACCCCTCCGTGATCGTTGCGCCCTTCGGCAGGGTGTCGGAAAAGGCCTCTAGCTTGGATCTTGTGGTTCTGGAACTTGCGGCGGCTGGAAAATGTTGGAAATATGCCCTAGAGGCAATAATAAAATGATTATTATTATATTACCTTGTTCATGATAATTTTCTATTGTTCATGCTATAATTGTATTAACCAGAAATAGTGATACATGTGTGAATACATAGACCACAACATGTCCCTAGTGAGCCTCTAGTTGACTAGCTCGTTGATCAACGGATAGTCATGGTTTCCTGACTATGGACATTGGATGTCGTTGATAACGGGATCACATCATTAGGAGAATGATGTGATGGACAAGACCCAATCCAAAGCATAGCACAAGATCGTGTAGTTCGTTTGCTAAAGCTTTTCTAATGTCAAGTATCAGTTTCTTAGACCATGAGATTGTGTAACTTCCAGATACCATAGGAGTGCTTTGGGTGTACCAAACATCACAACGTAACTAGGTTACTATAAAGGCACACTACAGGTATCTCCGAAAGTGTCTGTTGGGTTGGCACGAATCGAGACTGGGATTTGTCACTCCGTATGACGGAGACGTATCTCTGGGCCCACTCGGTAATGCATCATCATAATAAGCTCAATGTGACCAAGTGGTTGGTCACGGGATCATGCATTACGTAACGAGTAAACTGACTTGCCGGTAACGAGATTGAATGAGGTATTGGGATACCGACGATCGAATCTCGGGCAAGTAACGTACCGATTGACAAAGGGAATTGTATACGAGATTACTTGAATACTCGACATCATGGTCCATCCGATGAGATCATCGTGGAACATGTGGGAACCAACATGGGTATCCAGATCCCGCTGTTGGTTATTGGACGGAGAGCTGTCTCGGTCATGTCTGCATGATTCCCGAACCCGTAGGGTCTACACACTTAAGGTTCAGTGATGCTAGGGTTATTAGGAAGACTTGTATGTGATTACCGAATGTTTTTTGGAGTCCCAGATGAGATCCCAAACGTCACGAGGAGTTCCGGAATGGTCCGGAGGTGAAGATTTATATATGGGAAGTTGTAATACGGTCACCGGAAAGTTTCGGGGTCATACCGGTATTGTACCGGGGCCACCAGATGGGTTCCTGGGGTCCGCCAGGAGGGGCCACCTCTCCCGGAGGGCCTCATGGGCCGTGGAGGGAAGGGAACCAGCCCCTAGTGGGCTGGGCGCATCCCCCCCTTGGACCCAAGCGCCTAGGGATTGGGGGGAAACCCTAAGGGGGGCGCATCCCTTGCTTGGGGGGCAAGTCCCCCCCCCTTGCCCCCCCCCCCTCTAGATCTCATCTAGAGGCGGCCGGCCACCTTCCTCCTCCCCCTATAAATAGAAGGGCGAGGGGAGGGCTGCACACACACCTCCAAGGCGCAGCCCCTCCCCTCCCCAACACCTCTCCTCCTCCGCAGAAGGTTGGCGAAGCCCTGCCGGAGTGCTGCCTCTCCATCACCACCACGCCGTCGTGCTGCTGTTGGATCTCTCTTCCTCAACCTCTCCCTCCTCTTTGCTGGATCAAGGCGCGGGAGACATCTCCACTCCGTACGTGTGTTGAACGCGGAGGTCCGTCCGTTCGGCACTAGGATCTTCGGTGATTTGGATCACGACGAGTACGACTCCATCAACCCCGTTCTCTTGAACGCTTCCGCTCGCGATCTACAAGGGTATGTAGATGCACTCCAATCTCTATTGTTGCTAGATGACTCCATAGATTGATCTTGGTGATGCGTAGAAAAAATTTATTTTCTACAACAATCTCCAACAGTGGTATCAGAGCTAGGTCTATGTGTAGTTTCTATGCACGAGTAGAACACAATTTTGTTGTGGGCGTAGATTTTGTCAATTTACTTTCCACTACTAGTCTTATCTTGTTTCGGCAACATCGTGGGATGAAGCGGCCCGGACCGACCTTCCACGTACACTTACGTGAGACAGGTTCCACTGACTGACATGCACTAGTTGCATAAGGTGGCTAGCGGGTGTCTGTCTCTCCCACTTTAGTCAGATCGGATTCGATGAAAAGGGTCCTTATGAAGGGTAAATAGAAATTGGCATATCACGTTGTGGTTTTGGCGTAGGTAAGAAACGTTCTTGCTAGAACCCTATGGAAGCAATGTAAAAACTTGCAACAACAATTATAGGACGTCTAACTTGTTTTTGCAGCATATGCCTTGTGATATGATATGGCCAAAAGGATGTGATGAATGAAATATATGTGATGTATGAGATTGATCATGTTCTTGTAATAGGAATCACGACTTGCATGTCGATGAGTATGACAACCGGCAGGAGCCATAGGAGTTGTCTTTATTTATTGTATGACCCGCGTGTCACTGAATAACGCCATGTAATTACTTTACTTCTTTGCTAAACCGTTAGCCATACTAGTAGAAGTAATAGTTGGCGAACAACTTCATGGAGACACGATGATGGAGATCATGGTGTCATGCCGGTGACGAAGATGATCATGGCGCCCCGAAGATGGAGATCAAAGGAGCAATATGACATTGTCCATATCATGTCACTATTTGATTGCATGTGATCTTTATCATGTTTTTACATCTTATTTGCTTAGAACGACGGTAGTAAATAAGATGATCCCTCATAATAATTTCAAGAAAGTGTTCCCCCTAACTGTGCACCATTACAAAACTTCGTTGTTTCGAAGCACCACATGGTGATCGGGTGTGATAGATCCTAACGTTCGCATACAACGGGTGTAAGCCAGATTTACACATGCAAAACACTTAGGTTGACTTGACGAGCCTAGCATGTACAGACATGGCCTCGAAACAAAAGAGACCGAAAGGTCGAACATGAGTTGTATAGAAGATATGGTCAACATGAAGATGTTCACCGATGATGACTAGTCCGTCTCATGTGATGATCGGACACGGCCTAGTTGACTCGGATCAAGGATCACTTAGATGACTAGAGGGATGTCTATCTGAGTGGGAGTTCATTAAATAATTTGATTAGATGAACTGAATTACCATGAACTTAGTATAAAACTTTTGCAATATGTCTTGTAGATAAAATGGCCCACGCTAATGTTGCCCTCAACTTCAACGCGTTCCTAGAGAAAACCAAGCTGAAAGACGATGGCGGAAACTATACAGACTGGGTCCGGAACTTGAGGATCATCCTCATAGCTACCAAAAGAGCATATGTCCTAGATGCACCGCTAGGTGAAGCACCCATTTTCCCAGCAACTCAAGACGTTATGAACGCCTGGTAGTCGCGTAGTGATGATTACTCCCTGGTTCAGTGCGGCATGCTTTACAGCTTAGAACTGGGGCTCCAAAAGCGTTTTGAGCAGCACGGAGCATATGAGATGTTCCAAGAGCTGAAAATGGTTTCCCAAGCTCATGCCCGGGTCGAGAGATATGAACTCTCCGACAAGTTCTACAGTTGTAAGATGGAGGAGAATAGTTCTGTCAGCTAGCACATACTCAAAATGTCTGGGTTGCACAACCGCTTGTCTCAGCTGGGAGTTAACCTCCCGGATGATGCGGTCATTGACAGGATCCTTCAGTCGCTCCCACCTAGCTACAAGAGCTTTGTGACGAACTACAATATGCAGGGGATGGTGAAAACTATTCCTGAGGTATTTTCAATGCTGAAATCAGTGGAGGTCGAAATCAAAAAGGAACATCAAGTGTTGATGGTCAATAAAACCACTAGTTTCAAGAAAGGCAAGGGTAAAAAGAACTTCAAGAAGGACGGCAAGGGAGTTGCCGCGCCCGGTAAGCCAGTTGCCGGGAAGAAGCCAAAGCATGGACCCAAACCTGAGACTGAGTGCTTTTATTGCAAGGGAAGCGGACACTGGAAGCGGAACTACCCCAAGTACTTAGCGGACAAGAAGGCCGGCAACACCAAAGGTATATGTGATATACATGTGATTGATGTGTACCTTACCAGTACTCGTAGTAGCTCCTGGGTATTTGATACCGGTGCGGTTGCTCATATTTGTAACTCAAAACAGGAGATGCAGAATAAACGGAGACTAGCGAAGGACGAGGTGACGATGCGCGTCGGGAATGGTTCCAAGGTCGATGTGATCGCCGTCGGCATGCTACCTCTACATTTACCTACAGGGTTAGTGTCGGTGTCAAAACCGGCGGATCTCGGGTAGGGGGTCCCGAACTGTGCGTCTAGGCGGATGGTAACAGGAGACAAGGGACATGATGTTTTACCCAAGTTCGGGACCTCTTGATGGAGGTAAAACCCTACGTCCTGCTTGATTGATATTGATGATGTGGGTATTACAAGAGTAGATCTACCACGAGATCAAGGAGGCTAAATCCTAGAAGCTAGCCTATGGTATGATTGTTGTTCGTTCTATGGACTAAAGCCATCCGGTTTATATAGACACCGGAGAGGGCTAGGGTTACATAGAGTCGGTTACAATGGTAGGAGATCTACATATCCGTATCACCAAGCTTGCCTTCCACGCTAAGGAAAGTCCCATACGGACACGGGACGAAGTCTTCAATCTTGTATCTTCATAGTCTTGGAGTCCGGCCGATGATGATAGTTCGACTATCCAGACACCCCCTAGTCCAGGACTCCCTCAGTAGCCCCTGAACCAGGCTTCAATGATGACGAGTCCGGCGCGCATATTGTCTTCGGCATTGCAAGGCGGGTTCCTCCTCCGAATAATTTATAGAAGATTGTGAACACCAGGATAGTGTCCGGCTCTGCAAATTAAATTCCACATACCACCATAGAGAGAATAATATTTACACAAATTTAATCTGCTGACGTATTTTGTGGCGTGACGTCACACCACCACCAAGCTTTTACTCGAATTGTTTTTATTGTACCACCTCAGCATGTTTAGCGAAGCGGTTTCCTTGGCACGTCTTGTCGAAGCAGAGATCGTGTTCCCCTTATTCCGGGATTCCCATCAATATGGACGTGGGTAACCCAACCGCGCCCGTTGCCACGCCCCCTCCATCGAAGGCGGGTTCCAAACGGTTACAGGGACGACTCTTGGTATTCTCCCTCTTTATAATGAGACCAAGGCTCATTCTTTTTCTTCAATCCTCAATCGAATCCGCCCCTCGCCCTGAGTTCCAACACCCAGGGGCCCAGATTCGGGTACTTTCGACCTTCGACAATGTCCGGCTCTGACCTACGAGGCCGGTGGATGCCCTCCTCCGTCACGGAAGAGGGCGTGCTAAAGCTGAGAGACGCTAGGTACTTAACCTACGAGATTTCGCATAGGTTTCCTGCCCAAGGGCAAGTTATTCCTACTCCCGAGCCCGACGAGAGTGTCGTGTTCGTGTCTCACCTTCGTCGGGGTTTAGGCTTCCCGATGGATCCCTTCGTGAGGGGGCTCATGTTTTACTATGGGCTGGAATTCCATGACTTGGCTCTAGAGTCCTTCCTCCACATCTCATCATTCGTTGTCGTCTGCGAAGCCTTCCTCCGCACTACCCCTCACTTCGGCTTGTGGCTCAAAACCTTCAACGTGGAGCCGAAGATGGTTGAGGGGCGTCAGGTAGAGTGCGGCGGGGCGGTTATAAGCAAGAGGGCCGATGCTCCATGGCCCGAGGGCTCTTTTCAGGAGGAGCTCGGCTTGTGGCAACAGGAGTGGTTCTATATCACCGCTCCCAGGGGCAGCAGGCAGAGGCCGCCGCCCGCCTTTCGCCCGGGCCCTCCACAACGGCTAACGTCATGGGTCAACAAAGGGCTTGACTGGGGGCTGTCCAAAGACATACCCCTGTTGCAGGGCCGGATTCAAGACCTCCAAGAAAGGGAGATCAATCTGGTCGTAGTGGCACAGGTTATGCTGATTCGGCGCCTTCTGCCCTGCAAACGTCGCCCCCTCCGCCTGTGGGAATTTAATCCGGAGGGACCACGAGCTCTCCAACACTTCATGGGTTTGACACCCGTGGAGATGTACAAACTGTTCTTCGGATCACAAGAGATGCGTCCGAACTTGACCGAGGACACCGACCTAAGCTGTAATTGCCCGGATACTCAAGTAAGTAGCCCTGTGTCTGGACACATTGTTCATTTATTTATCATAGGTTTGCCTTTTAACCAGCTATCCCTTGGACAGGAGTGGATAGCGCGAACAAGACTGATACGGTGTCCGGCCCCCCTCCCTGAGACCACGCTGGATCCCGTGTTAATCAAAATGTTGGAGGTTGCATCTTCGGAGGAGGGCGAGAGGGGGCACAGGGAAACTACCACCTCTGCCAAGGAGGCTTTCAGTAAGGGGGGAATCGAGAATCCCTCCCTCCAGGGGGAGAAGAGGACCGCTTCTGAAGACCCGGAGGCCAAGGCCTCAAAGCGGGGAAAGAAATCTGCACCGGAAGGTCCTGTGCCGGGAAGAGCCCCGGCCGCACAGTCTCCCCAAAGGAATCAGCCCTCCAGCGAGCCGTAAGTAAAAAGGGGGAATTTTTTAATAGGGGACATCCCTACTTTATTTCTAAGGGTAACCGAAGTTTTCACCTTGTAGTTCGGATCTCAGCCCTTCTCAGCAGAGCTCATCTTCGGGGGACCTTCGTCCGGAGATGATGGAGAGCGAAACGCCTCCATCTGCTGCCCCGTCGGGCGGGGCGGACGACCCTGAGGTGTCGTCACAGAGGGTCTCCCCGAGTCCGGCGGGGCCGGGGAGTTCGGCACCCACTGGAGTACGGTCGGTGGAGCTGCAGGATTTGCTCGAGAGGGCGTCTATCTCAGAAGATCACCGCACATTAATGAGTATGGTGATTGAAAGGATCTCATCCGCCGAGAGCGGGTTGCATGAGGCCGTCAGAAGTTTGCTGACGGGGTTTGAGGTACGCAAAAAATGACATACCTTTTGACAGTTTTGCACATGGAGTGCGCCCTGTATAGATAGTAGCCCCTGAGACTTGGTATGCTGTCGAAAGCGACAGCGTGCCGAGGGTCATAATCTCAGTTATAGAATGTCGCCCTTCCTATGCAGGTGGCGGAACGTTCGGTGGCCAGCCGAACTGATGGAGTTGCCAAGCTGAAGCGGCAACTCGATGTTGCGGATGCGGACATCGTGCTGGTCAATAAATGACTTGACGAGTCACAAGGTAGGTGGTTCTCGGCGGTCACCTAGGAAGGGAGCTGATGCCCGTTCCTTACAATTTATATGCTTGATGCAGATGGTGCCGCTGCTGTGGAATTCTTCGAGCAGAGCTTGCTCGAGCCAAGGAGCAAGCCAGGAAAAGTGATGCGGCTGCTTCGAAGGCAGCGGAAGAGCTAAAAGCCGAAAAGGTTGCTCACTGCCGAAGCAGGGAGGAGATGGCCAGAATGGCCGTGAAATTAAAAGATGCTACCGACCGCTATGAGGTTCTTGAAAGAGAACGCCGAGCGGAGCAAGAGGACCTGAAGAAGGCCACCGCCGAAGCCAAGGATGCCCGTTGTGCGATGCGGGCTATGAAGGAGGGACTGCGTCAGGCCGGAGACATTGCGGCGGTAAAGCCCTTTCTGCTGCGTAGGAAGTTCACGGATCCGAAGTATGCTCAGTTGGGCCAATTGTGTGGTGCGGAGGACCCTTATCTGGATTTGGCGGCGAGTGCGGCGGACGCAGTCGTGCACTTCCAAAGCCAGAAGGATCACGAAATGGAAGAGCTTTTCTGGTCTCAATTCCATAGTCCGGAGCGTCCACTTCCGTTGACCGATCGGTTGGCTGAGTGGGCTGAGCTGAATAGATTGTCCGGACTTGCTATGACGGATGTGGTGGCTCATCTGTGGCCAGAGAGGCCCAAGCCGGAGAGTTATTTTGGCTTGTTGCAGCAATTCCTTGGGGCGGTGCCGCATATCAAGGCGATGAAGCGGTCGGCATGCATAGAGGGTGCACGGATGGCTCTCGCCCGTGTTAAGACCTACTGGGCGGAGATGGATGCCATCGATGTTGCATCCCGAGGTTCGGACAAAAGCCGATTACCCGCTGAGCACTATTTTGAGGAAGTCCTGCAGGGCGCTCGTTTAATAGAGTCGCAGTGCTCGAAAGATGTTATGTTCAAATGACATGTATGATTTGTGAGATCATGTTTATAATGTAAAGGCTTTTTATACTTGTGCATTCAAGTATTGAACTATCTCCTGTGCGGCCGTATATGTATGTATAACCTGAAAGATGGCAGTCTTTGGCTTCAGCCCCCACGCACATGGTGCGGGGGTGTTTGCAAAAAAAGCGCTTTTTCACACTTAATCCAACGTCTTGGTCCTTTGAAGGAGGTGATAGCATAGCAAACTAGGCAACCGGACTATAATGCTTTATCACTTTCACTTAGCCATAGGAGCTCGATGGTCGGGCTACTATATAGCCCCTAGAGGCACCGCGCTCTCTGAACTCGGGGCGCGTATGTGCCTGACCGGGAAGCAGTCCTTCGTCAAAGCGGAGGAATTCTAAACATTCCAGTAGTAGATCAAGTGGTTGACCAGTCTCTCGCTATATCATGACAGTCAGTTTTTGGCTTTCTCTACTGAGGTGCTCGCCCGGCCGAACCGGGGCACAATCGCAGTAGTTCTCCTGGTGCCGCGTTAGCCGATGGAGCGGAACGTAAGGCAGCAAAACACAGGAGCCGGGCAAACCCAACATTTGACCAAAGACATGATTCGGAGCTGATGCATATAAGGCCTAACTCGAGACGCCGAACACTCCTTGAGGTATTCGGTCTTTATGATACCGGGCAGAGCAATGCCCTAAGCCCCTAGTGTCCAGGTACGGGCGAGAACTTCTGACGCAGCCGATGCCAAAACGCCAGCCTCCTCCTCGGTTATGGTAGGAAACCGGGGGATGTGTATCAACAAGAGACAGTAAGAAAGGTTTACGTAGGGTCTTAATCTGAAAAGAATCCTTGCAACGGGTCCCTGCTGCACGTCTGCGCCTGTGTCTCCGTTGTGCTGTATCCTGGACGGGTGTAGCACGTGCTTCATCTGTAAAAGAGAAGAACTTAGTTTGGAAAAAATATCATGCAAAAGATGTATTTAAAATAAAGTATGATAAAGTTGAGCTTTGTTGGCTCTCATTGTTTATACGTGCAGCCCCTTGTAAAGAGGTATGCGGCTGGGAAGCCCCTTGTTTATTTATGCCGGACTCGCCTAACCGTGTCTGAGGTCTGAATGACCTGTTTTTAGGGGCTTTGACCAGCAAGGTCGGATTAGTGTGCGGCTGTCAAAGCAGTCTCACATTTTCCGTGGTCAAGGAACACTCGGAGTTACCCTTTAATGAGATTATGCCGCGTGGACCGGGCATTTTAAGCGTAAGAGACGCGTAATGCGGTATTGTGTTAAAGCAGGCGAAAGCTTCGTGTCCCAGTAGTGCTTGATGGCTACTTTTGAATGGGGCGATGTGGAAAATGAGCTTTTCGCGACGGAGGTTGTCGGATGAACCGAACACGACCTCTAGTAGCACAGAGCCTGTACAATTGGCGTAAAGGCCAGGCGTCACTCCTTTGAAGGAAGTGCTGCTACGACGAATTTTGGTAGGGTCTATCCCCATTCTGCGGATGGTGTCCTGGTATAGCAGGTTTATATCGCTGCCGCCATCCATTAGGACTTGTGTGAATTGTAGTCCGTCGATTATGGGATCCAATACCAAAGCAGTCCCTCCTGCATTTCGAACACTTCTGGAGTAATCCTGATGGTCGAAAGTAATTGGTTTAAACATCCAATTTCAGGACTCTGCTGGGGTGGACCGTGTGGTGCGTGTTTTAGCAGGTGCCGCACTATTTTTCCTTGTTATCACATGAAGTGAGTTCACTGTTTTGACTTCCAGTGGGAAAGTCTTCTGTTTTCCGGCGTGCTGCTTGTGGGGTTCGCCGTCGTCTTCGCTTGGTGTGTCGAGCCCCTTGTGTTCGGCGTTAAGTCGGTCGGACTGCTTGAAGACCCAACAATCTCTGTGGGTATGGTTTGCAGGCTTCCCGGGGGTACTATGGATTTGACATATCCTATCCAAGATTTTGTTTAGGTTGGATAGCTCATCACTGTTGTCCTTAAGAGCCAGTGTTTTATTATGCGGTCGAGAGCTTTTGAACCCGGCGTTGACCGCCGTGCTATTTGGGCCATTTTCCTTATTCCGGCGCTAATCTTTTCTGCATCGTGATTTCCCATTTCCATCCCTGACCTCGGATGTACTCGGGTCGCTGGTGCTGCATCTTGCCAGCCAGCTGTCTTCCCCCGCACAAAAGCGGGTCATGAGGCTTGTTAGCGCGGCCATTGTTCTTGGTTTTTCCTGGCCGAGGTGTCTGGCGAGTCATTCGTCTCGGACGTTATGCTTAAAGGCTGCTAAGGCTTCGGCGTCCGGACAGTCGACTATTTGGTTCTTTTTGGTGAGGAACCTGTTCCAGAATTTGCATGCTGACTCTCCGGGCTGTTGAGTTATATGACTTAAATCGTCTGCATCCGGAGGGCGGACATAAGTCCCCTGAAAATTTGCTCGAAACGCATCCTCGAGCTCTTCCCAACTTCCAATGGTATTTTCTGGGAGGCTTTTGAGCCAATGCCGAGCTGGCCCTTTGAGCTTGAGGGGTAGATATTTTATGGCATGGAGATCGTCTCCTCTGGCCATTTGTATGTGTAGGATATAATCCTCAATTCAGACTCCGGGGTCTGTTGTTCCATCATATGCCTCTATGTTTACGGGTTTGAATCCCGCTGGAAATTCATGATCCAGTACCTCATCGGTGAAACATAGTGGGTGTGCGGCGCCCCTGTATTTAGGTGTGCTGTTGTCTTCAAACACTCGGCGGGTTGTGTTGCTCCCTGGAGTCTTCTTTTTTGGCCCATAGATGGACCTGACCGGGCCATCCTTTTTGCGAGGATCCTTATGTGGATCGTGTGCCGGCTTGTGTGCGGCGCCGCTTGCCGCTCTTAGCCTGTCATCTGGTCGTCTATCCAGCCAGGCGGCCTCTTTCTTTTTTGACTGTGGGGGCTCTACGGCCTCCTCGTCAAATTCGGGCAACAGCTTGCGCTTCGGGTAGCTCTTTGCCTGGTGACTATCGCCGTATTTATCTGCGGTATTGAGTACTTTGCTCCATCTCATTCTGAGTGCGTCCTCCACTGTTTTGAGCTTCCGCTTTTGCTTCTTCAAACTTCTTGCAGTGGTGACGAGCCTTTTATGAAGGTTCTTATGCCCCGGTGATGTGTCCGGCGTGAGATCGTCTGGACTGTTGTTTTCGCCGGGGATGTGTTGGTTGTCCAATTCATCCTGTTCGGATGGTTGCTTGGTGGCATGTTCGTCGTCCACTACTTCGCCCTGCTCTAAGGCTGGGTCAGCATGGGTGCCGTTGTTATCGAGGCGGGACTTCGGGCGGCGCTTGCGTCGCCGTTTTGGTTGTTTGTCGGGGGAGTTGTCCTTCGCCATGTCCCGTTGTTCCTCGTTATCGCTTCCCTTTGGTGTATCCACCATGTATACGTCGTAAGTTGAGGTGGCTTTCCAGTGCCCAGTAGGCGCTGGTTCTTGGTCGTCTCCGGCATCGTCGTCCATACCGTCGATGTCTTCGGAGTCGAAGTCTAGCATGTCGGTTAGATCGCCGACAGTGGCTACTAAGTGGGTGGTGGGTGGGCCTTGAATTTCTTCGTTGTCCGCATCCCAACCGTCCTGGCCGCAGTCCAGCCAGGTCTCTCCTGATAACGAGAGATACTTTAGCAAACTCAGGATGTTGCCGAAAGGTGAGTGTTGAAAGGTGTCCGCAGCGGTGAACTCCATGATCGGCGCCCAATCGGATTTGATTGGAGGGGGCGCGGGAGGTTCGGAGTCCGGCGAGGAGTCCGGCACCTCGGAGTCACGAGCTTCACAAGGGATAAGGTCAGTATTTGGCTTCATCACCGTAGAGGTTGCAGCCCCCGAGGCAGTGTCTAGCCACCCGTCCTCGATCTGCGCAGCCGGCTCTGAATTGAGGGTCGGAGCGGACTCGCGTGCGGCCTCCAGGGCACTGTCCGGCTGCAGAGCTAAATCATGCCCATCGTGACAGTGCGGCGCGCTCGGCTGTGGCTCGAATCCATCGAAGATCAAGTCTCCGCGGACGTCAGCCGTGAAGTTCCTGGGTATATGTGATATACATGTGATTGATGTGTACCTTACCAGTACTCGTAGTAGCTCCTGGGTATTTGATACCGGTGTGGTTGCTCATATTTGTAACTCAAAACAGGAGCTGCGGAATAAGCGAAGACTGGCGAAGGACGAGGTGACGATGCGCGTCGGGAATGGTTCCAAGGTCGATGTGATCGCCGTCGGCATGCTACCTCTACATTTACCTACGGGGTTAGTGTCGGTGTCAAAACCGGCGGATCTCGGGTAGGGGGTCCCGAACTGTGCGTCTAGGCGGATGGTAACAGGAGACAAGGGACACGATGTTCTACCCAGGTTCGGGACCTCTTGATGGAGGTAAAACCCTACGTCCTGCTTGATTGATATTGATGATGTGGGTATTACAAGAGTAGATCTACCACGAGATCAAGGAGGCTAAACCCTAGAAGCTAGCCTATGGTATGATTGTTGTTCGTTCTATGGACTAAAGCCATCCGGTTTATATAGACACCGGAGAGGGCTAGGGTTACACAGAGTGGGTTACAATGGTAGGAGATCTACATATTCGTATCGCCAAGCTTGCCTTCCATGCCAAGGAAAGTCCCATCCGGACACGGGACGAAGTCTTCAATCTTGTATCTTCATAGTCTTGGAGTCCGGCCGATGATGATAGTTCGGCTATCCGGACACCCCCTAGTCCAGGACTCCCTCAGTTAGTTTTAAACCTTAATAATTGTTATTTAGTGCCAGCTTTGAGCATGAACATTGTATCTGGATCTTGTTTAATACGAGATAGCTACTCATTTAAATCCGAGAATAATGGTTGTTCTATTTATATGAGAGATATGTTTTATGGTCATGCCCCGCTGGTCAATGGATTATTCTTAATGAATCTCGAACGTGATGTTACACATATTCATAGTGTGAATACCAAAATATGTAAGATTGATAATGATAGTCCCACATATCTGTGGCACTGCCGCCTTGGTCACATTGGCGTCAAACATATGAAGAAGCTCCATACAGATGGGCCTTTGGAGTCTCTTGATTTCGAATCATTTGACACGTGCACCATGCCTCATGGGTAAAATGACCAAGACTCCGTTCTCCGGAACAATGGAGTGAGCAACCAACTTATTGGAAATTATACATACTAATGTGTGCGGTCCAATGAGCGTTGAGGCTGGCAGTGGCTATCGTTATGTTCTCACCCTCACTGATGACTTGAGTAGATATGGGTATGTTTACTTGATGAAACACAAGTCTGAGACCTTTGAAAAGTTCAAGGAATTTCAGAATGAGGTAGAGAATCAACGTGACAGAAAAATAAAGTTCTTACGATCATATCGTGGGGGAGAATATTTAAGTCACGAGTTTGGTATGCACTTGAGGAAATGTGGAATTGTTTCACAACTCACGCCGCCTGGAACACCTCAGCGTAACGGTGTGTCCGAACGTCGTAATCGCACTCTATTGGATATGGTGCGGTCTATGATGTCTCTTACCGATTTACCGCTATCATTTTGGGGGTATGCTTTAGAGACAGCTACATTCACTTTAAATAGGGCACCGTCTAAATCCGTTGAGACGACACCGTATGAATTATGGTTTGGAAAGAAACCTAAGCTGTCGTTTCTAAAAGTGTGGGGATGCGATGCTTATGTCAAGAAACTTCAACCTGAAAAGCTCGAACCCAAGTCGGAAAAATGTGTCTTCATAGGATACCCTAAGGAAACCATTGGGTACATCTTCTACCTCAGATCCGAAGGCAAGATCTTTGTTGCCAAGAACGGGTCCTTTCTGGAAAAAGAGTTTCTCTCGAAGGAAGTAAGTGGGAGGAAACTGGAACTTGATGAAGTACTACCTCTTGAACCGGTAAGCAGCGTAGCTCAGGAAGATGTTCATGTGGTGCCTGCACCGCTAGAGATGGAATTAATGATGATAATCAAGGTACTTCGGATCAAGTTACTACTGAACTTCGTAGGTCCACAAGGACACGTTCCACACCAGAGTGGTATGGCAACCCTGTCCTGGAAATCATGTTGTTACACAACGGTGAACCTTCGAACTACGAAGAAGCGATGGTGTGCCCAGATTCCAACAAATGGCTTGAAGCCATGAATTCCAAGATAGGATCCATGCATGAAAACAAAGTATGGACTTTGACAGACTTGCCCGATGATCGGCGAGCGATAGAAAATAAATGGATCTTTAAGAAGAAGACGGACGCAGATGGTAATGTTACCATCTATAAAGCTCGACTTGTCGCTAAGGGTTATCGACAAGTTTAAGGGGTTGACTACGATGAAACTTTCTCTCCCGTAGCAAAGCTGAAGTCCGTCTGAATCATGTTAGCAATTTCCGCATACTATGATTATGAGATATGGCAAATGGACGTCAAAACGGCATTCCTTAACGGCTATCTTAAGGAAGAACTGTATATGATGCAGCCGGAAGATTTTGTCGATCCTAAGAATGCTAACAAGGTATGCAAGCTCCAGCGATCCATTTATGGGCTGGTGCAAGCATCTCGTAGTTGGAACATTCGCTATAATTGTATTAACCGGAAACAGTGATACATGTGTGAATACATAGACCACAACATGTCCCTAGTGAGCCTCTAGTTGACTAGCTCGTTGATCAACAGATAGTCATTGTTTCCTGATTATGGACATTGGATGTCGTTGATAACGAGATCACATCATTAGGAGAATGATGTGATGGACAAGACCCAATCCTAAGCATAGCACAAGATCGTGTAGTTCGTTTGCTAAAGCTTTTCTAATGTCAAGTATCAGTTTCTTAGACCATGAGATTGTGTAACTCCCGGATACCGTAGGAGTGCTTTGGGTGTACCAAACGTCACAACGTAACTGGGTGACTATAAAGGCACACTACAGGTATCTCTGAAAGTGTCTGTTGGGTTGGCACGAATCAAGACTGGGATTTGTCACTCCGTATGACAGAGAGGTATCTCTGGGCCCACTCGGTAATGCATCATCATAATGAGCTCAATGTGACCAAGTGGTTGGTCACGGGATCATGCATTACGTAACGAGTAAAGTGAATTGCCGGTAACGAGATTGAACGAGGTATTGGGATACCGACGTTCGGATCTCGGGCAAGTAACGTACCGATTGACAAACGGAATTGTATACGGGATTACTTGAATCCTCGACATCGTGGTTCATCCGATGAGATCGTCGTGGAACATGTGGGAACCAACATGGGTATCCAGATCCCGCTGTTGGTTATTGGACGGAGAGTTGTCTCGATCATGTCTGCATGATTCCCGAACCCGTATGGTCTACACACTTAAGGTTTGGTGACGCTAGGGTTATTAGGAAGACTTGTATGTGATTACCGAATGTTGTTCGGAGTCCCGGATGAGATCCCGGACGTCACGAGGAGTTCCGGAATGGTCTGGAGGTGAAGATTTATATATGGTAAGTTGTAATACGGTCACCGAAAAGTTTCGGGGTCATACCGGTATTGTACCGGGGCCACCGTATTGTACCGGGGCCACCGGATGGGTTCCGGGGGTCCACCGGGAGGGGCCACCTCTCCCGGAGGGCCTCATGGGCCGTGGAGGGAAGGGAACCAGCCCCTAGTGGGCTGGGTGCATCCCCCTTGGGCCCATGCGCCTAGGGTTGGGGGGAAACCCTAAGGGGGGCGCCCCCTTGCTTGAGGGGCAAGTCCCTCCCCCCTCTAGATCTCATCTAGAGGGGTCCGGCCCCCTTCCTCCTCCCCCTATAAATAGAGGGGCGAGGGGAGGGCTGCACACACAACTCCAAGGCGCAGACCCTCCTCTCCCCAACACCTCTCCTCCTCCGCAGAAGCTTGGCGAAGCCCTGCCGAGTGCTGCCTCTCCATCACCACCACGCCGTCGTGCTGCTGTGGGAGCTCTCTTCCTCAACCTCTCCCTCCTCCTTGCTGGATCAAGGCGCGGGAGACGTCTCCGCTCCGTACGTGTGTTGAACGCGGAGGTGCCGTCCATTCAGCACTAGGATCTTCGATGATTTGGATCACGACGAGTACGACTCCATCAACCCCGTTCTCTTGAACGCTTCCGCTCGCGATCTACAAGGGTATGTAGACGCACTCCTATCTCTCTCGTTGCTAGATGACTCCATAGATTGATCTTGGTGATGCGTAGAAATTTTTTATTTTCTGCAACGATCTCCAACAGAAAAGTATTTTGTCGACCCCCCTAGGGTTTTGAGGATTTTAGAGTATTTAACTATTTATAGAGGTGTAAGTTGGTGGAGAAGGTTCCCATGGGCTCCACTACCCACCAGGGTGTGCTTGGGCCCCCTATCGCGTCCTGGTGCCTAGTGGACCCCACGGGCCTCCTTCTGTGTGCTCCTTTGGCTCCCTGGGTGTCTTCTGGGAAGAAAAAATCTTCAAAAAGTTTTGATGCATTTGGGATTCATTTGGTATTGATATTCTACGAAGTAAAAAACAAGCAAAAAACAACAACTAGCACTGGGCACTATGTCAATAGGTTAGTCCCAAAAGATGATATAAAGTTGCTAGTAAAGTATATAAAACATCCAAGATTGATAATTTAATAGCATGGAACAATTAGAAATTATAGATACGTTGGAGACATATCAGCTCTAATGATGCCAAGTGCCTCTCCTATGTAGCCTTGTGAGGCTTGCTAGGTTTCTTAGCTTGCATACACGCATGGCACTTAGGGACTTTGGTTAAAGTGAAACTCTAGATTAAATTCATCTTGGTTGGCCGTGTCATAAAATCAAAGTTAACCCGACAAAGATGTGAGTGCCAAACCTCATATTTGTTCATGCTAGAATGAATATGGTTCATGACTTTATTACAGAAATCTACTAGTGAAAGGTGGAACAAACCTCCTCATTCATATCATTTTCCAACAAACAGTCCATATCTTGATATGACTACTTTATTGGGTCTAGTACGAACTTAAGACTTTCTTAACATAGAAGAGAGGCACTAATGAGATTCTTCTTGATAGCGGCAACATATTGCATGTTCTTCAGTTGCTTGATTTTCCCAAAGTAAACTTCAGATCTACCGTGCTAACACCATTAATAGAAGGATGCGAGCCACTTCCCATTAGGACAGAGCCATCTCTAGCGACCGAGTAAGAACAAAACAAAGGCAAATCAACACACACACATGAATGTTGGCACCTGTGTTAACCCGCCAATCTAACCTTAGAACCATCCTTAACCGAGAAGGTGCCAAATTGGAAAGAGAATTCGTTGGTCTTCATCATGCCAATACCAAAAATGTGAATCGCCGGATCTCTAGGGTAGTTGAGAAATGACTTTCAAACCCACATACATCTTATGAATGATTTCATGCCACACTCCATTTTCAGTGAGTAGTTTATATACTCATTTACTCAGAGGGGCTATGTTTTTTTATCTCAAGACCTTGGATTCCAAGACCCCCTTGACTTTTAGGCCGCCATAACACATTCCATCTAGCTAGCCGGTACTTCTTTGATTTGCTATCACGCTACCAAAAATGGATATGAAGTAGTCAAATCTCTGTAGAACCCCTTTTGGAAAGTGGAAGAAGGACAACATGTATAAACCATATTGCTTAGGACAAAATTCATCAAAACCAATCGCCCCACACAAGACTAGAGTTTGGCCTTCCAACTGTCGAACCATTTCTCAAGTCTCTCTTTTGCATATTTTCACTCAGGTATAGTTATGCACCGATGGTGAATCGGAATACCCAGGTACGGAATAGGGAACCTCCCATTTTTTTTCATATTTTTGGTGTCGCTAAATGCGCTGAATAGGGCAATGGCCGAGTTGGCGGCCAAAAAATCTCAGCATAATTAGATGCCAAATCCGTACCTTTACCAAAGCGGAAAGTTCACTCTGATGGGAAATTATTTTTAAGACCGGAAACTCCTCAAAAGCACATAATAAGAGTTTGAGGTTTCTTGCTTTATTGAGTTCGCCATTCATAAAAATTATGGTGTCATCCACATACTGTAGAATGGAAAAGACATCTTCTATTAAGTGAGGAATTAGACCGCTAATTTTACTGGCAACTTTAGCCCATTCAATAAGAATAATTAACATGTCCACTACAATGTTGAACAAAATAGGGGAGTGAAGGTCCCCTGGGCAAGGACTTGAGTCTAGAAATAACAACCAGTATCATCATTGACTTTGATGGTCACACTATCTCAAGAGACGAAACTCTCAACCCATCAACACCATTTTGGCCAGAACCCCTTCATGTGGATAGTTTGCAAAAGAAATGGCCACTTGGCTTTATCGTATGCTTTTTCCAAGTCAATTTTTAAGATGACTCTACTTAATTTTTTCTGGTGAAGATCGTGTATAGTTTCATGCAACACAAAAACTCCATCAAGTATGTTACAACCTTGCATGAATGTTGTTTGAGTGAGGCGTACCGCATGGTTAGTCACCCCATTCATCCGTTTAGTGATAGTCCTCGTAAAGATTTCAAAATTGGCATTTAGGAGGCAGATCAGTCGATATTGCTGAATACGACTTATATCTTTAGTCTTGGCCAGAAGAATAATTTCTTCAAATTTTAAATGGGCAATGTCAAGGTTTTTTGTATGCAGTTGGTTAAACAACTATACCAAGTCCACCTATATCACTTCTCAGAAAAAATTATTAAACTCCGCCAAAAAATTGTCCGCCCTGGAGCCTTGTTGTATTGTATTTGAGACACTATGACATGAATTTCCTCGTGAGAGAAAAGAGCAATTAAATACTCATTTTTCACCTCTGAGACTTGAGTGGTGTCATGAGTAATATACTCATCCAGCAAAAATGAACTTTAAAGTGAAAGACCAAAAAAGTCTTTGTAATAATTAGTAATAAAATTTCTGAGTGAGACGCCCCCATCGATATGGCCCTCATCCTGGTCTAGAGCAAAGAACCGAGTCTTTTTATGTATGCCATTGGCTAGCATATGGAAGTGTTTTGTATTGTCATCTCCTTGAACCAGGATCGGAGCCTTTGATCGTTGGTACCATTTGAACCCTTCCTCGCGTAAAAGGTGGGCAATCTGCTCATTTAGTTGGATTTTTGGCTCAACCTCAATAGTGGAAAGGGCCTCATCTCCATAGTTTTATCAAGGTAGGCAACCACAACTTTTCTTTTAAACATACCGACGGTGTGTTTACCCATCCACGAAGGAAACGTCGCAGGGCGCGCTCGATATTTCCATCATTGAATGCGCGTATTTATGCGGGGTCCCCCCCCCCAAAAAAAATCTTAACCAAGTTATAGAATCCTACCCTAGTAAGCCATCCCAGTTCTAACGTAAGCCATCCCAGTTCTAACTTGAAGTGTGGACGGTTACAACTTGGAGTGGTTTAGCCAAAATCAGTTGATCGATAAAGGCCTCAATTCTCTCAAGTGCACATACCAAAGAAAGTCAAAATGTATGTTCCCAATCGGTGGTGGCTGGTAGTACCCAGACAAGTTTTTTCTAAAGCAAAAACTGACCGGTTATTGGCCTAAGTGAACTGTCAGCGATATCTAAGCTGACAATTACAACATTGAAGATAAAAGGTGATCAACAAGTGTCAAATCGGTCCTTTTTTTCCTGTTGATGCCAAAGCATGTTGACACCCCCCCCCCCACAACATACACATAATTAATATGGGATGAGGATTATCCCAACAGGTATTAACAAGTTTCTAAAGAAAGGCACGCTTAAACTTGTCTTGAGCGGCGCCATATATACACAACCACCAGGCTGCATAAAAGTTGTTGGACTTGTTTGAGGGTGAAAGTTAATTTGATATTCACCGTTCGACGTGGACAAAATTTCCAAGGATGTCAAGTGGATGCCAAGAAAATTCCACCCAACCTCTTACTCCCGGGCGGGGGTAATACATGCAATACATAATCATAACCACATGAAAAGTGATATAAATCACATTTCTAGAAGTCATGTTTATCCAGCTCAATTATGGCTACCAAGGCCAACGCATTGTCCCTTACACAATCGACAATGTGCTTTTGCTTAGCCAAGTCTCCAAGACCTTTAATATTCCAAAACATATCTCTCATGATGAACTATTATTAAATTTAGAAACAATGGCCCTCTTAGATGGGCACCCTCTTTTGTTCGTTGAAGTAGACTTGATTTTTCCTACCGACGCGATAAGCTCACATAGCATGGTATCGCATACAATATCATCCAAGTCGACTTCCACCGTATCATTAACCAGATGGGAGATAAGCTTGCCATCATGTTTGGCATCCTCCTCCTCATCTGACACGAGAGGGTCAGAAAAAGTCGACAAGCTTGGAGCAACCAACTCATTTCTTAAGAGAACATAAATAGGGAAGACAAAACATGCTGCACTTAGATTTAAGCCATGAGAACTTCGATCTCGGTTGTGAGTTTGTCCAATTGCTTTTAACTCCCACCCAAAGCTTTTGGCATCTAGGGTTAGCATGACGGAACATACTCCATGTCAAAACATAGGTCCTACTTGTTTTCTCCAAGTCAATACTTCTTAAGTTTGATTGGGTTTATTTCCGCCAAAAACAAGTTTGGTTGGGTTTATAGATATATTTGTTTCATGATTATTTATTTATATTGACTTTGTTTTCTAAGTGTTTGCATTTTCTTTACTAAACTTGGCCAATATTTTGTTTACTTGGGAATAAACCAATTAGGAGTTACATTTTGGGATGGAATGAGTAGAATTTTTTCTCTCTCTTGGGACTGATTTACGGTGAACTTGATTTAGTTCTCTAATTTTCATGTACTCTCCTTTTCTCAGCATGCCAAAGAACGCGAGTAAGTCTCCTGTCCAACAAATATTGGTATCGGATTGCAACTGAGTTTTTCATGCGAATATCCATGTGACAAAAAATACAAGGATGCTCTCATTGGAGAACATTACTCGAATTCTTGGCTCCTGCTTGGACTCAATTTGCCGTTTTCTTTCTAAAATTTGCAACAATGACCAAGGCATAACGCGACTCTAAGAATATAGGCATTCCGCCCGTTCAGAGTTTCTCAAAGAGGAAAACATAACCAAAGAACAAAGAACATTTCTACAATGACGTTGCTAATTGACGACAATACACGTAGTGTAGATTTTATCAAACTTTGAACGGTGGCTTATGTTCTTATTTTATTAGACACACATCTTCTTTTATTTGAGAATCAAGAGCTTTATTGATCATATAGCGGGATTACACTCCTTCATTACACGGAACGCAAGGAAGGATGGGGTGTAATTAGTTCACAAACATAGCCTCCTAGAGGAGTTACACTGTTTTGCGCAGAGACGTGCTAGTTCATTTGCTTCCCTCGTCGTGAACACCGAGCTAAACTCATCAAAATTCTCGCAAAGCTCTTGTATTCATTCAAACACATATTTGTAAAAAACACTACCACTATTTCTGGTCCTCGCTTGCAAGATGACAAAGATCACAATCTGGCCATGGGTGACGTACGAGTCAGTCCGTTATCAGTTTATAGGACAAGCCATGCATTTCCTTAAACACCGAGTGTTCCCAAACTGGTATCCGCGTTGTTGCTGCCGTGGATCCCACAAATAGAACCTTCTAGGCTGCAAGACACGCGATAGTGGCTGACATCTGCCAAAATTCCCATCCAATGAAGTCCTGAGCTCCATGCCAGTTACACACCTTGTCCCACGCCGAGTATGGAAACCCTTTGTGGTCCCTCCCGCGGCAGAGTCCGAAACCTCGGCTCAAGTTGGTGCTGGATCACTTCCTTCTCAAGCTATGCATCCTTTCCAGAAAAGAAAAAGGAAAGCCCAAATAAACCTCTGCTAGATCCCAGCTGTACACGCTAGTATATACGGTCAAAATAAGACCACTAGAATACACACACGATCGACCTGGCTTAGCCCAAAAGAGACCGGGCACATCAAACTCGAAAGAAAGAAATTATAAGAATTAATGTAGACCCTGTTCAAAGTTGGATAAAATCGAAAGAAATCACACTAGAATGAAATGAAAGGGAAAGGAACTGGTAAAGAAAGCAAAGCGAGCACGATCCACTTGACGTGCCTGCATCACATGGCAATGGCAGCAAGAGGAAGGTTCGTGCGACGCGCGAATTTAGTTACCGCTTCAACCTTGTGTGTGTGTGTGTGTGTGTGTGTTTGACGGAGTAATAAACATCGGATCCCGTCACTCATTTACTACCAGGGTCAACCTCTCGAATCCTCCTCGTAATACGTAAACACACGCTGACACCATGATAATTACAGTCATTTAAACCCCTTCACAAGGCGACTTGGTAAGGAGTACTACTAGGAGTATTTTCTCGGGTTGTTAGTCCAAGGCAATTAAGTATATGCTCGAGGCAATCAGGCTCCGGTCAATGCAGCCATAGGTAACTACAAGTGGCGTATGGGTTGGCGTATAATAGAGGGAAGCTGTGCACAGTGATGAGCACATGCCATGCATGATCGCCTTTGAACCGCCCTCGGACTGTATCAATGTTGTGCAGGGAGTATGCACTCGCTGACCACGGCAACATGGAGCCGATCGAGGTGGCGAGACGGATGAGCATCCACGCACGCACCCTGCCTCATGCAACCAGGTAGCCAGCGACCGGGCAGCCAACCAACCACGGCGCCATGCTGAGCTTGCACCACATGCACGCTCATGCTCATCCGTCGTCCGGCCGGAGGTGGGACATGATATTATTTATTATCAATAATAAAGATCACATAATTAATTAACAGTAAATATATATATATACAATTCTGATTTGACTAAATATTTTACCCACTTGTACCTTTGTACGTATAGGAATCAGGAAGTATATACATCCATCCATCAGTGTCAGGGTGATTAGAGTTACTACTACTCCAGCTCAAGTGAGAGGCCGGTTGATGCATGTGCTATGTTTTTTATCTCCTCGGTGTCTGCTCCATTCGAACTAAAGCGCGCGCGATTGGGTGGTGTGAGTATGAAGCCATGATGCATGCATTTTGGGCCGGTTTGTCTTTAACCTTCACCCATGTGCGAAGTGCGCGCATGCTTAGTTTCTACGAAACATCCACTTCATCTCTCCCCGACAAAAAAAAATTTCTTCTGGCCGCCCGCTCCAACAGTAAAAATCAGAAACGACAATTGCTTCACAATGAAATCAAAAGGAAAAAAATGTAGGCAATCTGTTAGGATGTCTCTTGTCATGGTGGTTACAACACACACACACACACACACACGTCATCACTATTTACCTTTTGTCCTCGCGCGGCATGAAAAAAAGATCGAAATTCTTTCCCGTGTCTCTACTCTTTCTTACTATCACAGTGACAGTGAAACCTGATGTAACATTTTCCCCATCATCTAATCAACGGGTGCAACGCTGGCCTCGCTGTGCCGGTGCGTGGTAGAATAACTTTAGAGATGCGCGCTCGATCTGAGATGCGCTTTGGGCGCGTATAATATGCAAAGCTAGCTCGCTAGCGACTGATGCAGTCGTAAAATAATAAAATGGCCCGATCCATCGATCCGTCGATCGCGTGAGGCAGCACCAAGATGCGTAACATGATGCCCGGAGCGTGTTTGTTCCCGCTCGCCTCACCCCGATCGATCTCGCCGGCCACGGGCGCATGGATAGATGAGGATGAGGCCATGAGAGTGCACGTTAATTACCAGCTAATCCCATGTTACTCCTCTTACCCGGCCGGTGGTTGGATCGATCGATCGATCGACCGCGTTGCTAGCTTGCTTGCTTGGTGTGGAGCACCAGTGCACCACCCTATTATATGGCCCGGACACATGGCCTTGTCCTGCCAGTGCCCGGTGGGTTCCCCTTAATTTCATACTAGTACTTAATAGGTAGCTCCTCATTAATTCTGTCAATAACATGCATAATTATCAAAAAAAATGAAATGAATTCTTAATTTGTAACTTACAAATCCAATCCTTTCTGTAAATTTTTTTACAAATCGAATCGAAGATACTCTCTCTGATCCTCATTAAATGTACTAAATCAGCGGCAATTGATATGAATCGAAGAGAGTGGTAGACATTTTTACAAAAAATCCCATTGTGCATCCGTCGATCATATGTCCTTTTGTTGTTTAATTGCCGCTCTTTCTTCCTAATCCACTCGTAAATGATCGCCGATTAACCGTGTGTTTAGTCAAAAAGTTCCAAGTACCGGGAAAGGGAGGCACCAGCACGCCTCACCGACTTATTACGTTTCTTTCTCCGCCTAAAATGCTCTCGCTTACGGGCAGAATCTTCCATGGGCGAGCACAGTACATTGAATGAATGATTGGCCTGCCCGCTCACTCACTGTGACAACTTTATTAGTTAGGAGGAGTGGTAGTTAGTTAAACTGCGCAGCGCAAGGGGCATGTTCAGCAATCATAATTCGCCACAGACCCGCCTCGGGATCGGCGCAGGGCCGGAGGAGTTGTATAGCCCGGGGCTGTCAGAGATCCCGGTGCTCCCTGTCGCTTCTCCCTCCCACTACGGCATCCCTGGTCGATGGAGGCAATCCAGATTTACCATGCCAATAATTATTACATGGCTAACTAAGTACGTGTCCCGGCACTGTAGCGCCAGTGATTTGTACGAGCTCCCCTGCGCAGAGGAGCAGAGCAGGGGCTGCCGAGAGGGCGAGGACAGGACGCGCGCATGTGCATGCTGGTGGATCGATCGATAGGCCGATGGGTGGCAATGGCGACGGCATGATCCACTTGGCCACGTGGAAACCGTACGGGTCTAGAGTAGGAGGGCACTTTGTTTGTTGGCTGCCCCTAGTGCTACGCACCAAACGGGTAGTTAACCACGATGGAGCGAGCTCCCGGCCGGCCCCCTGGCAATGCCATTGGCATGCACGATCCGTCCCATGGTCCCGTCCCGTCCTGTAAGCTGGTGCGCAACTAAACCAAACGTAATCAATCCCTGTCGGTCCGCCCAGCCCTGTTGATGCATGGCGACCTAGACAACATGTGCAGTGCGTACGTCGTACCGGCGCCAGCCATGTTGTACCACACCGGTCGATTTTAGCCTCCTCCGTTCCACGACAACTTTTGTACGTCGTGCTGCTAGTTTGTATGCAAAGGGAGGGAGGGAGAAGG
This sequence comes from Triticum dicoccoides, assembly GCF_002162155.2. Classification (NCBI taxonomy): domain Eukaryota; kingdom Viridiplantae; phylum Streptophyta; class Magnoliopsida; order Poales; family Poaceae; genus Triticum; species Triticum dicoccoides. The sequence goes on from NC_041391.1 coordinate 687,110,090, forward strand.
GCAACGGACATGGAGGAGATCCATCGTTCTAGAAACCCATGAAATGACACGAGAGACGGACTGTTGCTATCGATCGATCGACCCAAGTGACGGGCGACGGAAGGATGATGGACGAGAAGGAACCGGCGGTTGGGTCGACGGGTTGGTGCGCGCGCGCGCGCCGCCTGATGTTAACCAGCTGATCGACCCGTCACATCCTCACCCCGCTTTGCTGCGCTGCGCACAAACACCATCCGGCCGTCGGTGGCCAGCACCATTTTTTTTCTTACACACATGCATGGCGCACACGAGCGGTGGTGGGACTGGCGGCGTGGGCCCGGTCATATGATTTGCGGGTGCAGCGAGGCCCGAACAACCATCGGTTGTGCGGTCACTTTACTCCTCCCTCGCCCCGCTTTCCCCTTTTCCGGAGATTAATCTCACGCTTGATCCTTCTCTCTGGTGCGACGCGATTTAATCGCGTGTGCAGGACGGGGCTTTGTTTAGCGCCCACCCGCGCGCATGAATGAATAATACTGCTGCTCCAGCTAGTAGTAGCACGGTCCATCGACCCGGCGAGCGACTCGCTTGATCCGATCGATTCGTCAGGATAATATTAGATTAGGGGAGGCCATTAACCAACCATTGGCCAGTGCTATGTGTTACCACATGCGTGCTAGTAGTAGCATTTTTCTACTCATCCATTACCAATCCATGCTAGTGGTAACACTGGAGGTGTCTTAGTTAACCAAGTTCGGTAAAGTTCGATCGACGGATGGATGAGTTGAGACGAACCGTACAGCTAACCAACCAGGTGGCCATGGATGGGTTAGGCAACACGCCATGCAGGCGATGCGATCGATCGAGTTTGGCCAAGTAGGCAGGGAAATTCGTGAAGCGAATTGGACGAAAGTTTCGAATCCACCCGTCCAGCCGGCGTTCGCGGGTCAACGCGTCGTCGTCCGGGCAGCGAGAAAAACTGGCCCGCGTCCCTCTCACGTCCCAATCCCCGGAGCCAATTCCGCAGGCGAGCCTGCACGGCCGGCCCAGCGGCGACCGAACCGAGACCGACCCAAGGAAGGAAGGGATGCAGAGCACGTAGCCGCCTCTGCCCTCTCACGCATCCGGCTCGTGCGTATGTACGTACGGGCGGGATGCGTACAGGATACGGGTCAGCGACCGGCGCCCGGGAGCGCGTGCCAGTCGGTTGCCGCGGTCAATGTGAGAGCGCGCGGCTGCCGATTTTTAGGCAGGCAGAGGCGATGGTTCCACTAACCGCGACGCGTCTGGATGCTAGCTGCCACTGCCTGCGGCCGGCGATCCTTCCTTCCTTCTACGCGCGGCGAGCGCGCAGTCCAAGGGAGGAAGCCGTGGCCGTCGTCGGCCAGACCGCGGCGTGCGTGGAACATGAGGGCGAAAAGTCCGTGCGTCCGTAACTGACGGCGAGGTCCACCGCTCCGGTTCCACGGTGGTGCTGCGGCCGTCCCTCTGCCTCGCCCCGTGCCACGCAATCAAGAGGTGCAACGCCATGTGTACGCACAGTGCAGAGGCACGGACATACAGGGTAGGGTAGGGTAGGTCCATGGACGGGATGAAAAATCTCAGGAAATCTGAGGTGGCGTTTCACCGGTACCGGTAGCATTCTCCGCGGGTTTTTTTGTTTTTGTTGGTGGCGAAGGAAAAAAAAAAGAGAAAGTGGCAGGGGAGGAAACTTCAACGTCACGACAGGAAAGGAAGGGCGAGGACAGCTAGCAGCGAGGGAAGAGGGTTCACCTACCGTGTGACCCCCTCCACCGCACCGATCTCCCTGCACCACTTACTGCCGCTGCTACTGCTACCGGTCGTCGTCGTCGCTGCTAATTACCGCTCCCCTAACCGCACCCGTAAGCCGTACGATTAGTAGTAGCAGTACCGGTACAAATCCGTTGGACGACGGAATATTACAACGGACGGACGGGCTACCCGGTCGTCCTGTATCCCGCACGCAGTAAAAACACCAGCTGCACTGCAGGCTGGGTCTCCGGCGGGCCGGGCTAGCTGTTCGCACGAGCCTGGCCCGTCCGTCGTCGTGTTCGTCCAGCTCGGCGCACGCATATACCCTACCACCATGGCACTACTACGACGACGTCCCTTTCGTCTTCCTCCATCCCCGGCCGTGTGTGCGCGCGTGGGGTGTGCCGATAAGTCAGCCGTGTCGTGTGCAAGTGAATCGGGCGACGTAGTGGATCTCCACTCTCTTCCTGCCTGCCCTCCAACGTTTCAAAACCCTACAACTGCAACCGCAAACCCCCCACAGACGGAGACCCAAAAACACCTTCTTTTTCTGCCGCTCAGACGATCTGGCGTCAAAGGAGCTGCTGCTGGGTTTAGTTTACCTTCCACCCGTCACGTTCTCCACCAATAACTTAATCCCCTCCGCACCCCGCTCCAGCCTGCCTGCTCTCTACTAGGAGTAGTATAATATACTCCTCCTCCTCTTCCCAAACTGGCTCTCTCTCTCTCTCTCTCTCTTCATGTGCTAGCTTTCATCCTCTTCTTCTTCCTCGGTTCAACTCACAGAGAGAGAGAGAAGGAGAGAGAGGGAGGGGGGTTCGAATTGAATTGAATCCCACCGACCGGGCCAGTGCAGAGCACGCACCTCCCCCTCACTCCCCCCCTTTCCATTTACCTCCACCTATATAGCTCCCCGTATTTCCACCCCGCCCTCCTCTCTCTTAGCAGTACAGTGCGGTGCGGTGCGGTGCGGTGCCTCTCCATATAATTTCAGCTGGCGCAAACCAGGCAGCAGCAGCTTTCTCCTACCTCTCCCTCGGACTACACCCAAAGCTACCACAGCCATGCTCATGCAGGAGGAGAACTAGGATAGCTAGCTAGACTTAGTCCCTTGTTTACACATATAGCTAGCAGCCAGCTTCTTCTTGATCAGCACCAGCAGCAGATAGGTAGAGAGGAGTTCTTTCTTTCTTCAGTTTTCATACCAAAGCAAGCCCACCGGAAAGGAGGAAGGAAGATCGATCGGTTGGAGGAAACAGAGGAGTTTACAGGTGAGTCAATCAATCGCCGACGGCGGTGCATATATTCCCCTTCCCGTTCCAGTTTGTGTGTGCAAACCAGTCGTTTCTTCTCACTCAAAATGATGGGGAAAAGGGTAAAAAATGAAGAAGATGCTATCAGAAGAATTCAAATTCAAATTCAGAAGCCTTCATGCTTTCGTCCCTGGGACCGTTTTTGCGTTTGAAATTGCCATTTGCGGCACCACCCTGCCTGGCGCGCGGCCATGTGCCGCGCAGCCAGCCGTATTCATATTCGATCATTCCGAGTTTCTGACACACACCAGCTCATTCATCTTCTTTCCGGGAAAGAAGAAAGGACGAATGACAAGCGGAAAAATCGCACCACTTCCGGATTTTTTCAAAAATTGCAACAAGTTTGGACTTCTTCCTTGTACAAGCCAGAAGGTCCCCAGTCCATTTTTGGGGCTCATTTGTTGTTTTTTTCAAAAATTGAAAGTTCCCAGCCCATTTGGTCAAGTTGTTCGTCTCAATGATAGAAGGGGAAATTTCCTTCCGGCCGACGACGTCACGGCGGCTGGTCTACTGTGCCCTGATATGGATAGAAATTGAATGGGCGAAGGAACGGATGGGATGCCCTGCCACGGTATTCCCCCTCCATTGTGCCCCGGCCCAGCCTTTTTTGTTTTTTTCTACTTTCGCCCCTCCTCCAGCCTGGATTCCCCCTCTGGAAGGAAACCCAGGGCATCCAAGGGTAAAAAAAAATATGCAAATTCAAATTCGATGTGAAAACGAACGAAAATAGTAAAAAAAAAAAACGCGTGGGGCAGTGAAAACGCAGAGCCGGGAGATTCCTTGCGCTTCGCCCGGCGAGATTCCGTTTGTTTGATCCGTACGGTGAACGCGATCGGATCGGGCAAATGGAAGCGAATTCCTCGGTGTTTCCACCGGGATGGCGGGGCGTTAATTATAATTAGCCGCTTTACCGAGGGGGCCAGGGCGGCTTCCGATTGACGCGTCCTCTGCTCCCACATGGCACGCCAGTGACGCGTCCCGCCCAATGGCCTGCCGCCACGTCAGCGGGCCCCGTCACTCCTATAATTGACAAACTCCTTGTGCTGGCCGCGTTTGACTTTTACCTTGGTGGTGAATCAACCCGGACCAAACATGAAACAACCGCCCCCTTGATTTTTTCTCGCCATCTTTTTTTCGTTGTATGTACGTACGCCACCTGTATGGGCGCCTTTGCTTCGGAATAAAGAAAAAGAAAAATGGAGAACCCGCGCGTCACATGCGCGTCTCACATGGGGCGCGGGGCGGGCCCGGCCCATCATGCACCGCATACACACGCGGGTCCCACGCTCGCTGCCGTCACTTTGAAAAAGGAGCCTCGTTCCGTTCACAGAAGATATATATCCTTCGGCCGGACCCGTTTGTTTACAAATATGTTTGTTTGTTTTACAGCTCAGAGGAGGAGATCGCGTTCTGGTAGTATTACAGATAGATATAGATAGATAGGCCCGATTAGCGTCGCGTCCGTTTGCGGGACGAAAATTGATATCGTGATATTAGGTGTGTAATCCGCCTTTGTCTTAATTTGGTGCCATGTATTGTATTGCCCGCGGCTGCTGCTTTACCTTTGGATGCCGATTAATGCGTGCATATCCAAATTTACGATCTTCCTCCCCTGGCATTAATCCCGGCCGTGTATTTATACTTGCCTCTCCCGATTGTGCTTTGGTCGCAGAGTAACGCAGGAAGGAAGTCAGAGGTTGAGGAGATTGGGATTGAGATTGAGGAGGCGATGGCGAGCGGGCGGTTCATGGAGGAGATGATGAGGGAGCACGAGCAGAGCCTGCTGGAGGCGACGTGCGGCGGCCTGTTCGACCACATCGAGGACCTGCTCGACTTCCCCAAGGAGGACTCGGCGGCGGACGTGCTGCTCCTCGACGCGCCGGTGCCTGACAGCCCCCTCGCCGCGCGCGTCCTCGCCGGCGGCGCGCCCCCGCCGGCGCCGGCCTCGCTGGAGCAGCAGCAGCAGCAGGCGGCGTCGCTCTTGGTGCCCCCGCCGCCGTTGCCCGCCGGGGACCACTCCGCGGCCTTCCTCGGCGCCCTCGGAGACACCCACATTGGCACGGTGAGTAATTGTTTTTTTCCTCGTTCCGTTTGTTCAGTTCGTCGGGCGCGGGCACGGTTGGTTGGGTGGTTGCCGACTCCCGCGTACGGCCGATTTTAAGGAGGAGCGGATACGTGCCTGCCTGCCTGCCTGACCTAGCCGACGAACCGCCCCTGTCGGTCGCGCACGGCAGTTTCGAAAAAATCAATCTCATCATTTTTTTTTCTCTTACCCCTGCCTGCCTCCAGAGGGTTCGAAATTCAAAAGTTCGAATCAGCTGGGCGGCAATCACGCGGCGCACA
>NC_041391.1:687115749-687119323 GCF_002162155.2 Triticum dicoccoides
GCACACCGCACACCGCCATTAGTGGTCACATGGAAGGGGGCGGAGGTGACTCTGACTCCACACGGCTGCCGTGTTGTCCGGGCGCGAGGAGCGGGGGGGAACGGACAATCAAGCGAACCGACGGCCGGCGCACCGCACCGCACCGCACCGGCGTGAATGGCCGGGGTGGTTGGGTCATGGGCGGGCGCACGCCGTGGAGGTGGAGGTGTCGGTGGCATGAGGGGAGGCCGTGACCAAAGTTACTCCGTACTCCATAGATTTTCTTTTCTATTTACCGGTGGGGGGATGGGGGTGCGGGGGCCCGGTCATGTTACGTACCGGGGGCCCATCGCTTTCGGTAGTTAGCTAGCCCAACAACAACTGAGCAACTACTCCATCCAGTGAGCAGTACCGCCAGTCCAGTCCTACCAGTAGCCCGCCAGCCCACCTTTTTCTCCCCTCCCCTTTACGCAACAGCAAATTAAACCCATCACCGTGGGCCAGCCCGGCCCGGACGTACCGACGCGAATGGACCGCAGTGTCGACGTTTGCTTTACTGATTGAACAGTAGTCTATTCGAATGGGAAGAAAAAAAAGTAATGGCGTCGCAGTGGCCTGGGAGTGTGCGTGTTTCTGACATGCTTTTTGTTTGCAGTGCGACGAGCTTGACATGGACATGGCGCAGCTCGAATGGCTGTCAGGGCTGTTCGACGACACCTCCATCCCGCACGAGCCGGCCTTCGCCTGCGCCGCGCCCATCATCAGGGCCTCCGCGCTCTCGGCCAACGCCGGCGTCGTGCTGCCCGACAAGATGGAGGACGCGCTCTTCCGCAGCTCCAGCCCCACCTCCGTCCTCGAGGACGGCGGCGCCAACAATGCCAACATGAACATGAACAACAACAGCGGGGGCTCCTCGGCGTCGTCGACGTCCTCATCGGCGTCCTCCTCCTCGGAGTCCTTCTCCGGGAGCGGCCGCCCGTGGTCCGTGCCGCTGTCGCCGCGCCCGGAGCCGCCGGTGCTCGTCATCCCGGCGCGCGCGCGCAGCAAGCGGTCCCGCGCCTCCGCGTTCCCCGCTGCCATCCGCGCCGCCGTGCCCGCGCCCGAGGCCACCATCCTGGTGCCGACGCCCATGTTCTCCTCCACCTCCTCCTACTCGGAGGAGCCCGAGTGCATTGCCGAGTCCAACTCGCAGCCCAAGAAGAAGAAGAAGGCCAAGAGGCCGACCCCTCCGGTCACCTCGGACGCCGAGGGCGACGCCGACTACGAGGAAGGCAGCGGCGGCGCCGCGCTCGCGCCCGGCGAGGTGCGGAGGTGCACGCATTGCCAGATCGACAAGACGCCGCAGTGGCGCGCGGGGCCGCTGGGGCCCAAGACGCTCTGCAACGCCTGCGGCGTGCGCTACAAGTCCGGCCGCCTCTTCCCGGAGTACCGCCCGGCGGCCAGCCCCACCTTCGTGCCAGCCATCCATTCCAACTCCCACAAGAAGGTGGTGGAGATGCGCCAGAAGGTTGAACCCAAGGGCGACGACCTGCTGCAGTTCATCCGCCGCCGGGATTGAGCCTGCTCCCGCGCCGCCGGCATCGCTCGCCGGACGGTCGGTCGGTCTCGTCCCCCTTAGCTATTATATATGTATACATGCTAGTATGTATGCATTGCATGCTTGCTTCCAGCTAGTCAGTCAGTCATCGTCGTCCGTCGTCATGCATCCACCCACCACCATCATCGCCATGCATCGGTTTCAGTCAGCATCCATCCATCCATGAAATCGCCGGGCATCCTGGCCGGCGTTAGTTGAATAGGGCTTTTCTTTTGGGTTTACTCCACCTCTTTTTCTTTGTCTATTACTTAATTGGTTCCCCCTAAGAAGATTTTTTGTTTGTATAGAGGAGGGTGAGTGAGGAGGGCAGGAGAAATAGATCCATGGATCAATCACAGAGTCAGTGGTTGTTGCATTGCAGTTGCTTGCAAATTAGGAGGTACTAGGTGAGAAGGAGAGCTAAACCAGCAGAGCAGCAGCAGCAGAGGCAGAGGCAGCTAGGCAGTCAATTAGGAAAGTTGGTGTGTGCTCTCAAGCAAGAGTGTTGAAGTGAAGGATCAGATTTGTTGGTTTGCTAAGTTAGAGAAAACTTTGTGTCAAGTAGTAGCCATCAGGAGGTTGAAGTAGGGGGATCACCAATCATAGTCAGCAGTTTATATTGGAGCTTGGTGTACTCAACTCTGAATATTCTTTTTGCAGTTCATCTATGTTTAGGGATTTATAAGTGGTGTCTTTCTTGTGTTTTATACTAGTAGTGACCTTTCTTTTTACTAGTAGCCATTAATTAAGATTCCTTTTTTTAGTCATCGTGCCTTGTTGCCTCTATGCAAGTTGTGATCATCCAAGCAGAGGAATTATAATCCTTCAGCTCTTCTCCCCCTGTTTCTCCTGTGAACTAACTGCCTCTATGCAACTTGTGATCACCCAATCCCCTTGAGCACTGCTACTGATAGTGACAATTATAAATGCTAATGCGCCGCAAACATCATCAGTACTATAATAAAACAGCAAGACACACATAATGCATAGTACTTATGATGTGTAAGGGGACAGAGCACATGGTCAAATTCAAGGTCCTGGTCCTGGAGCACACTCATCTGTGGCCTGTCCATTCATATAATAAATTGATGATTGATGGCAATGAACATTCCCATGTCTACCCCAGATGGACAGATGCTCAATTGGATTGGATTACCTTGACCATGTGCTCTGCTAGTGCTACAACTCATCAAAGAGAGTGGGTCACATCTTTCCAGCCACCAATCCAAGCCATATTAAGAGATTCACACCCAGTCGTCGCCTCTACATGCTCCAATCAACACAATTTCATATGAAGGACAGAAGTTCATGAGAGCACAGGATGGGTAAATTCCTATTAAGATATTGGGGTAAGAATGGGCTTTCAGATTTTTCCAAAGGAAAAAAAATGGGCTTTCAAATTAATGAAGTTATTTGGTCTTGGTTAACAGAGAGTACCTACATGCCCGCTAGGGAGCTCCTTTTCATCGCCGTTAAGGAAGGAGTAGCCTCGTGAATTTTTATTTCTTTATTCCGAGAACTGTTTTTTTCTTAGATTTTATAGAAACAAAAGGGCAGTAAAATAAAGACTATTCATAAAATAAAATAAAAGGTCCTCTACCTCTATAAAATATTCATGTTTAGTAAAAAAATAATGTTAAAGAAAATTACGTATTTTTAATACTTCTTGAGTTAGAAAAGAGTTCATGCCCGATATATGTTCATACACTTCTATAAAACAATTAGCATATTTTCCCCCAACCACCAAAAAGAGAAAATAATAAAAACAAAATAATATTTAAGGAAAAGGTTAGGAAAAAATGAAAGAAAAAATGAAAAATAAAACGGAGAGAAAAACAATAGGGAAAAACTAAAAAAAGAATAGAACAAAACATATAAAATCAGAAAAGGCTAAATGGGCCGAGTCCAGGAGCTCATGAATGCACATTTTAGCGGCAATTTCATTTAGTGAGCCTTGTATAGGCGCCTGAAGCGTCCTTACATGGGCTGACACTTATGTGGACTTGTACCATACGTTTC
>NC_041391.1:687119659-687144673 GCF_002162155.2 Triticum dicoccoides
AATGAGTTTGATAATAAATAAAACTTGTTCATGTGTTGCCAAAAAAGGATCATATATGTCAACATAAATGTACATGTACTTATAAAAATGAAAGTGTTTTTACATGTGTAATAAAAAAATGCATGCAAATCAAAATAAATGTTTGTATATTTCAAAGAAATATTCATCTGATGGACAAATGCTCAACCGCATTACCTTGACCATGTGCATTACTAGCCCTGCGACTCATCAGGAGTATGGATCACCCAACTGAAAAAAGAGTATGCTACACATGTTGCAGCTACCAATCCAAGCCATTTTAAGAGATTCGCATGTGCAACTCCTCTGCCTTATTATGTTTGAAGGAAAACAAATTTGAAATGATTCATATTTTCTCTTTTGCAGAAAGAATCCAATGATGTGGAAACAACATTTTGAACTTTTCAAAAATTCTTAAAAAAAATCTGGCGTGTTATAAAGATGATTTTCCATAAACATTTGAAATTCAAGTTCAAATGCACATTCATTTGGAAGGTAAGGGAAAACAAATCATGCATCAACATTGATGTTGTATTGTTTGTACTACATTTGAAAAATAGTTTTCACTTGGTTTTCATCAAAGAAAATATGTTTCAGCTGCACCACCTCGGGTGCAATCGTGTCCTCTGTTAATGATAATCTAGGTCAAAAACAAACTCCCCCATCCCCTAACCTTTGTGGCAATTCCATAAAAGCTCACATTCCCAAACTAAATATTGTGAATAGGGGTGGCGCTAGGGGTCAACCTCTTCAAGGAACAACGAGAAAAGGCAAGAAGTAGTGGCACTGCCAAATGGGACGCAACAGGAGCAATGCACACTAGAGGAACATTCTCGCATGAGAGAGAAAACCATGAAGGGAAACGAGGGCAGCATGTATGCATTCGCACACTAATCTGATCTATGGATTGGTCGGTCCAGGGAAAGAGAGTTAATCGCATGTTGGTACCACACTTACGCACCTACTCACGAATCAGTACCGCTACTCATGCATGTCGCAGTTCAGTACCAACTCAGGGCCTAAGTGGTGCATAACGGGCTAAGGAGCGTATAACAGTGTATTGATGCTGTATCTGACCGGCGGGACCCCCTGTCAGGTGCTGATGTGTCATGCTCTTTTGCAAAAAAGACCTTCAGTTTATATTTAATCGCGTATATACCCCTTGTTTGGCAGAAAAAGGTCCTGGTACAAAATACTATGTGCCTTTCGTATTTTTTTACAAAATAGAAAATTGAGCGACCGTCCGCCGGAAATCGACCCCGCCGAGTCGCTCGCCGTGCGCGCTTGCTGCCTCTGCCCCATGCCATCCTATGTGTCAACTAATACGCGTATAAGTCTTTAAACTCGACGTTCTGGTTTTTATATGATATTAAAAATTATTATATGTTCATCGCATCGTACGATTAAAGAAATGTTCGCCGCATCCTTTAATATGTATATATATTGCATATTCTAAAAAGTTTAAATGGCAAAAGTTAACCACACGCGCATGCTGCCGGGTTTCGAACCCGCAATGTGCCGTTGGAAGCATTAGCCCGCTGCCGCTGCGCTAGTGTTACCATTACTTCAATAGGGACGCCTAAATTCTTTTATACCTTGCGACTTTCGGTTTTTATGAAGTAACGCGCGCCCGTCCGCCGTAAATCGATCTGCGCCGAGTCGTTCGCAGCGCGCGCTTGCTGCCTCTGCCCCACGGCATCCTATGCGTCAACTCGTTCGTATACGTCTTTAAACTCCGAACAGTTTTGATTTTTATACGATATAAAAAATATTATCTGACATTAAAAAATGTTTATCGCGTTGTATGATTAAAAATATGTTCATTGCATCATATATTAAAAGTTCATCTTATAAAAGCGTAGCGTATATTAAAAATGTTCACCACATCTTTTAATATATATATATATATATATATTAAACATTTATTAATATACAATGATCTTATTTAAATATACGATTTCGTATTACAGAAAGTTTATCGTTTATATGTTGAACATTTTATAATATATGATATCTATATATATATGTGTGTGTAATTTTTTTCAATATACATTTTTTTGCGGGGAATTTTTTCAATATACGTTGCGCACACTGATTTCGGTCTGAAGAATACACAAGCTCTGAATAATAGACCTGCTGGTCTCCGCTTTGTTTTTGGGTTGACGTTCAAAAAAATTATAATTACTCTGAAAGGTAAATAAAATGTTTGTGCATTTTGAAAAAAAGTTCAGAACATTTTTGGGAAAAGTTGAACGTGTATTTAATAGTTGTAAATGTCTTTACTAAAATGTTCATCATGTATTATAAAATTTATTACGATAACACAATAATTTTTAATACATGTTATCAATTTTTCGAGTAACTGTGCATTAAAAATTACAACAAATATAAGATGAACATTTTTTTTACATACGATGAACTTGTTTCGTATTATAAAAACATTCACCCTATATATATTGAACCATTTTTAATAAAGGTTGTATGTATGTGTATATCTTTTTTCAATATACGGCACACACAGAGCGTAGGGCCCGAAGAATACACACGATCGGAAAAAAGATAAAGAAATTCGGAAAACAGGACGGCTCGAACAGTAAAGCCGTGAATGATGCAGTGGCGCATCGGCAGCGAGCTCGCTGTGCGAACGTAACGGCGCGTGTTCTAATCCCTGCGGGATCGCACGGTCAAACAATATTTTTATTATTTTAAAGAAAAACAGAACGGCAAATGTATACAAAGCTTTGCGCGTGATAATTAGTATGATAAGTGCTGTAGCGCAGCGGTAGCGAGCGCTAGACGCAGTTGGTTCGAGTCGCAGTTGGTTCCCGCGAATGTTTGATTTTTGGTAGGACCTTTTTCTGCCAAACAAGGGGTATATACGCGATTAAATATAAACTGAAGGTCTTTTTTGCAAAAGAGCATGACACATCAGCACCTGACAGGGGGTCCCGCCGGTCAGATACAGCATCAATACACTGTTATACGCTCCTTAGCCCGTTATGCACCACTTAAGCCCTGAGTTGGTACTGAACTGCGACATGCATGAGTAGCGGTACTGACTCGTGAGTAGGTGCGCAAGTATGGTACCAACATGCAATTAACTCAGGTAAAGAAGACCGTCACGGATCTAGAAATGTAAGATACATGCATAGATCTTGATGTGCCAGAGTCCCGAATGACGTATGCAACCTCAAAATCTGTAAGACAACTAACTATCCATTTTTGGAGATTGACTCGCCGTCCGGGCTGGCCGCAGCCCCGGCGGTGTCAGATCCAGGGACCCAGGGTCCATTACCCTAGGTATATTGTCTCCTCGTGGCTCATCGACGTGGTGGAGAACCTCAAACTCAAGTTCCACTGTGGTCGTGTCCATGGCGGTGAAATGAGCCCCCCACCTCTCATCGGCAAGGATGTCAGAGGGTGGAGACGCAGCGGCATGGCAAGCAGTAGTAGCGCATATGCATGGAAGAGAAGATGGAGCAGCGGGAGCGCCACACTTTTAGGGATGTCTCGTGGGATAGCAAAATCTACTATGCTCTCGTGGGATCGATTGATTGGTCGATTGGGGAGAGAGTACCATGACGGATCTAGAAATATAAGATACGCGTAGATCTAGATATGTTAATTACATGGATAGATCTGGATCTGTTGTTAGATACATGCGTAGATCTAGATATATTATATACATGCGTGTGGATCTCAAAGACCAACATCTGTAGATATTATGTAGATGCAACATCGACTCTATTGAAAATAACCAGCCTTGTTTTCGAAACCTACTAACATGATTGTCATAAGAAAGAAAACCAGTTGAAGACCATTGTAACTGAATTGGTATTGCACACTCACCTATGTAACTTCTTGTCAGTTTTGTTGCCCAAGAACGTCCTCGCCTTCGTTCTTCCTTCGATAGTCCTGCTACGCTTCACCACACCGTTGAATGTGACGGTGAGGAGGCGGAAGATGAAGATGGGCAGAGGCGCGATGATCCCTGCGTAAGAGGAAGGAAGGCGTCAACGTGAAAAAGTAGCATGCCCACGAAAAAGGGTGAAAAGTAGCTTTACCGTGTTGCAATGGGAGAGAGTGGCGAGACGATAAGGACTTCTCGGCATTAGAGTCAGGGATGTGCTCTATATGAGTATGAGGGTGGGCTATACAAATGGTTGGATCACAGATTTAATTCTAGTTTAGATTAATTTTTGTGAATTGTGCGATTGGGAGGGAGGATCGACGTCGACGGTAAGTATTTATTGGCAATAGCGTCCGGGGTGGAGTGGGTGTGGTTTATATGTAAATAGTTAGGAGTTAGGGGTGTAGTCTATATGTAAGTAGGATGGTGGGGTATACAAATAGTTGGATCATGGATTATATAAGTAAGAGGGTGGGGTATATAGATAGTTGGATCATGGATTTAATCACAATAACTAATATAGATTAATTTTTGTGAATTGTGCAATTGGGAGGGAGGAGCGACGGCGACTATAAGTACTTAGGGGCAATGACGTTCAGGTGAAGTAGGATGTGATTTATATGTAAATAAGAGGGTGGGTATACAAATGGTTCGATCACGGATTTGACCGCAGAAACGTGTCGCTAGGTTCAATTTCTATCAATTGTGCAATTGGAAATTATTTCCTTTGTTGTACATTAATGTATGAAATGATAAACCAAAAATACACTTGTCCTATATAATTGTAAGTGTCTTCCTTCCTTATTTCTTACAATAAATTGTTTCAAAGCAAAATCCATGTTGCACTAAGCTCCTCCATCACCGACGAGCTAGAGGGTTTTTTTTAGGGGTGAAAAACAGTTTATTCATCACCGAAATCCACACGAAGTGGGATACATCGAGGGTCATACGGGTTGCCTAGCCAAAGATGGTGGCCCATGCCCTGGGACAGAGAAAATCTAGCTAATCTATGTGCTTCATAGTTAACAGCACGTCCCTCAAAAGTAAAAACACAATTGAAACTAGTAGCTTTGAGATTGATTTCGCTAATGATCGCACCATGAATTCCTTGCGATCCCTTGGCTATATCAGCAACAACTTGCTTGCAGTCAGAGGATACCACGAAGTTTGACAAGTTGAGATCCTCCGCTAGGGCTAGCGCCTCCCGACAAGCAATAGCCTCTAGTACAGTTGGACATGCTAAGCCCAAGTCAGCAACATTGGCGGTGGCGGGGGCACCAAGATGGACAAGGGCCAGAGGATGTGGCAGTGGCATTGGCAGAGGCCAGGCAAAGGCAAGGCCAGTGCAGCTGCGTGTGGCACTGCTGGGTGTGGCGGTGTGCGATCGTGGCCGTAGATCGATGGACAGCGCATAATTTTTTTTATAGATATTAGCCATTTGAAAATTAAATAAATACAGCTAGCTATGAAAAAAACACAATTAATAAAAACAATCCACTTTTGGCTGCGTCAGGGTAGCATGCCTCCGTCTACTTTCAGTTTCAGTACTTTTTTTTTGTAGGCATTCAGTTTCAGTACTAACCGGAGAGAAAGCGGAGTAATACATGGCAAGAAAGCGGAGCTATACTCCGCAAAAAAAAAAACACGGATAAGTACCAAATGCATTAATTGTCAAGATAAAGAAGCAAATGATTTACACGACGTGCGGATGGTACGGTATTTTTTGGAGTGACTAGCATGAATGTATGCAAACGCGAAGCAACCGGGAGAACAAGGTGCTGGTCGACCGGTGGAATGCCTCGATCAAATAATATATATGTACCAAGTATTGATTTGAAAAATTTTTGAATCATTTTGACCATAGTTTGCAAGATATTCAGAAAAAAAATAGTCCGAGCCGGCTAGCGTGGCATTTTTTTTTTTTTGCCACGTGTACACTTACAAGCGGAGCCCACCTGTTAGAGATCATGTGAACAAGATCAAATAATGGATTAGAGCTAGGTGCAACTTTTACACCAATAGAAGGTGTTATGTTGCAACAAACCCAAAAAGTAGGCGATGTGTGCAAATTTGACCCCCAATCTGGGTGATACCACACATTGGGTGCTACCATGCTACTATTTTCTAGAGAACATATTTAAATGTTTCAAAAAATTCTGAAAAATCGTGAGTGTTCATAAGGCATATCCCTAAAACCGCAAAAAGTTCAAATCAAAATTCAAAACAAACAAATAAAAACAAAAAACAAATTCAGCATGAATAATGTCACAAAAAGCAAGCCAAAATCATACTATTCAATTGTGTATTTTTTGACCATTGGATACCAGATCCACATATGAGCTCGCGCTGAAGCAGCTGAGCTTAGGTGCTCCGGAGCACCATCATTGATCAGAACTTATGGGACCTCGGCGAGATGGAATGAACAGTTGATCAGAGACACTCTTTTTTTACGGCGCTACGGCGGGCTTACGCCAGCCTGAACCATTTCACTAATAGATAAAAGAGTACATTTACAAGGCAGAGAAAGGGAAGGGGGTCGAGAGTACAAATCAAGGTACAATCTCATAGATAAGTGGAATAACATGGTAATCCAATCTCGAAGAAGGTGCAGAACTTGCTCATTGGAGCATCTATTGGACCAAAGCATGAGGTCGTCGGCAGCCGAGCGGGCTACGAGGTTGATCGGTTGAAGTTCATTCCGAAAAGCTTTTGCATTTCTTCTTTTCCAAATATTCCACAAAATAGCAATGATAATCATGGAGCGAGGTTTGTTGGTTAGGCCCTGTCCCCAGAGCTGGTGTAGGTCCGTCGGTAGTGTGGCAGTAATTGAATTTAGCTCTTCCCAAAACGGACGCAACTGGTGGCATTGGAGGAGGAGGTGAGTGATTGATTCTGTATCCGGGCAAAACGAGCAGCAGGCGGAGTTTGTTAACCCCCTTTTGAATCGTCTTTTGTTGGTGAATAGCCAGTTTTTGTGTGCTAGCCAAAGAAAATGTTTGCATTTGTTGGGTGCATAGTTCTTCCAAATGGCCGTTGCGAAGGGGTCAATTGGCTTGTTGATCCAAACAGCCTTGTAAGCCGATCTGCAAGTCATAGGCTTGCCATCAAAACGTCCTGTTCGTTTGTCAATTACCTGCAAATTCAAGGAAACAGATGCAAGCATAGCGCGAAGGTTTCCCAATTTGAGTTCGACAGCATGAGTAAGGCGAGGAGCCAGGTCAAGGTTCAAAGCAGGATAGCCTAGCACCTGTGCAACAGTGGCCACGGGTCTGAGAGTATGAGAACAAAGTGCAGGGAAAATTGTTGCAAGGTTTTCAGTGGAACCGTTAAACCATAGATCTAGCCACAAAGCGGTTGTTGTACCATCGCCAATATCCACCTTAGTTATGGATTGGAAGAATTCTAGCTCCTTGGCGATATCATGCCAAACGTTGGACTCAAAGGGATGCGGAGAATCAAGGTCACGAGTATCAGACCATCCATATTTCGGAGCAAGATGAGAACTACCCCTAGAAGCAATGTACGAGTGAAGTTTATTTAGATGGGAAAGAAGTAGGCAAGAGTTCAAGTGTTGAAGAGAGGAGAAACCTAGACCCCCATGTGAGAACGGTGCACAAACAAATTCCCAAGCCACTTTACACTGCCCATCAGATACTTTTTCCTGACCCGCCCAAAAAAAGGACCTGCAGCGTTTATCGATGTCCTGGACAATGCCCACCGGGAGCAGTAGAGCAGTAGGTAAGGCCCTAAGGACCGCACAAACCAGAATGGCACGACCGGCAAGAGATAGAAGTGTCCCTCGCCACCCAGCTAGACGACGGACGATCTTATCTATGATGACAAAGAAGTCTTTCAGATTGAGTTTGTGGGTGGACAGAGGTAGACCGAGGTAAGATTGAGGGAAGGATGCCACTTTGCACCCCAAAATATCGGCAAGCTGGACAACAAGTCCAGGTTCGACATGAATAGGAGCGAAAGTGCTTTTGTGAAAATTAATGTGTAAGCCAGTGGCTGCCAAGAATTCAAGAAGGATAGATTTGAGTGTTTGTAGTTGGTCATGTTCTGCTTGAAGGATGATGAGGGTGTCGTCCGCATATTGGAGCACAAGGCAAGCAATGGAGGGGTCGATCGGGTGAGAGAGTTGGCCATTTGAGGAAGCTTGTATGATTAAACGTTGAAGGACGTCAGCAACAATAATAAAAAAGGTATAGGGATATCGAATCCCTTTGGCGAAGCCCCTGTTTGCAGTGGATCCATGGCCCCGGTTTACCATTAAGAAGCACAACGGACTGACTGGTCACATTGAGATTATTGATCCAATCACACCAGGTCGAAGGGAAACCCTTAGCCCTCAAAATGGAAGACAAGGCCGTCCAAGACACGCAGTCAAAAGCCTTTCGAAAGTCTAGTTTGAGAACTATAGCTGATTTTTTACGCTTGAAGCAAGTTTGGACGATATCCACAGCGTAGGTGAAATTTTCAGCAATACCACGGCCTTTAATAAAGCCGGATTGGTCCTGGTGAATGATAGATGGGATGAATGGCCGGGCTCTAAAGGCTAGGCATTTAGAGCTAATCTTGATGAGACAATTTTGCAAGGACACAGGTCGGAAATTTTCCGGGGTCGTGGCGCCCCTTTATTTGGGAAGGAGCACAATATAGGCCTTGTTAATCCTTGCTAGATCAGCGGTACCTTTGTGGAAATCGTTCATGAGGTCAAGCAAGTCAAATTTAAGAAGATCCCAATTAGCTTTAAAAAAAGGCGGACCAAATCCGTCGGGCCCTGGACTTGCATTGACGTTCATGCCTAGAATAGCAGCACGAATTTCGTCCAAGGAAAAGGGCCTAGTGAGAGAGATAGCTTGAGAAGGGGTCAGTCTAGAACCGATCATAAGGTCATCCAGATCAAAAGAGAAGACAGAGGTAGATTGAGTCCCCAACAAACTAGAGAAGTTGGTACGTAAAATCGCTTCCTTCCCACTATGAGAAGTCACGTCCGTCCCATTTACATGCAGAAGGGGAATTTGTTTTTTCTTTTTTACCGAAATCGAACAGAGGCACACACATGCATATAAGCAGAATTTTCGTCACCGAGAGTACACTTCTTAATTTTTGCCCGTTGGCGCCAGTAGGTTGCAAGGAGTTTGTTATGGCGGTGAAGGGCAACTTTTACCGCTATACGCAGAGTAAGCTCAAGAGAAGAGAGCGGTCGAACTTCTTCTAGTTTGTCCATCACAGAAATAGTCGTCGTACAATTTGTAGCCATCCGCCTAGGAGCTTTTGGGTTGACAGCCCACTTGTTAGCCATATTGCGAGTGCGTTTAAGCTTCAGGCAAAGGCGGCCCGAGGAGCCCAAGGAGTGATGGTTGGGCCCAACACTTGCCCAATTTGTTGAAGCGATTTGCTGAAGGAAGGACAGATTTGTCAGCAAACAATTGTTGAGCCGGAAAATCAAGGGCTTGGGAATAGTTGTGGAGGCTGCCAGTAAAATAGGAACGTGATCGGAGGTAGTGCGTACGAGGGACGAAAGAGTTGAGTCAGGGAACATCAAGGTCCAATCTAAATTAACAGAAGATCTGTCCAACCGAACGAGAGTCGGGTTATCTTGTTGATTAGACCAAGTAAAGAGCCTATCCAACAGAGGGATTTCCTGAAGATTGAGAGAGTTGATCGCGGATGAGAATTTTTGGGCTTCATTACCGCTGAAATTTGACGATGATTTGTCAGAGGGTCTCAAAACAAGATTAAAATCTCCCATAGTTGTCCACGGGCAATTAATAAGATTTGAGAGAGAGATGAGGGAATCTAGAAATTCAGATTTTCTAGCGTGGTCGCAAGGGCCATAATAAACGTTCGTAACTGCAAAGGACATACCATTTGCACGGAAGGAAAACCAACAGGTGATGGCAAAGCGATCTAGCTGAACTTTGGTGCACTCCAAGGTTGCCTCGTCCCACGCTGTGAGGATCCCACCAGAAGCTCCTAAAGAAGGAAGAAAATGGAAGGATCTAGAGCCTAAAGGAAGGAAAGAGATTGCTTTGAAAGTAGAAATATCCCCCCAGCTTAGGTTCCTGGAGGCAAATGACCGAGGAAGAAGCAGATTGACTCAAAGCTTAAGGTTAATAGTTTCCCTCATAAAACTCAATATGTTGCGAGATATTCTGAAAATCTATCCATTTATTTGTATGGATAATACTCCATTATTTTATCAGTGACACTATAACAACACAATTATGTGTAATACAATGTACAGATTAATAACTGAGATCTCTTCTGATTTCTTTCAATGATAATATGATACAGATCACATGTTACATACAATTTTGCTAGGTGAAGATTTGTTAGTGCATTGCATACAGTAGAGGGATGACATCTGCTTTTAGTTATACCGAGATCCCAATGAAATATTTCCTGAAATCTTCTTCGTCCTTGCAATAAACTGACATGACCTTGTACACTTCAATCAGCAGCTTCGGAAATCGGCTTGAGAAATAACGATCAAATCCCTCCGGCAGTGACCCAAGTAACTCCTGAAAATTGATGAAAACGCTTAGCTTCTTGGCAACGCAGAGGAGAGGAAACAAGGCTGAGCTAACTGGGGAGCAGAACCATAACAAGCATTATCCATCCCTCAAGATTGCTATAGCACATTGAAGACCAACAGATGTAAATGATGGGAATTAAATCTTCTCAACTATACCAGATGCAAAGGTGGCAATAAACTTAGGGTCATTTCACAGAATTTCCTCGTCTTAGGAGTTTGGTGGGGGTGGAAGACCAGGTTGCTACCCGTGTTGTTAGTGCTGTGGTACATTGACAGTGAAATCGTTGTGCCAACCTAAGTGCTTCATAGTTATGGAACGCCAGTAGGATTTTTTTTCCTACGGATCAAACAAACTAGTAACATGACTTCTAAGTGTAGGATCAAGGAAATCAAACAACCAGCAACGAAATGCACTCTTGAAGGAAGCTTTTTTCTATGGAAGCCCTTGTTCAAGACTATTATTCCCCAGTCTCTTTGATTCAAAGGATTTCTAAAGGAATTTTGAAGGATTCTGATCAGTAGGATTTTTTTCCCTGTGTAGGTTGCTTGATTCGTAGGATACAATCCATAGGAATTTTTTCTTAGAATTCATTTGTACTAGTTTTCATAGGAAAATTTCCATCCACTCCAGCCTCATGTGAAGAATCCTACACTTCTCAAATGCCCATACTAATCATGTGGTACTGAAGATGGCATGCCACTCCAATCCTATGTTTTGCCTATTCATGCGTTTTACAAATCCTGCGAAACAAAGAGGCTTTGACTGGGTGTGACAAGGCTCCACAGTTTGGGAGGGCAATGATCTAACCGGCATCGATATTGCGGTCTGACCAGGTGTCCCAGATTGACATGCTTGTAGTAGCCATCATTATGCAGAGAACAATTTCTTGAGCCCCTCAATGAACTGTTGAGTTAGCCAGATTTAGAGCTCTTTAACAGCCATATTTGACTATTGTATTGTTCAGTGCAACTAGCTGCTACTGTGAGGGATGAGGCTGTTCAACCAGTTCTAAATTTCATCTTCAATAAGAGTAATAGCTATTTTTGTTTGCATGTGTGTGGGCATATTCTGCCACTCAGTCGCCATCCTTGAGCCCTTAATTCGTCTCCATTCTTCATACTGTTCAGTTCATTAATTTTATTTTTTGGAGAAAAACAGTACAGATGCAGACACTCACAACACGCACACACACACCCTACCACTATGAACGCATGCACATACACCTCAGCCAACAGATCTTAAGATTGTCTTAGTCGCCATAGGCACCTCGTAGTTGACGGTCACATCATACCACTGAAAGGATAGAGCCAAAAAGCCTGAAATAGATCAAGGAAAATATGCGACCACCCTAACCAAGTATAGGACTTGGACCTAGGTAGGCTGGTTCCACCAGAAGAAACCTAACCAACTAAGGTAAGCTTTGTTTGCAGCTCACTTTCTTTAGGAAAAGAAAGAGGCAGCACCCAGTTGGGCAATGTTGACACATGATCACCTTCAAGCGAGCATCACCAACTTATCATTACTGGAAGCTAGACAGCTTGGATGACACTCGGTGATCTATACAAGATGGTCATGACGAGACACGTCACTGTATGAAGGTTGTAACTTGTCTAGGGTGGACATGTGCTGTCGCTAGCGGATTCAGTGTGCCTGTTTGGAGGGGTTCATTTATTGGCTTACCTAAGCATGGAATAAGGAGACCGCCAAAGCCAAAAAACAGTATCAAGTTCATCTTTGGGTTATCTTCTCTTGCTTGTGTGCATTTATGGTTTGCTTATTATAGATCGCAAACAGTTTAACTCGAATTAGGTTGTCAGTGCACCTGTATAGACTCATAGGTGTAACTGATTGTGTTTAAAATGCAACTTTTTTTAAACTTATTTCCTTCAATTGTGCTAAACACATGTTTTAGCTTAAGAGAATCATAATCTATCTATCCACCCACTCTAGGTGGTTTCCTTGATCCTAGACCGCTCCACCGCCACCACTGACAGCAACTTCAGCGAATCCTCTACCTTCCCTGGAGAATTAACTCATGCCAGATCATGGTGGAATGATTAAATTTAGAACAAGAACACACCATAGGCATGTCAAGGTTGTGCTCAGGAGCATTCGCATGGTTGCCATGAGGAACAACAGAGACAGTGAATGGGGAGAGATATGTCACGGTAAGCATTTTGCTCACTAACCATGGAAAGAATAAACAGAAGTCCACTTTGGACCCAAAAAGCCGCATCATGGAGATCAGATCTTTTTGGACTGGTTTTGTAACTTAGAATTTACATACTCAGTTTTAAATTAGAAAATGTAAAATAGAAACTTTGTGGAGACAGAGGGTATCTTGGACATTTTGAAGGATACAAACAATTATCTACTCCCTCCGTTCCTAAATATTTGTCTTTCTAGAGATTTCAACAAATGACTACATACGGAGCAAAATGAGTGAATCTACACTCTAAAGTACGTCTATATACATCCGTATGTGGTAGTCCATTTGAAATCTCTAAAAAGACAAATACTTAGGAACGGAGGGAGTAGTTAGGTGACATCTCTTGGAACATCCATGGTATGGTGCAAGGATCTATGATTGTGCATGTTTAATACAGTAATAAAACACAGGATTGTTGAAGTTCACCATACCAGTTTGACCAGCGAACAATATAGCCATACACATAGCATAAACAAGAACAAATGCGACAAGAGGTGCAGCATAACTAACCTTGAGATCAGCTGGAAGCTCTCTGTAATGTCCTGACTTGTTTCTAATCAACCTGAGAAGGTCACGAGTTGACTCGAAATTATATTTCCTATAACGACCCACATCAGCAACCAGACCATCATCCAACTTTTCTCGCCATTTTCCACCAAAAGCTTGATGCCCTATGCTTTCCAAAGCATT
Organism: Triticum dicoccoides; assembly: GCF_002162155.2. Classification (NCBI taxonomy): domain Eukaryota; kingdom Viridiplantae; phylum Streptophyta; class Magnoliopsida; order Poales; family Poaceae; genus Triticum; species Triticum dicoccoides. The sequence goes on from NC_041391.1 coordinate 687,133,032, forward strand.
AAGGAGGTCAGTTTCAGTGGTTTTCTCAATTCTATCGCTGGTATCTCTTAGAAACAAAAGCCGCAACTCAGGGCTCCAAAAGAGAGGATGATTTATCGCGTACACCGCCGTGGGTCTGTTGACATTTTAAAAGTGAATTTCAGTAAAAAAAAAAAACAGTAAGCCTTACATAACCTATGTGTTCAGCACAGCAAGAATGTACATTGACCTAAATTCTTACCTCTCATCAGGTTTTGGTTGTAACAACAGAGAAATAAGATGCACCGCTTCTGGAATGTGATCCACCACGAAGAGATCAAAGTGACCGTTTATAATGTTTATGTCCCGTTCATAGTACTCACCAAACGGATGCTTGCCTTTAGTGATACAATAGAAAATAAGGCAGCCCAAACTAAATAAATCCATTGCACGAGTCTGACTAGCACGACGAAGCTGCTCAGGTGCTTGCCAACCAGAGCTTCCATATCCTGCAATACACTGTCGAGGATTAAACAGCTACTTTAAAAAGAAAAGAGTGCTATTATTGAAAAAATGTAAGTAGGGTTTAATCTTGCTTACCAGTGCCATGGTGACTAAGAGACGACATATCCTCTTGCAAACGCTTACTGATACCCATATCAGAAAGCTTTGCACTGAGAGATCCCTCCTTACTTATTAAGACATTCTGAGGCTTCAAATCACGATGTATGATTCCTAAACTATGTAAATGCACAATACCAGCGACAACATCTCTGCATAAGAAAATTCACAAGATACGAGTGAGATGCATAAAAATAAATAAGACAGGAGCAATCATACAGGAACGGCAGCAGATGCACTGGCTAACAAAATCATGGGCATTATCAATATTTCAAGAAGCAAGAAATAGAAGAATACTGACGAAGCTATAGTAGATTGCAGCTAGTGGTGATATATCAGGCATTATTTGCTCAAGTATATGTTAAATAGTGCATACAAATGAGTATATCTGGATGTGCTGGGGTCATAACAAGTACTCATTCAGGTTTGTAAGGTCTACAAATCTTGCCACAAGTCAAACAAGATAATGTTTGACCAAGTTTGTAGAAAAATACTACCACTCTTCCGGTTTAAAGGGCTTATCTCAAAATTCTCAGCAACCAAGGTAGATGGTGAGTAGAGGGCACGAGTTTCATGAGTTCAAAACTGCCCACTAAAATATGCCTCACATGTTCGACCCCCAAAGCAATAAATGCAACACCCTCCCTCTAATTAGATCCATATGGTGCATACATGGCCTCTAATTCCCTCTCTCTCATCTCCATGGATTAAATGAGCCGTGTGATTCAAAGAACTTTAACTCAATAAGACTGAAAGTGGGACTAATATAATGAAAATCCATTTTTTTTAGATAGGCCATCTAAACTGTAAGGGAGGGAGTATATAAAAATCTACAATCCAATAAATACATTATGAAATGATATTTCATGATAGACCTAGTGATATTGATTTGGTGTTATGGATGTTGATATTTGTTCCTATAAACTTAGTCAAACTATGCCAACACATCCATTAGCAAGCTTCTTTCGAGTTTTGGATCTTCCACAATTGAAATGTAGCCAATTTATGCTCTGTTCATCTAACTAGTTAGCAATGTTTATCTTCTAACTAATTAGCAACATCTATCTTAAGAGCCATAACAGAAAGTACACTCCAATCTATAAATATAATCCATTAATTTACTATATCCATAGCACCGGACAGCACAGCACCATCAAGCTGGACCATATTCCTTTGAAATCCAGCCCTAACGTAATTTGATTAGTCAAAAAAGGGCAACCTGGTGCATGTAGCTCCCGCTTGCGCAGGGTCCAGGGAAGGGTCCGACCACTTTGGGTCTATAGTACGCAGCCTTTCCCTACATTTCTGTAAGAGGCTGTTTCCAGGACTTGAACCCATGACCTCATGGTCACAAGGCAGCAGCTTTACCACTGCGCCAAGGCTATCTTGAGAATAGGGAATGCAGTATCTTATGGAAGAGATAAAAAGGGGTAGGCTCAAGGGCTCTTTGCCATTAAACTGTTCCATGTGTTCATGTAAAATAACAATGGCATACACCTACAAATGGTGATATCACCAAGCATGCACATTGACCAGGTTGGTATTTAAAACTTTTCACATCGATGTGGCTGATACACCTCGAGGGAGAAGGTGTTGGAATTATGTTCATACCCAACCAACATTTCTAATGGATAATATAGAAGGACACGAGTTCAATACCTCATCAGCTTTAGGAGTTGTGGCGAAGGAAGTCCATCCTGCGTCCAAAGTTCTACATCTATTTTCTCAACATCTGAAAAAGATGGATCTGTATGCTGTTGGATCAGATCAGCCAAGCTGCAGCGGCACCTCTCAAGGGAAATATAAACAAAATTGTCATCCTGATCGCAGCCATACAGTCTAACAATATTAGGATCACGATCCGATGCAATAAGATTCTGAATCTCTTTTTGGGCTATATCAGTGTGTGAACGAAGCAGGCGTTTCACTGCAACTTCACGTCCATCATATGAACCCTCAAAGACAACTGTGCCATTGCTCCCTTTACCAATTTCCTTTTTGTGAACACGAAGTTTTCCAATCTGGCATCCGTCAAGGCCATCAGGGAGTGCATACAGCATCTCATTTGACCCACCAGTTCCACTGCTCTCTTTGTCAGAGGCTGAACCGATCTCTGTGCTATTGGCCCTTCCATCTTTCTTCCGTGTTTTCCTTCTCTTAGATGTTCCCTCTGACTTCCCTCTAAGGTCTATTGATTTCTGTTCACGAACAAATGGCTTCATAAGTACACTCATGAATTGCTTGCAAGACTTGCTTGAATAGGCCAACCTCACCAGCCAAGCAAGGACCACCAATAAGGTAAGCACCGGGAATAGCAATCCATAAGCATTATTAGTGAACCTGTTGGTTTGGGGGTCAGCAGGGACAAGATGAACAAGAGCACCATCAACAGTTTGATTCTGAGTGCCATTCAGGGCTACACCAGACTTGCTAGCAGTTTGTTGTGGAATCACCAAAGTTTGAAGTTGTCTCAAAGCATCAGCACCATCCCTAGTGGTAACTTTGTTCACATCTTGCAAGACAAGTGCATTAGCTGTACTGGAATCAAGTAAAGTAAGTTTGATCGGTACACCATCGGTCCTAATGCACGGAATATTTTCTTGCAAACAGGATGATTGTTCAAGCATATTTGGATGGCTTTGTTTAACATAGTAGTTTGCAGAGAACGAAGATCGTGTCCAGTTAAACAAATGTACACCAAGATCTGATGCACTGAGAGAATAATCGGTTCTCACAACCACGATGATATTAGAACTTCTACCAACATCTAACTTGGATGGTGCTTCCCCAGCCGGGACTGCTAACTCATTCAAGGCGGCTGGCAGACTATGCTTGTAAATGATCTCACCACTATCAGCATCAACGGCAAAAGTTGTCGAGGCTTTTGATCCAATAGTAACCACAGAATCCCGTATGTATGGAGTTCTAGCGATAAACTCTTCCAGTTCCCAGGGAAGTTTCTACAGGAATAAGCCATGGGTGAGAAACATTTTTCTTTTCAAAAAGTATAACTGAAGAACTAGCATATTTGTGCAAAGCATACCACACCGGTGCCATTATGAACTTCCACGAGATCAGACTCGTCCAAAGGATATATGAGATAGCTCAAATCAGAGTTTGTGGTAGTAATGTGCTTGGACAGAGGTGGTCCTGTGGAGAACTGCCACAGAGGAGATTCTGATAGACGGTCGACAAGCTGAATTGTGCCATTGTCATAAAATCGCAGTTCAGAGCTGTTCGCAAAACAAGCAAAGAACTCCAGTCAATCACAGGACAGGTCTGTAAGTTGCTATAAAATTGAATCAGAGGAGAGATTTGCATGTTGCTATAAAATTAATCACATGAAAGATCAGCAAATTGCCACAAAAAACTGCCGGCTACTTGACGGCCTAACTGATAGATCAAAAGAGAAAATACACCATAGATCCCAAACAAAAAGAGTAGCTGATCTGGTAAACAAACTCAACATGATATTATTACCTAAACCTCCCACTTTGGGAATAGAAGAGCAAAAGCTCCCTCCACACCAGAGCACCCTAAAATCCAGTGAGGCGCCAACCATGAACAAGTACTTCCAAGATTCATCTGAACACAGGGTAACTCTCGCTGGCACACTCATACTTAACCTAGGCAGCTAGACAGCCAGCTTTTCCTCTTCTCTACTCAAATGCAGCGCGAAATAAGATCACGCGAATAGCTGAAAACATGATAAAAGCTTCGCACTAATACCTACCATGACCCATTTCTCCATGAGCACGGCTTCAGAGGCCAGGGGGCGACAAAGAGGGCAGGCCTCGCTGAGCAACGCAACGCGAGTGGCGCTTAGGGGGTGTGGGACGGGGACACGAGCTAGCTCACCTGATGCCGGGCCCTACATCCGGGTTTTTTACAGCGTTCGACGGCACCGGCCGGCGGCGCGGCGGCCTGACCAGGAACGGCTGCTCCGCGGGGACGATCTCCGTGGAGCTCGCCTCGTCCCCTCGCCCCCCGCCGGCGGGGAGCGCGAGGGGCGGCGCCGGCTGCTGCGGCGGCAGGGGGAGCGGGAGGAGGAGAGGGGCGGGGGCGGCGGTGGCCTCGTCCTCGAAGCGGGCCCCGCGGAAGGCGAGGCCCGAGAGGAGGACGAGCGGGAGGAGGACCCGGCGGAGCGACCTCATCGTCGTCCTCGTCGTCGTCAGCCGCGGCGAGGGTTCTGGGAGGGCATGGAGTGAGGTTAGGGTTTCCGAGAGGGGATTCGTGGGGGTGGGGGTTTGGGGGTTTGGATCTGGGCTGTTCGCTTGCTGGTTTGCTTCGCGGGGAAGGAGGAGGCTTCTGGAATCGATGGATTTGACCAGGAAGGAAGGGATGGAGGAAGGAGACGGGAAAGTGACGGCGGCGGCACCGATTTGCGAGCGTGCAGGGGCAGCAATTGTCAATTTTTTATTTTTTATTTTTTTGGAAAGGCCTCCATTTCGGTCGACTGATCCTAGACGTTGCTTCAGCCGTGTCCCCCGACAACCACGTGACCTGCGGGACCCACCCGACGCTTCCCGAACCCTTATCTTCTTCCTTGAGTGGAAACGTATCGCCTTCTTCCTCCCAGCCACACTCTTTATTATGCTTTCTCTCTCTCTCTCTGGCACCTGCCTACCTGCTACTCCGACGGGATCTAGCTCCCTGAGAGCCTCCCACACCTCCTAGCACCACCTCAGTCATCCTCTGTCGGCAAAGCTCACCATGCCGCTGTTGTCAGGGGTTACGACCGTTATTGGAAGTCCTGTCACCGCAGCTGCGAACGGTGCTGGGGTTATAGGTTGGTCGCCGCTCATTATGCGTTGTTGCAAGTCAGGCTGCTAGTGTTGCATGGTAGTGCTCGGTACTGTGAGTGGCGCTACCGGGGCGAAGTCAGGCGAGGCACTCTCGTGCTTGGAGACGGTGCGGCAAGGGTGTCGTCATGCTATGGGCAATAACCTCAAGTGCTGCGAGGGGCTCACCAGTGTTGCGAGGATAGGGTTACGATGAGGAGGTCATGGGATTTCAGGAGCACGAGTGGATAACTGTGATTGTGCGCATCCGACTACTGATGAGGTGTTGTTGACCCAAAAAATCATTAATATAGTATGCATATCTCGATAGTATCTTGAAATAAAAAAACACTAATATAATATGTACTTACGGATGTCTTGTAAATGCATAAATTGATAGGATTTAGTTGTAGCATTTTCAAAGTAAGAGTATTGATCTCATAGATAGCACATGAAAATTAGAATGTGCCTGCAAGTTAATTGAGGTGCAAAGCAAAAGCGATGCGAAAGTGTAATTATTTCAGTGATGTTGTGGTTCCAATTTAACTATGTGGAAATAATAATAAAGAACAACAAAGTGAAAGTGATGAAATCTATAAATAGGGCTAAGGCGTTCTCACGAAGTCTGGATCCCCTGGCATGTTTATTACTTAATTATGCTAATGCATAATTCTGGGTTCTAACAACTAATCCACTTCATATGCTTTAATAAGTGGGTGGAGCCAAGTACGGACACATGAATACATGCGCAGCTTCGCATCACGCACGCCCACCACCGCTCTTCCCCAATGCTGGTGATGGCAATGATGAATAAATGCAAATTCCGTTATTCCCCTGTCAAAGTTTCGCAAGGAGGGAGATAGCATCTGTCACCGCAGTACCTCCGTTTCCCCACATCACAAAGACAATAACATCATTTTTTGTCTTAAATGATCTTTATGTTTGACTAGAGAGGGTGAATATGCAACTAGAAATGTTAACCTCTTTTCCAAATTAAAGGGATACAACAAGAATATAGATTGTCTAGATATACAACTACATGGAAAAATTATATGTCAAGCTCACATAAAACAACAAGCTAGGAAGGATACACAATAAAGCTATCTTGCAACAAGTAAGTGAAGAAAAGAATAAACCGTAAGTGGAGAGAAATGATGCAATTCCCGGAGTTCCCTCCTTTGGGGGAGGCGCGTCTCCGTTGGAGAGGTGTGTCGGCACGATGTTCACCAAGCGCCACAATGGCTCACCTTATATATTCTCCTCACACCCTCACACAATGCAAGGTGCCACGATCCATTACGCGATGCCCTTGGAGGAGGCAACAAGACCTTCGTAAACAAGGTTGGGTGATCGACACAACTTAATTGGAAGCTCCCAACACCACCATGAAGCCTCACCATAGTTGATTTGAGCTTCGAGGTGACCTCTTCCATCTAGCTAGGGTGCCCAAACACTTAGGAGTAACAAGATCCACAAGGGATAGTAGGGGGTCAATTTTCTTTCGGTGGGATGGTAGATCTAGGTCTTCTCTCCCAAATCTTAAAAGATCAACAAGTTTAAGTGGTTAGGGAGAGAGACCGAACAAGTTCAAGATTTGGGCGGCAATGGAGGAGAGAGGGGCAAGAGGTAGGTCAAAAGGAGGAAGAAAACCGCCTTTACATAGCTCCCCTCCAAATCCAACCATTATGCTGGTTTTTGTACTAAGTGGCTCTAGAGAGCGATAATACCATTGTCCCATAGAGACTACACCAAATGCTTATTAGGCGATACTACTGCTGCAGACAACGACACTGCTGGTGCTGCAAGCCAAACAGGGTTATGTAGCACTTTCGTGGAAGTATACTAATTAGTTATTGATAACCCACAAGTATAGGGGGTCGCAACAATTTTCGAGGGTAGAGTATTCAACCCAAATTTATAGATCCAACACAATGGGAGCCAAAGAATATTTGCGACTATTAGCAGCTGAGTTGTCAATTCAACCACACTTAGAGATTAATTATCTGCAGCAAAGTGATCAGTAGCACAGTAATATGATAGTTTTGATAGTAGTAGTAACAACAATAGTAACGGTAACAACGGTAGTAGTGATTTTGTAGCAAGTGAAATAGTAACAGCAGCTTCGCAAAAAAAGTAGTAACTTATCAAGATCAATATATAGGAAATTCGTAGGCATTGGATCGGTGGATTCATTAGATGATATTCATCATATAACACTCATAACCTAGGGCGATACAAAACTAGCTCTTGGTCATAAATATAATGTAGGCATGTATTCCGTAAATAGTCATACGTGCTTATGGAAAGAACTTGCATGACATCTTTTGTCGTACCCTCCCGTGGTAGCGGGGTCCATATGGAAACTAGGGGATATTAAGGCCTCCTTTTAATAGAGAACCAGAACAAAGCACTAACACACAGTGATTACATGAACTCCTCAAACTACGGTCATCACCGGGAAGTATCCCAACTATTGTCACTCCGGGGTTTACGGATCATAACACGTAATAGGTGAATATGACTTGGAAGGTCGGATCTAGAACATAGATATAATGGTGAAAACATAAACAGTTCAGATCTGAAATCATGGCACCCGGGCCCAAAGTGACAAGCATTAAGCATGGCAAAGTCATAACAACATCAATCTCAGAACATAGTGGATACTAGGGATCAAGTCCTAACAAAACTAACTCGATTACATGATGAATCTCATCCAACTCCTCACCGAATAGCGAGCCTATGAAGGAATTACTCACTCTCGGTGGGGAGCATTATGGACTTGGCGATGAAGGAGGGTTGTGATGACAAAGATCAAAGATCCCCCTCTCCGGAGCCCAAAACGGACTCTAGATCTGGCCTCCCGATGAAGAACAGGAGGTGGCGGTGGCTCCGTATCGTGAAATGCGATAATTCTTCCTCCCCGATTTTTCTCTCTCCAAATATAGGTATTTAAGGAGTCGGGATCAATGTCTGCGGGGCCACCAGGTGGGCACAACCCACCTGGGCGCGCCTGGAGGGGGGGCGCCCTGGTTGGTTGTGCTCGCCCAGGGGCCCCCTCCGGTGGTTCTTGGCTCCCGTATTTTTCTTATATTCTAAAATAAATCTCCAAAAAGTTTAGTTTCATTTCAAAAACTTTTATTTCTGCATAAAAACAACACCATGGTAGTTCTGCTGAAAACATCGTTAGTCCGGGTTAGTTTCATTCAAATCATGCAAATTAGAGTCCAAAACAAGAGGAAAAGCATTAGGAAAAGTAGATACGACGAAGATGTATCAACTCCCCCAAGCTTAAACCTTTGCTTGTTCCCAAGAAATTCAGTTGATAAACTAAAAGTGAAAAAGAAAAACTTTTACGAACTCTTTTGCTCTTGTTTACATAAATAAGCTTAAGTAGCACCCATGTTTTTAGCAAAGATCATGACTAACCATGTCAACAATAACTCCTAAAAATTATATAACTCATATCAATGGCATAATCAACTAGCGAGCAATAATAGGATATCTCAAATGCCAACACTTTGTCAAAACAATCATGATATAATATGACAACATTGGTATCTTGCTAGCCCTTTATGAGACTGCAAAACATAAATGCAGAGCACCTCCAAAGTTCAAGCAGTGACTAAACATTGTAATTCATGGTAGAAAAGATCTAGTCATGATGCACCCAACATTAACTATACACAATGCATGGGGATGGCAAATAGTGCTCTCAGATCTGGCGCTTTTTTAGGAAGGTGATGACTCAACATAAAATTAAATAGATAGTCCCTTCGCAGAGGGATGTAGGGATTTGCAGAGGTGCTAGAGCTTAAAGTTTTAAAAATAGAGATAAATGTAATTTTGAGAAATGCACACTTCCTGTTTACTTCACGACCGAAGGTTATCAATATCTTCCATGCTAAACACATTAGTGACGGTTTCCAAGCGATAAAAGTAAAGGTTTACTCCCTCTCCACCAACAATCACACAACACGGCTACCCGAATCCACGAGTACCATCCATACCAACATCAGTCTTGGGGGAGTTTTGTTTAATTATTTGCAATTTTTTATTTTGGGACTAGAAATCCCTATTATCGCCCCTCTCGTGCAAGGACGAGTGAATAAACACTCATCATGAGAATAATCCGCTTAGCGTGAAAGATACCGACTACCCCTGTTGCTCTATGAACAATCCATGCACACAAAAATAGATGTTTATTTGAAGTTTTTAGAGGTGACACATGCAAATTTACTTAGAACGGCAGGATAATACCGCATATAGGTAGATATGGTGGACTCATCTGGAATAACTTGGGTTTTAGGATTTTGATGCACAAGCAGTATTTCCGCTTAATACATGCGAAGGCTAGCAAATAAATTGAGAAGCGGCCAGCTAGAGAGCGAAAATAGTCATGAACATGCATTATGAATAATGAACAATGGAACTAGCATGAGTAGGATATGGACACCATGAACATGAATATTATAGAGGCTATGTAGTTTTGGTTCAACTACATGCATGGACATGTGCCAAGTCAAGCCAGTTGAAACATTCAGAGGACAATATCATATCATCATACTACATCACAATCATTTTAACGCAATATTGTTGACATCCAAGATAGATCATTATCCACTCCTAGCTACTTAAGCATGGCATGAGAAACTATAATCTCTAATTTTCATTGCAAACATGTTTGATCATAATAGGCTGAGTCATGGATACTGGGTTAAATATATTTACAAGAACAGAACAAGTTGAGTTCATACCCGTTTCTCTCTGCCACAACCAGTTCATCAAATATCGTCATTATTGCCTTTCACTTGCATGACCGAATGATATGAAAATAATAATAACGCAAGAGTGCCGTAGACTAAGATGGAATCTGCAAATATTTTATTCAAAAGGAGAAGACAATGCAATTTGGGCTCTTTGTTAGATCGACAATTATGCATATGGGAACCACTCAACATTTTCATCGTGGTATTCTCCTTGGTATGACTCAATAAAAAGAAAAGGAATTTAGAGAAACACACTGAAATATTTTTGGAGTTTTTAGTTTTTTTAAGAAGGCAAATTAAAAGGAAGAAAAAACGAGAAAAACTATTTACACGAGAGAGCTCCCAACAAGCAAGAAGAAGAATCGAGAAATCATTTTGGGTTTTATTTTAATACTACAACTAATTAAACTAGAAAGAAAAATCGAAAAGAAGCAAGAAATATTTTTGGGTTTTCTCAAACTTTTTGAAATACAAAAGAAGAAAGCGAGAAAAATAAATCTAAGATGGATAATATAATGAAAAAGTGTGAACACCAACAACTGGAATGAAATGTGTGAGCATGAATATAATGTCGGTGGAAACACGTACTCTCCCAAGCTTAGGCTTTGGCCTAGCTTGGTAATCACCATCCGTAGTAGCCATCCGGCCCCATCTCAAAGTGTTGTGGAGCAGGAACCTGAGCGTCCCACTCCTGAGGCTCCTCCTCTGCCACCGCCTGAGCGTTCCGGCAGGCAATGATGTTGTCTGGCATGATCCTGTATCCACCCCTGGCAATAAAATCAAACAAAGCAGGTGCAGGCAACGGAATAATATCACGAGTCTCCACACTGAAAACTAGGTTGTAAGGAATATTATGAATACAATTATCAATATCAGTAAACTGGTGGTCCTCCATCGCCTGATGATCTAAATAAACCTTGGGCAAAAGATGATCATTTGGCGTATCTGAACGTTAAAGTGACTCGCTAAGCGAGTAGCGTAAATACCGCCATGAATTTTACCCTTGGTCCTATTAAGGTGTAGACACTACAAAAAAAAGACACATCCGTGACATTTTGGGCCGAACGAATTTTTTCTGTCATACTTATGACACTTCTATGACGATAATTGTGACAAAACCCGGCATTATCATAGATGTGGTGGGCTCCTACTTCTATGACAAAATATCATGTCAGAAAATGGGCTTTTCATCCTGGGCGAGCCAGAGACGCAGCTCCATGACATTCTTTGGGCTGTCCATGACGGAAAAAACCGTGGTAGAAGCGAGGGTAAGGAAAATTTCGGGGAGTTCCCGGTTACGGTGGGTGGTCGGGGGCCGAGCGATGTGCGTTTCTCTTGTACACGTACGCGCATGTGTGCGAGGCGTTGGCTCTAACTGAACTCGAGCGAGGCGTTGGGCTCTAACTGAACCCGAGCGATTGCACTGTAGACTACGCGTTACTAAACCCGAGCGATTGAGCGATTCCTTCACTATTGCTGCTAACTGAAGCCGATCGATGCTGCCTCTGGATGAACA
>NC_041391.1:687145141-687176450 GCF_002162155.2 Triticum dicoccoides
CAGGACCTCAATCGATCGAGCCGGTTGGGGCTGGATGAACAGGACCCCGTGGAGGGCTGGACAAACAGGACGACCCCGTGAGGGTTGGATGAACAATAGACGGTGGAGGGGTGGATGAACAGTAGCCCGTGGAGGGTGGTTGAACAGGAGCCCGTGGAGAGGGGTGGTTGAATAGTAGCCGGTGGAGTAGCGCGCGGTGGAGGCTGGATAAATAGGAGCCCGTGGAGGCTAGAGGAGGTCGACGGTGGATGAACAGTAGCCCGTGGAGGCAGGAGGAGGTCAACGGTGGAGATGAACAGTATCCCGTGGAGTCCCGTTTTGCGGTACGCCACACCCCTCCCAATGAACAAGACCCCCATTTCGACCGTAGCGCTCCAACAGAAGTCCGTTTCGTCCGTTTTACGGTACGCCACACCCCTTTCGATCAACAGGACCCCCGTTTCGACTGTAGGAGGTCCGTTTCCTCCGTTTTGCGATACGCCAGACCCCTCCCGATGAACAGGATCCCATTTTGAACGTGGCCGGTCGAACACAACGTTGTTTCCTCCGTTCTGCGGTACGCCAGGCCTCATTTCCATCGCCTGTTTCGTCCAAGCCCTCCCGATGAACACGACAACGCATTTCGTTCCGACCCAGCCGGTTGGCTCCCCATGAATATGACGACGACACTGTTTCTCCGTTCTGATCCAGCCATGTACATGAGCTCTGGCCGTACGTATGCGCGAGTAGGCGTTCGAGACCCCGCACGTTAGTACGTACGTGACCGTATTTTCTTTCTTGCACCCTGGCCGTTGTACGCATGTGTACATGCTACATGCGCGCCTCTACTACGACACGTGCACGCCTCTACTAAGACATGTGCGCGCCTCTACATCCACCAGTATGTACATACACGTTCGCGACCAGAATGACAATACTACGTACGCTTCGACCAGGTGGGTCCCGACTGTCAGGCACTTCCTTGCGTGCGAAGATGTAGCTTGTGGGTCCCAGCAGTCAGGGGGCGAATCGTTTTTTTCCTGGAGCACTTCCTTGCGTGCGAAGATGTAGCTGGTGGGTCCCAGCAGTCAGGGGGAAACATTTTTTTTGTGAAATACGGTGGCCCGTTCGGTGGGTCCCTGTTGTCAGGTGGAGGAATAATTATTTTGCGTGTAATAAGGAGGCACTTCCTTGCGGCCGCCATGGACCCAGCTGTCAGTCTCTCCACGTATAGTACTCTTCCAATGGAAGTCGTTCCTTGACCACGTTGACCATGCCGCGCTGAGAGCACAAGGGTGGTGGACGACGGCGAGGCCTAGGAAGGGGACGGCGCGGAGCCGGGGAAGACGCGGCAGTGGAAGCCCGCGCGGAGAGGACTACGAGGGTTCACTGGTTCAGCTGTGGTGTGAGGCTGCCGTCGCCGCAGAATAACATGGGGTGTGGGTGAGTAGAGGGATGGCCTGGCCAGTGGTGGGAGTAGTAAGGGGCGGTGAGGCCTCTGCGGCATCACAGCCGGCCATGGGAGGTAGGACCACGCGGTATGACCAACGCTGGTTTGGGCGGCTGGAGCAAGAAGACCAGAGGTTGAAGAAGCACTACGGTTGTTGGATGGACATTGTACGGTCACTGGAGCTAGAATCGTTCATATTGACTAAGTTGACAAAGCCCTCCGTCCCCGTCAACTTAGTAGGCCCACAAGTTAGCCTCCCACCAAGGTGGGTCCCAGCTAGCAGGGGGAGTATTCATTTTTTTATGCGTAATAAGGAGGCACTTCCGGTGGGTCCGAGCTGACAGCGGGGGGAACATTTTTTTCGCAAAATACAGTGGCCCGTCCGGTGGGTCCCAGCAGTCAGGGGCAAACGTTTTTTTCACAAAATACTGGTGGCCCGTCCGGTGGGTCCCTGTTGTCAGGTGGATGAATAATTATTTTCCGCGTAATAAGGAGGCACTTCCTTGCGGCTGTCGTGGACCCAGTTGTCAGCCTCTCCACGTATAGTACTCTTCTGATGGAAGTCGGTCGTTGACCACATTGACCACGCCGCGCCGAGAGCACCACGGTGGTGGACGACGGCGAGGCCTAGGAAGAGCACGACGCGAAGCCAGGGAAGATGCGGCAGTGGATGCCCACCCGGAGAGGAGTACGAGGGTTCACTGGTTCGGCTGCGGTGTGAGGCTGCCGTCACCGCAGAATAACAGGGGGTGTGGGTGAGTGGAGGGATGGCCTGGCCAGTGGTGGGAGTAGTATGGGGGCGGTGAGGCCTCCGCGGTAGCACAGCCGGCCACGGGAGGCAGGAGCAGGCGGCACGACCGGCACTGCTTTGGGCGGCTGGAGCAAGAAGACCAGAGGTTGAAGAAGCACTATGGCCGTTGGATGGACATCATACGGTCACTAGAGTATTGACTAAGTTGACAAAGCCCTCCGTCCCTGTCAACTTAGTAGGCCCACAAGTCAGGCCAACAATATGGTGGGTCCTAGCTAGCAGGGGGGTATTCATTTTTTTGGGCGTAATAAGGAGGCACTTCCTTGTGTGCGAAGATATAGCTGGTGGGTCCGACCTGTCAGCGGGTAGCACAGCCGGCCACAAAATACAGAGGCCCTTCCTGTGGGTCCTAGCTGTTAGGTGGAGGAATCATTATTTTGCGCGTAATAAGGAGGCATTCCCTTGCGTGCGGCCGTGGACCCAACTGTCAGCCTCTCCACCTACAGTACCACGTTGACCAGGCTGCGCCGAGAGCACCAGGGCGATGGACGACGACGAGGCCTAGAAAGGGAACGACACAGAGCCAGGGAATACTTGGCAGTTGTTTCCCATGCGGAGGAGTACGAGGGTTTACTGGTTCGTGTGCCGTCCCGGAGAATAACAACAGGTGTGGGCGAGTAGAGGGATGGCTAGGCCAGCAATGGGAGTATGGTGGGGCCGTGAGGCCTGCACAGCAGCATAGCCGACCGCGGGAGGAGGGAGCAGGCAGTCCCGCTGATGCTTGTTTGAGCGGCTGGAGCATGAAGAGCAGAGATTGAAGAAGCACGACAGCCGTTGGATGGACATCCAACAGTCATTGCTATCGTGTGTTGACTAAGTTGACAGGGCGTTGCATGTGCGTCAACCTTTTTTTTATGAAAGCATAGGTGTCAACCTGTAGTAGGCACACAAGTCAGCCTCAAATATGTGGAAACCAGCATACAACCCATCTGCCATTATTTCTAATAATGTACAACCCATTTGCTAATTCTTAAGAATTTTTTTGGAGTCCATCTTCTTTTTGTTAGCATTACACCCCATATTGTGGCCACGGTCAAAAAGTATACGAAATTTTGCATATTTTGGTGCGGTCAACTGTTTTTAATCCAGAAATATCGATTCACATTCAAACTATTTTGAAAAATAATTTATATAAATATAAAATCCAAATAATTGTCCACGCATAAAAATCAATGGAATTTAAAATCTTGTAATGAAAAAAATTTAAAACTAATTCCCAGTTTGATGTGTTTTAAAAATGTACAACCCATTTCTGGGCAAACCGAATGAAACTCTCCTCGTCTTGAAAGATTTGCAGCCCGGCAAAGCCGATAAAGCAAGTACGCCTTGTTTGGGTATTTCTTTAAAAAAATAGAACTGTGCTAGCCATTTTCAGCAAGAAAAAAACACAACTGGGCTCATGATGTGGTAAACATAAATAAAACCCTGGCTAGACGGGCCACAGCTCCCGCACAGCCCCATTGTTACCCTAATCCGTTGCTAAAACTAGTATAAATAACAACTGCTTGTTCCTAAAAAAACTGCGCGACCTGCTGGGTCCCTGGTGTCAGCCGCTCGTAGTGTAATTCTCTCGTTTATTGATTACGTTGACAATGGCGTGAGCCCCAGATGTCCAACCATTAGGAGGAACCATATTTTTGGGCTTGTAATATAGAGGCACTTGCTTGCGTACTGCCATGACGCTGGTGGGTCCCTACTGTCATCCTCTCCATGTACAATCATCTCCTTGTTCCTCTTGGTTGTTGACGACGTTGACAACGCAAGAGGGCGGCGCACCATGCATGGTGAGCGAACCAAGGCCGCAAGGCGGAGGACGACGGTGAGGCATCGGACGGAACGAACATGAGCCGTGGAAGATGCGTCGGTCCAGTCGTAGGCGGAGGGGAGTACGAGGGTTGACTGCTTCGGGTGCGGGTGCGTGTTGGGGCTGACGTCGCCGGAGAATAACAGGACGTGTGGGGGAATAGAGGGAGGGACTGTCCAACGTTGGAGGGTATGTACGGTAGGGCGGCGGAGGCACAGCCAGCCATGGGAGGCGGGAGCAGGCGGAGCCGACGGGGTGGTTTGGTTTGGGCGGCTGGAGGAAGAAGAAGACAAGAGATAGAAGATACACGACAGATGTTGGATGTCAATCCAACGGCTGGTAGGTAGAATCATTTGTTGACTGGCTAGTAAGTCGACACCACCTTGGATAGGCTATTTCCTCTCGGGTCCCAAATGTCAGAATCCAAATCTATCACGGTGATGCAGCCTTTCCTATGAAAATTTACAGCCCATTTGATGTGCTAGTTTGAAATAAGTTTATGGGTGCTGGTGGGGGCTAATCACTTGGCTTCTGTAATGCACAGTGAGATCAAGCAGCCGGCGAGAGTGATGTTATTTCCCTTGGTTGGGATTTGTTACAATATTTCACTCTAAATTAAACGAATGGCAAGCCATTTGCCTTGTTTCAAAGAAAATATGACAGTCACAGCCGAGTTGAAAAGGGCAGGAACATCTAACTCCATCTTACAAACTGTACAAAAGCACGAGGGTTAATTGTTCATCAGTGTCGTGGAACTATCACGTCAGATGTCCTAACGAAAGGACTTAGTCGTGGAGCCATCGCAATGAGATTAGCTTAAAGGGGTTAAATCGAACAAAGGACACATGGAGTTTATACTGGTTCGGCCCCTTGCGGTGAAGGTAAAAGCCTACGATCCAGTTGTGGTGTTCTTGATGTGGTCTCGACTACCAGGGAGCAAATATGCTTTGCCTAGTTCTCGAGTTGTTGTTTCTTGTCCCTGAACCGCCGCCGGGTCGTCCCTATATATACACAGGTTGACGCCCGGCCGGTCTACAGAATCCCGAGGCCGGCTCATACAAGTGTCCAGCTTGGTTTCTCCTTTCCTTGACTTATAATACAAGTTATACATCTATGGCGGTTTACTATTATGGGCCCTAATCCGCCATTGGGCTCCGGGCCTCTAAGTCTTCATAGTTAAAGCGCCATAGCCTTCATCTTCATGGGCTCTTGTACAGGACTCCTTGTGAGTGTAATCCGGCCCCTCATGGGCGGTTTAACTCAGTAGTTATATCCCCAACATTAGGCCCCAGATTGATTTGAACCTGTTCATGTCAATCTTCAACTTAGAAAAATTCTGATTTGAACATCTTTGTGTTGTCCTTGTAAACCGCCGTGATGTCATCTTCTGGAATCACCTTAAACCGCCATGACGTCATCTGCGTAAAAAACTCATAAAGATTTCTTTTTTATTAATTGATCTCCGGAGATCGAGGCGACGGCTGTGCCCCATTCTCTGTTTCGGGCTCCTCGATTCCCGCGCTTGCCTTACTTATCCATTCGCCTTATAAATAGGCCCAGGGATCCTTTCCTTCTTCCCCTTCCGTGCCTCTTCTTCCTCCTTGTGACGCTCAAGACCTGAAGCTCCGCCGCCGCCCTCAACCTTCAAGCACTGCATCGACAAGGCCGCTGCATCGACCTGAACGTACCAGAGACCTGCGGCTCTTCTCCGCTATTCCTATGAATCCGGTAAGCCTCCTTCCTTCAACCCTAGATCTGCATTAGGGTTTTGGTGTTCATCTGTGTTCATCAGTGTTCATCCTCGTTCGTTGCTTCGCCCTTACTGTCTTATTGAGTCTAGACAAACTTGTCATCTTCCTTTGCGGCCGAAGGTGTAGCTTTAGTTTACCTTGCCATAGTATCTCTTTGTTCCTGGATAGATCCCATCTGGACTTTTGGTGTTCTGCCGTCGCCATTTTAGGGCTCGGAAAATTTTCTTTACTGAATCGCGGTAGATCCAAAATTATAACACCATCTTGTGAAACCTGTTTCTTCAGCACTTAATAAATTTTAGATATGCTTTTTCCACTGTAGGCGGTTTAACCTTTAGAAAACGATAATCCGCCAGGTACCATTAGCCCTCACTTAAACCGCCAATCTTACATGAACACAGTATCCGGTTTAACATGTACACATGCTTTGATTAAATCCCTCGGTTTGACACCGGTTTATGCATATCAATCTTGAACCGTGAAACGACATTTTGTGAAGTTTATCTGCAAGAAGAACCAGCTGTTGAACTTTTCAGAGACTTTTTCCATTTAAACCACCGAACTGAGTTCACCGACGGCCCCAATACTAAACTTGGCGGGGTGTCGATTCAGAAAAGGAAAGAAGTCAATTTTCCTCATGCCAAATATCACAACCACCCCAAGGATTGGAATCAGACGTGGTTCTACTGCCGGAACACTGCTCCTGCTGATGAAAGTCCTCTGCCAGGTTATCGTGCTTACCAGCTCAGCAATGAACATCCACTGCCTCAACGACTTTTTGCCAGAGAACGACAAACGTATGCACCACAGCTTGCTAAGCTCCGAGCTCTTATGGCAAACAGTTTGACCGGTATTGACCTTGTCTGTTACTGGGTTTCATGGGGTATCTTGCCCTTAAGCCGTCGCACCAGATTAATGTACGAATATACTGGGGATGTCAAGGATCCTCAACGGCACACTGAAATACAGATGACTGATGACGAGGTCACTGAGTCTGTCAAAAAGATGCTAGATGAACCGATATCTGAATGCAACAAGACCGGGCTGCGTCCCTTTTATGCCTCCAACAAACCACCAGCAGTAAGAATTTATCTTTCTGCTTTTAATCCGTCTCCCATTTAACACTTTCTGACAGTCTTCTGTCTATCCTTGTAGGACAAAGATCCATTCTGGAAGAGAAAAACTCAAGACAAACCGGTGAGACCACAAGACAAACCGATGAGAGCTCCGCGTAACAAGACCAAAGTCACCAAGAGACCCGCAAAGAATAGGACCGCCGAGTCCTCTGATCCGCCCGAAGATGTTGATGATTCGGAACCAGAGGTAGAACTTGACTCCCTTGGTTCATTTTTCATGCATCTTATTGACAATGATCATTATCAGGATGATGCGGAAGCCAGCCATGCTGACCATGTAGAGGTAATCTCCCTTTCCTCCGATTCAGATCATGTGCCAATACAAAAACTTCGCCGCGCAGTCTAGAAAGTAAAACACTCACATCCTCTTGCTCATTTGGACCCATACTTTTCTTTGAAGACACAGCAACATGAAGCTTGTCGCACAACCCGGCACAGTGGCCAGCAGGTCACTTCCTCCGGTTTACCAGACACCCCAATCCGAAAGCGTTGTGCAGAGGTCTCTTGTAATTCTAACAAATCTTATCCCTTGGCGGGTTACTTCTGATACCCTCTTAATCCATCTAACTCGAATTACCAGGTAACTTCCAATTCATCTTTTGGGAATTCATCAACCACACAAATGCCTCCTATCAAGACCGTCCCTAGGTGAGTATGATAATTTTAGGTTTACTTTCTTGCACTGGTTTACCATATTAACCTCTGATTGCTATTTGCAGCGCCAAAGCCCGACTCAGCAAAAAAGCAAAACTGAGTATTCCCGCTGAGGAGTTTGAACAGGAGAGGACCTCAGAAGGCGTTGGTGGAGACACTGATATTGCTATGGATGATCCTGTGCCACAAGGTCAGGACACTTATGTTGATCCGCCAGAAGTTAATCCGGCCAGTCCTCATGTTGATCCGCCAAGCCCAGCTGCCAATCCACCAAGTCCAGTTGCTAACCCTCCAAGCCCAGCAAGAGCCACTGCCAAACCGTCCAACACAGATGAAATTGTTGATGGCAAGACTGATGATGTGGTAATCACTGGTTTTGGCCACACTTCTCCTGGCAACCCTGTCGCTTTGTCAAAGCACAGTGCCAAAGTGGAATCTGCTGCTGTGGAGAAAGGCAAATGGAAGACTGATTTGTCAAGCTGTGCTCATCTTAGTGCTCAGGAGCTCCATTCTGGATATCTAAACCTCCTATATACAAGTCGCGATTATGAGGCCGGTTTAGTCAACTTGATGAAAGAGCGCTATGAGGTAACTTCTATAAATCTTTCTTTTTGCTGTATATCAATCCCATTGTAGCCCCCAAGGGCCGGTGTATCTCTTCAAGATGGACCGGGACTTTGATAAGAAAAACTGCAACTGTGTAGCCCCCAAAGGGCCAGTTTACCTCTGCAAGATGAACCAGGTATTTCTGTTGAAAAGTTTAACCTTGTTGAATTCCTTCACATCCGGTTGATCTGATCAATTAGGCATTAGCCCCCAAGTGCCAAGATTAATACTTGTATTGAACCTTGGGACTTTAAAATATCAGTTAAGAAGCAATCCGCATTAGCCCCCAAGTGCCAAGTGTATAACTTGTTATATGCTTGGGACTTTTGAGAAGATATTAACAACTTATCATCTGTCTGTTGCAGGCTGACTTGAACAATAAGGATTCCAAAATTGCCGATCTTCAAGAAAATATCAAGTCCCAGCAAGAAGAAACCTCCAAGGCCAAGGATGAATTGAAAGGCGCTTTGACAGCCATGGAGCAATTGAAAGATGGCTTCAAGAACGAGCGTGCCAGCTGGGAAACTGAAAAAGCTGCTTTGTTGAAGCGGGCGGAGGACGCTGAAGCGGCACTTAAACCGGTAGCAAAAGAGCTGAGTGGCTTAAAACAGCAAATCAACGCAATGACTTCTGCTATATTTGGTAAGTATTCTTATTCGGTTGTTTTAGTAAACATTTTTGACACTGCCGGTTTAACAGCCATTTCTTAAACCGTTGCAGGTAGTCGTGTTGCTCATCTGGGCTCAAATATGCGGAAGAAGTTGAAGGCAACCTATACTTTGATAGAACAATTGTATACGGCGCTCAACGAGTCATCTGTGCGGCCTCATACAATAAACCGCCGCCAACCTTGATCAAGGATACATTGGCCAAATTATCTATGACACCTGCCCAGATAGAAGAGGTAAAGCGATCTGCTGCCAGGGCTGGCGCTTTATCAGCACTGACTCAGGCCAAAGCTTGGATAGCTGATCTTGATCCGGCAGATATCGGAAAGGGATATCCTAGCGAACAAGAAAACGGGCTAGCATTTGATAATGAAGCCCTCAAAGCCTTGACCAAGGAGATGCGCGCGCTTGCAAGCCAATTGGCCGAAGAAGTTGACTTGTCTATCCATCGGTCCAGCTATGACGCGGACAGCAAACGGGTTGATGCAGCTGTTAAAGAAGTGCAGAATCTTATCCCGCCAATCCGTAAGCACACATATGCCCCTGACGTTGAACCATCCAATCTTATAAGTGACGAAGCTGTCTTCCAAGCTTTAACCCGGATTGATTGGGCCACCATTGACTTCCAGCCACTGGGTGGGGAGGAGGAGGTTGAACCGGCGCAAGATGATCCATCAACTTCGCGTCAGCCTGGTGATGAGTCATAATCCGGCAACCGGTTTTAGCTTCGCAGATTTTAGTTTATGCAACAAACAATTATTCTTTTGGGCATCAAAGTGCCTTGTAATAGGCTAGTTGAAATACTTTGATCTTGTGCCATCGTGCACTGCTACATGACACTGTGCAATCCTTCGTGATTGTTGCTATGCTTGCTCATATGCCTTAGTACGTTTCATAAAATCCTGCCTTCTGCATTTGAAAAACTTAAATGTGCCCTGCCGGTTTTACCGCCGGACGGGTTATGATATCCAATACAGAACCAGAGTTTTTATAACCAAGGCTGTAAAGCGACAACATATGAAATATATCATACCTGTGATATAAACCACATCGTTGGTTTACCAACTTGCGTAGTAAGGGTGATAACCCAAATCTTGAGTGTTGATAACTCCCACCATGTTGTACTGGTGCATAATAAGCCATGTCGGGTTATGATAAACACCGGATGATCATCCTGGAGACTTATAGTCAATGCCAGACTGGGCTAAGAAAAGCCGGTTCATAATTGAATATGTGCTAACAACTGATAGTTGAAAAGCGACACCGGGTTAAGAAACACCGGGTTGATGAAATGACTTATAGTCAGGCCGGGTCAAGAGATGCCGGTTTAACATAAAATTTTACCAAAAGAATGAAAACTTGGCAAAGGAAAATAAAACTGTGTAGTCGAGGCTTTTTAAGGGCTGCCAGGCCCAAATTCGAGGCTTTTCATGGGCTGCCAGGCCACTGAGTTAAACCATTTTTGCAAAGCCTTTCAAGATGGGCCTCCAACTAACCAATCGTCATTTTAACTTTGACAAGTTCAGGGTCTGTATAAGATTGACTTTTCAAACGTTCGACGGGTCATGCCGGGCTTACTTGATGAAGGCAGGTTAACCCGGGGTCTTAGGTGAATACACCAGGCTTCCAAGCCGTGCTTGATAGCATATTACAAGGGTCCTTTCAAACTCTTTGTTGCTTTGCACAAAGAGCCCCCAAGTAACTTTGTGAGCTGTGCTCTATGGGTGCCTATGTTTGAGCTGTGCATAGCAACCAGACTCTCTTTGGCCCCTTGGTGTGAAGCTCCCAAGCTGTATTGTGGCGTGATAGCCGGATTAATAGGCATAACTCTGCTTTGTCAGATGAAGCCCCCATGTAATCAGAAGATGTTGGAAAAAACGGCAGAGACCCTGCTTATAGCAAGGATGCCGGTTTATTATATTGATCATAATATATACATTTTCAAAATATGTACATAAGAGGAGCCTATGGCTCAGGTGTAATAAGGCCGAAGGAGAGCTATGTTCTAGGGCCGCCGGGTCTCCTCCTTAGATTTGCGTGAGTCTGCATGCTCTCGAACATCAATGAGGTAGTATGATCCGTTGTGCAGATTCTTGCTGACCACAAAGGGTCCTTCCCAAGGTGGGGATAACTTGTGCATATCGGCTGATCCTGGATGAGCCGAAGCATCAAGTCACCTTCTTGAAAGGTTCTTGTTTTAACCCGGCCGCTGTGATAACGTCGCAGGTTTTGCTGATAAACCGCCGAACGAGCTAAGGCCATGTCCCGTTTTTCATCTAACAGGTCCAATGCTTCCTGACGTGCTTGCTCGTTGTCCGCTTCAACATAATTGGCAACCCGGGGCGAGTCATGACGAATATCACTTGGGAGTACCGCCTCTGCCCCGTAAACCATGAACAAAGGTGTATAACTCATTGATCGATTGGGGGTGGTGTTTATGCTCCATAACACAGAAGGTAATTCTTCCACCCAACAACCCGGCATCCTTTTCAAAGGAACCATAAGCCGGGGCTTGATACCCTTTAAGATTTCCTGATTAGGTCTCTCAGCTTGTCCGTTAGACTGGGGGTGTGCCACTGACGACACATCAAGCCGGATATGCTCTCTTTGACAGAAGTCCTCCATCTCACATTTGGAGAGGTTCGTGCCATTATCTGTGATGATGTTGTGTGGAAAACCGAAGCGGAAAATCACCTTCTTGATGAATTGAACCGCCGTGGCTGCATCACACTTGCTTACTGGCTCTGCTTCAACCCATTTAGTGAACTTGTCAACCGCCACCAATAGGTGGGTCTTCTTATCTTTGGACCACTTAAAAGGTCCCACCATATCAAGCCCCCAAGTAGCAAACGGCCAAGTGATTGGAATCGTCCGCAGTTCTTGAGCCGGAACATGAGCTCGGCGTGAAAATTTTTGACAAGTGTCACACCGCTTTACCAGGTCCTCAGCATCAGCATGAGCCGTCAACCAGTAGAAACCATGAAGAAAAGCTTTAGCAACCAGGGATTTTGAACCGGCGTGGTGACCACAATCTCCTTCATGGATCTCACGCAAAATCTCTTGGCCCTCTTCAGGAGAAACACAGCGCTGGAGCACGCCCGAGACACTGCAGTGATGTAACTCGCCATTATGAATAACCATGGACTTTGATCACCGGACTATCCGTCTGGCCAGAACTTCATCTTCTGGTAACTCGCCCCGGTTCATATACGCCAAATATGGAACCTCCAATCCGGAATGACATGTAAAGCGGCCACCAACTGTGACTCCAGATCAGGAATAGCTAAGTCCTCCTCTGTAGGCAACTTAACAGACAGGTTGTGCATGATATCTAGAAAGGTATTGGGTGGTACCAGTTTACGCTGAGACCCCAGCCGACTTAAAGCATCTGCTGCTTTGTTTTTGCACCGATCAATGTGCTCAACCTGATAACCCTTGAAGTGACCAGCCACAATATCCACATCTCGTCTGTAAGCCGCCATGAGTGGATCCTTAGAGTCCCAAGTACCAGAAACTTGATGAGCCACCAGATCAGAGTCTTCAAAGCATCGTACCCAGCTTAAGTTCATTTCCTTAGCCACTCGAAGACCGTGGAGTAAGGCCTCGTACTCAGCTGCATTGTTAGTACAAGGAAACATTAAGCGGAGAACATAACGAATTTTATCACCTCGAGGGGAAGTAAGGACAACTCCAGCCCCCGAGCCCTCCAATTGCCTGGACCCGTCGAAGTGGATAGTCCAGTATGTGTTATCCGGTTTGTCTTCCGGTACCTGCAACTCTGTCCAATCATTGATGAAGTCAACAAGCACTTGAGACTTGATAGCTGTCCGAGGCATATACTTCAACTCGTGCGGTCCAAGCTCAATATCCCACTTTGCAACCCGGCCAGTTGCCTCCCTGTTCTGAATGATATCGCCCAAAGGAGCCGAACTGACCACTGTGATGGGATGGCCCTGAAAGTACTGCTTAAGCTTCCGGCTCGCCAAAAAACCCCATACACCAGCTTCTGCCAATGTGGATATCTTTGCTTTGACTCAATGAGCACTTCACTGATATAGTAAACCATCCTTTGAACCAGATATTCCTTCCCAGCTTCCTTGCGGTCGACCACAATAGCCACACTGACAGCCCGGGCATTAGCATCCACATATAATAACAGCGGCTCGTTGTCGATCGGAGCAGCAAGGACCAGCAGTTCAGCCAACTGCCGCTTCAAGTCCTCAAACGCCGCATCAGCAGCGTTACTCCAGACAAAAGTGTCTGTTTTCTTCAACATCTGATATAGAGGGATCACCTTCTCTCCCAAACGGCTGATAAACCGGCTCAGGGCTGCAATTCGACCCGCTAGACGCTGAACATCATTGATACACGCCGGTTTAGCCAGAGACGTAATCGCCTTGATTTTTTCTGGATTAGCCTCAATGCCCCTGTTAGACACCAGGAAACGTAAGAGCTTGCCTGCCGGAACACCAAAAACACACTTGGCCAGATTGAGCATCATTTTATACACCCGAAGATTGTTAAAGGTCTCCTTCAAGTCTTCAATCAAGGTCTCCTTCTTCCTGGACTTCACCACAATATCGTCCACATAAGCATGGACATTGCGCCCGATTTGGGTATGAAGACAATTCCGCACACAGCACTGATAAGTCGCCTGGGCACTCTTGAGCCCAAAGGGCTTAGAAACATAGCAGAAGGCTCCAAAGGGAGTGATGAAAGCTGTTTTCTCCTGGTCCTCAACTGCCATCTTGATCTGATGATAACCAGAATAAGCATCCAAGAAACTCCGCTCACAACCTGCCGTAGCATCAATGATTTGATTAATACGAGGGAGAGCAAAAGGATCGGCCGGATAGACTTTGTTCGAATCCGTATAATCCACACACATGCGCCAAGTGCCATTCTTCTTAAGCACTAGCACCGGATTGACAAGCCACTCTGGATGAAAGACTTCAACGATAAACCCAGCAGCCAATGGCTTTGCGCCTTTCTTCGTTGAAGCGATGGAGAAACTGCTTGACCGATTTAAACTTGGGATCAATATTGAGATTGTGCTCAGCGAGTTCCCTCGGCACACCTGGCATGTCAGAAGGCCTCCATGCAAAGATGTCCTGGTTCTCATGGATGAACTCGATGAGCGTGCTTTCGTATTTCGGATCCAGATTAGTGCTGATAATAAACTGTTTGGATGAATCGCCAGGAACAAAATCTACCAATTTAGTCTCATCAGTCGGTTTAAACTTCAGGGTCGAGTCATGCTCTGTGGTGGGTTTCTTTAGAGGAGTCATATCTGTCGGATCAACATTGTCCTTGTAGAACTTCAACTCTTCTGTTGCACAAACCGACTCAGCATAGGCCGCATCACCCTCTTCACAGTCTAAAGCGATCTTATGACTCCCGTGCATCGTGATGGTCCCCTTATGACCCGACATTTTGAGCTGTAAATAAATATAACAGGGCCTTGCCATGAATTTTGCGTAAGCCGGCCGTCCAAACAGGGCATGATATGGGCTCTGGATTTTCACCACTTCAAAGGTCAAAGTTTCTGACCTGGAATCATGCTCATCACCAAACACAACCTCCAAAGCTATCTTGCCAACCGGATATGCCGATTTACCTGGTACTACACCGTGAAAGACAATGTTCGACGGTTTAAGATTCTTATCCGTCAACCCCATGCGACGGAAGGTTTCATAATACAGGATATTGATGCTGCTCCCTCCATCCATGAGTAGCTTGGTGAATTTATAACCCCCCGCCTGAGGTGCCACCACTAAAGCCAGATGGCCCAGATTATCAACCCGGGGCGGATGATCCTCTCTGCTCCACACAATGGGTTGCTCGGACCAACGCAAGTAACGGGGTACTGCCGGTTCAACAGCATTAACTGCCCTCTTGTGAAGTTTCTGATCACGCTTACACAAGCTAGTGGTGAAAACATGATACTGCCCGCCATTCAACTGCTTTGGGTGACTCTGAAAACCTGATTTGTTGGGTAACGTTGCAGAAAACAAAAATTTTCCTACTCGTTTCACCAAGATCATCTAGGAGTTCATCTAGCAACGAGTCATTGGATGCATCTACATACCTTGTAGATCGCGAGCGGAAGCGTTCAAAGAACGGGGATGATGTAGTCGAACACGACGTGATTCGAATCACCGGAGATCCTAGCACCGAACGGACGGCACCTCCGCGTTCAACACACGTACGGAACAGCCACGTCTCCTCCTTCTTGATCCAGCAAGGGAGGGAGGAGAGGTTGAGGGAGATGGCACCAGCAGCAGCACGACGGCGTGGTGTTGATGGAGCTGCAGTACTCCGGCAGAGCTTCGCTAAGCAATAAGGAGATGGAGGAGGTGTTGGGGAGGGAGAAGGAGGCAACCAAAGGCCAAGGACTCAAGGTATGAAGTCCCTCCTCTCCCCCACTATATATAGGGGTGCCAAGGGGGGGTGGCCGGCCCTAGGAGATCCAATCTCCTAGGGGGTGCGGCGGCCAAGGGGGGTTTCCCTCCCCCCAAAGGCACCTAGGAGGTGCCTTACCCTCCTAGGACTCTTGCCCCCTTGAACCCTAGGCGCATGGGCCTATGTGGGGCTGGTGCCCTTGGCCCAAGCAGGCCAAGGCGCACCCCCTACAGCCCATGTGGCCCCCGGGGATGGGTGGCCCCACCCGGTGGGCCCCCGGGACCCCTCCGGTGGTCCCGGTACAATACCGATAACCCCGAAACTTGTCCCGATGCCCGAAACAGGACTTTCCATATATAAATCTTTACCTCCGGACCATTCCGGAACTCCTCGTGACGTCCGGGATCTCATCCGGGACTCCGAACAACATTCGGGTTACTGCATATACATATCCCTACAACCCTAGCGTAACTGAAACTTAAGTGTGTAGACCCTACGGGTTCGGGAGACATGTAGACATGACCGAGATCGCTCTCCGGTCAATAACCAACAGCGGGATCTGGATACCCATGTTGGCTCCCACATGCTCCACGATGATCTCATCGGATGAACCACGATGTCGAGGATTTAATCAACCCCGTATGCAATTCCCTTTGTCAATCGATATGTTACTTGCCCGAGATTCGATCGTCGGTATCCCAATACCTCGTTCAATCTTGTTACCGGCAAGTCACTTTACTCGTACCGTAATGCATGATCCCGTGACCAAACACTTGGTCACTTTGAGCTCATTATGATGATGCATTACTTGAGTGGGCCCAGTGATATCTCTCCGTCATACGGAGTGACAAATCCCAGTCTCGATCCATATAAAACAATAGATACTTTCGGAGATACCTGTAGTGCACCTTTATAGTCACCCAGTTATGTTGTGACGTTTGATACACCCAAAGCACTCCTATGGTATCCAGGAGTTATACGATCTCATGGTCGAAGGAAGAGATACTTTGACATTGCAAAAACTCTAGCAAACGAACTATACGATCTTGTGCTATGTTTAGGATTGGGTCTTGTCCATCACATCATTATCCTAATGATGTGATCCCGTTATCAATGACATCTAATGTCCATAGCCAGGAAACCATGACTATCTATTGATCAACGAGCTAGTCAACTAGAGGCTTACTAGGGACATGTTGGTGTCTGTTATTCACACATGTATTACGATTTCCAGATAACACAATTATAGCATGAATAAAGACAATTATCATGAACAAAGAAATATAATAATAATGCTTTTATTATTGCCTCTAGGGCATATTTCCAACAGTCTCCCACTTGCACTAGAGTCAATAATCTAGTTACATTGTGATGAATCGAACACCCATGGAATTCTGGTGTTGATCATGTTTTGCTCTTGGGAGAGGTTTAGTCAACGGATCTGCTACATTCAGGTCCGTATGTACTTTACAAATCTCTATGTCTCCATCTTGAACATTTTCACGGATGGAGTTGAAGCGACGCTTGATGTGCCTTGTCTTCTTGTGAAACCTGGGCTCCTTGGCAAGTGCAATAGCTCCAGTGTTGTCACAGAAGAGCTTGATCGGCCCCGACGCATTGGGTATGACTCCTAGGTCGGTGATGAACTCCTTCACCCATATTGCTTCATGTGCTGCCTCCGAGGCTGCCATGTACTCCGCTTCACATGTAGATCCCGCCACGACACTCTGCTTGCAACTGCACCAGCTTACTGCCCCACCATTCAAAATATACACGTATCCGGTTTGTGACTTAGAGTCATCCAGATCTGTGTCGAAGCTAGCGTCGACGTAACCTTTTACGACGAGCTCTTCGTCACCTCCATAAACGAGAAACATTTCCTTAGTCCTTTTCAGGTACTTCAGGATATTCTTGACCGCTGTCCAGTGTTCCTTGCCGGGATTACTTTGATACCTTCCTACCAAACTTACGGCAAGGTTTACATCAGGTCTAGTACACAGCATGGCATACATAATAGAACCTATGGCTGAGGCATAGGGGATGACACTCATCTCTTCTATCTCTGCTGCCGTGGTCGGACATTGAGCTGAGCTCAATTTCACACCTTGCAAAACAGGCAAGAACCCTTTCTTGGACTGATCCATTTTGAACTTCTTCAAAATCTTATCAAGATATGTGCTTTGTGAAAGACCTATGAGGCGTCTTGATCTATCCCTATAGATCTTGATGCCTAATATATAAGCAGCTTCTCCAAGGTCCTTCATTGAAAAACTCTTATTCAAGTAGGCCTTAATGCTGTCCAAAAGTTCTATATCATTTCCCATCAAAAGTATGTCATCTACATATAGTATGAGAAATGCTATAGAGCTCCCACTCACTTTCTTGTAAACACAGGCTTCTTCATAAGTCTGTGTAAACCCAAACGCTTTGATCATCTCATCAAAACGAATGTTCCAACTCCGAGATGCTTGCACCAGCCCATAAATCGAGCGTTGGAGCTTGCACACCTTGTCAGCATTTTTAGGATCAACAAAACCTTCCGGCTGCATCATATACAATTCTTCCTTAAGGAAACCATTAAGGAATGCCGTTTTGACGTCCATTTGCCAAATTTCATAATCATAAAATGCGGCAATTGCTAACATGATTCGGACGGACTTCAGCTTCGCTACCGGTGAGAAAGCCTCATCATAGTCAATCCCTTGAACTTGTCGATAACCCTTAGCGACAAGCCGAGCTTTATAGATGGTCACATTACCATCCGCGTCTGTCTTCTTCTTAAAGATCCATTTATTTTCTATGGCTCGCCGTTCTACGGGCAAGTCAGTCAAAGTCCATACTTCGTTTTCATACATGGATCCTATCTCGGATTTCATGGCTTCTAGCCATTTGTCGGAATCCGGACCCGCCATCGCTTCTTCATAGTTCGAAGGTTCACCGTTGTCTAACAACATGATTTCCAAGACAGGGTTGCCGTACCACTCTGGTGCGGAACGTGTCCTCGTGGACCTTCGAATTTCAGTAGGAGCTTGATCAGAAGTATCTTGATCATTATCATTAACTTCCTCTCTAGTCGGTGCAGGCACCTCAGGAACATTTTCTTGAGTTGCGCCATTTTCCGGTTCAAGAGGTAATACTTCATCAAGCTCTACTTTCCTCCCACTTACTTCTTTCGAGAGAAACTCTTTCTCCAGAAAGGACCCATTCTTGGCAACAAAGATCTTGCCTTCGGATCTGAGGTAGAAGATATACCCAACCGTTTCTTTAGGGTATCCTATGAAGACGCATTTTTCCGATTTGGGTTCGAGCTTTTCAGGTTGAAGTTTCCTGACATAAGCATCGCATCCCCAAACTTTTAGAAATGACAGCTTAGGTTTCTTCCCAAACCATAATTCATACGGTGTCGTCTCAACGGATTTCGACGGGGCCCTATTTAAAGTGAATGCGGCAGTCTCTAAAGCATAGCCCCAAAAAGATAGTGGTAAATCGGCAAGAGACATCATAGATCGCACCATATCTAATAGAGTGCGATTACGACGTTCGGACACACCATTACGCTGAGGTGTTCCAGGCGGCGTGAGTTGTGAAACTATTCCACATTTTCTTAAGTGTGTACCAAACTCGTGACTCAAGTATTCTCCTCCACGATCTGATCGTAGAAACTTGATTTTCCTGTCACGTTGATTCTCAACTTCACTCTGAAATTCCTTGAACTTTTCAAAGGTCTCAGACTTGTGTTTCATTAAGTAGACATACCCATATCTACTCAAGTCATCAGTGAGGGTGAGAACATAACGATAGCCACCGCGAGCCTCAACACTCATTGGACCGCATACATCAGTATGTATGATTTCCAATAAGTTGGTTGCTCTCTCCATTGTTCCTGAGAATGGAGTCTTGGTCATTTTACCCATGAGGCATGGTTCGCACGTGTCAAATGATTCATAATCAAGAGACTCTAAAAGTCCATCAGCATGGAGCTTCTTCATGCGTTTGACACCTATGTGACCGAGGCGGCAGTGCCACAAGTATGTGGGACTATCACTATCAATCTTACATCTTTTGGTACTTACACTATGAATATGTGTAGCATTACGCTCGAGATTCATAAAGAATAAACCATTCACCATCGGAGCATGACCATAAAACATATCTCTCATATAAATAGAACAACCATTATTCTCGGATTTAAATGAGTAGCCATCTCGAATTAAACGAGATCCTGATACAATGTTCATGCTCAAACTTGGCACAAAATAACAATTATTGAGGTTCAAAACTAATCCCGTAGGTAAATGTAGAGGTAGCGTGCCGACGGCGATCACATCGACCTTGGAACCATTCCCGACGCGCATCGTCACCTCGTCCTTCGCCAGTCTCCGTTTATTCCGCAGCTCCTGTTGTGTGTTACAAATAAGAGCAACGGCACCGGTATCAAATACCCAGGAGTTACTACGATTACTGGTAAGGTACACATCAATTACATGTATATCAAATATACCTTTGGTTTTGCCGGCCTTCTTGTCCGCTAAGTATTTGGGGCAGTTCCGCTTCCAGTGACCACTTTCCTTGCAATAAAAACACTCAGTCTCGGGCTTGGGTCCATTCTTTGGCTTCTTCCCGGCAGCTTGCTTGCTGGGCGCGGCAACTACCTTGCCGTCCTTCTTGAAGTTCTTTTTGCCCTTGCCCTTCTTGAACTTAGTGGTTTTATTGACCATCAACACTTGATGTTCCTTTCTGACTTCTACCTCTGCTGATTTCAGCATAGCAAATACTTCAGGAATGGTCTTTTCCATCCCCTGCATATTGAAGTTCATCACAAAGCTCTTGTAGCTCGGTGGAAGCGACTGGAGGATTCTGTCAATGACCGCATCATCCGGGAGATTAACTCCCAGCTGAGTCAAGCGGTTATGTAACCCAGACATAGTGAGTATGTGCTCACTGACAGAACTATTTTCCTCCATCTTACAGCTGAAGAATTTGTCAGAGACTTCATATCTCTCGACCCGGGCATGAGCTTGGAAAACCATTTTCAGCTCTTCGAACATCTCATATGCTCCATGTCTCTCAAAACGCTTTTGGAGCCCCGGCTCTAAGCTGTAAAGCATGCCGCACTGAACGAGGGAGTAGTCATCAGAACGTGCCTGCCAAGCGTTCATAACGTCTTGTTCTGCAGGGAGAACAGGTGCATCACCTAGCGGTGCTTGTAGGACATAATCTTTCTTGGCAGCTATGAGGATGATCCTCAGGTTCCGGACCCAGTCCGTATAGTTGTTGCCATCGTCTTTCAGCTTGGTTTTCTCTAGGAACGCGTTGAAGGTTAGGACTACGTTGGCCATTTGATCTACAAGACATATTGTAAAAATTTAGACTAAGTTCATGATAATTAAGTTCATCTAATCAAATTATAATGAACTCCCACTCAGATTTGACATCCCTTTGGTCATCTAAGTGTTACACGATCCGAGTCGACTAGGCCGTGTCCGATCATCACGTGAGACGGACTAGTCATCGTCGGTGAACATTCTCATGTAGATCGTATCTTCCATACGACTCGTGTTCGACCTTTCGGTCTCCGTGTTCCGAGGCCATGTCTGTACATGCTAGGCTCGTCAAGTTAACCCTAAGTGTTTTCGCTGTGTAAAACTGTCTTACACCCGTTGTATGTGAACGTAAGAATCTATCACACCCGATCATCACGTGGTGCTTCGAAACGACGAACTGTAGCAACGGTGCACAGTTAGGGGAGAACACTTCTTGAAATTTTTGTAAGGGATCATCTTATTTACTACCGTCGTTCTAAGTAAACAAGATGCATAAAACATAATAAACATCGCATGCAATTATATAAAGTAGTGACATGATATGGCCAATATCATATAGCTCCTTTGATCTTCATCTTCGGGGCTCCATGATCATCTTGTCACTGGCACGACACCATGATCTCCATCATCATGATCTCCATCATCGTGTCTTCATGAAGTTGTCACGCCAACGACTACTTCTACTTCTATGACTAACGCGTTTAGTAATAAAGTAAAGTAGTTTACATGGCGTTCTTTAATGACACGCAGGTCATACAAAAAATAAAGACAACTCCTATGGCTCCTGCCGGTTGTCATACTCATCGACATGCAAGTCGTGATTCCTATTACAATAGCATGAACATCTCATACATGACATATAGATCATTCATCATTCATCACAACTTTGGCCATATCATATCACAAAGCACTTGCTGCAAAAACAAGTTAGACGTCCTCTAATTGTTGTTTGCAAGTTTTACGTGGCTGAAGTAGGGTTCTAGCAAGAACGTTTTCTTACCTACGTGAAACCACAACGTGATTTGTCAACTTCTATTTACCCTTCATAAGGACCCTTTTCATCGAATCCGCTTCAACTAAAGTAGGAGAGACAGACACCCGCCAGCCACCTTATGCAACTTGTGCATGTTAGTCGGTGGAACCGGTCTCACGTAAGCGTACGTGTAAGGTTGGTCTGGGCCGCTTCATCCCACAATACCGCTGAAGCAAGATAAGACTAGTAGCGGCAAGAAAGTTGACAAATCTACGCCCACAACCAATTGTGTTCTACTCGTGCAAGAAGAACTACGCATAGACCTAGCTCATGATGCCACTGTTGGGTAACGTTGCAGAAAACAAAAATTTTCCTACTCGTTTCACCAAGATCATCTAGGAGTTCATCTAGCAACGAGTCATTGGATGCATCTACGTACCTTGTAGATCGTGAGCGGAAGCGTTCAAAGAACGGGGATGATGTAGTCGAACACGACGTGATTCGAATCACCGGAGATCCTAGCACCGAACGGACGGCACCTCCGCGTTCAACACACGTACGGAACAGCCACGTCTCCTCCTTCTTGATCCAGCAAGGGAGGGAGGAGAGGTTGAGGGAGATGGCACCAGCAGCAGCACGACGGCGTGGTGTTGATGGAGCTGCAGTACTCCGGCAGAGCTTCGCTAAGCAATAAGGAGATGGAGGAGGTGTTGGGGAGGGAGAAGGAGGCAACCAAAGGCCAAGGACTCAAGGTATGAAGTCCCTCCTCTCCCCCACTATATATAGGGGTGCCAAGGGGGGGTGGCCGGCCCTAGGAGATCCAATCTCCTAGGGGGTGCGGCGGCCAAGGGGGGTTTCCCTCCCCCCAAGGCACCTAGGAGGTGCCTTACCCTCCTAGGACTCTTGCCCCCTTGAACCCTAGGCGCATGGGCCTATGTGGGGCTGGTGCCCTTGGCCCAAGCAGGCCAAGGCGCACCCCCTACAGCCCATGTGGCCCCCGGGGATGGGTGGCCCCACCCGGTGGGCCCCCGGGACCCCTCCGGTGGTCCCGGTACAATACCGATAACCCCGAAACTTGTCCCGATGCCCGAAACAGGACTTTCCATATATAAATCTTTACCTCCGGACCATTCCGGAACTCCTCGTGACGTCCGGGATCTCATCCGGGACTCCGAACAACATTCGGGTTACTGCATATACATATCCCTACAACCCTAGCGTAACTGAAACTTAAGTGTGTAGACCCTACGGGTTCGGGAGACATGTAGACATGACCGAGATCGCTCTCCGGTCAATAACCAACAGCGGGATCTGGATACCCATGTTGGCTCCCACATGCTCCACGATGATCTCATCGGATGAACCACGATGTTGAGGATTTAATCAACCCCGTATGCAATTCCCTTTGTCAATCGATATGTTACTTGCCCGAGATTCGATCGTCGGTATCCCAATACCTCGTTCAATCTTGTTACCGGCAAGTCACTTTACTCGTACCGTAATGCATGATCCCGTGACCAAACACTTGGTCACTTTGAGCTCATTATGATGATGCATTACTTGAGTGGGCCCAGTGATATCTCTCCGTCATACGGAGTGACAAATCCCAGTCTCGATCCATATAAAACAATAGATACTTTCGGAGATACCTGTAGTGCACCTTTATAGTCACCCAGTTACGTTGTGACGTTTGATACACCCAAAGCACTCCTACGGTATCCAGGAGTTATACGATCTCATGGTCGAAGGAAGAGATACTTTGACATTGCAAAAACTCTAGCAAACGAACTATACGATCTTGTGCTATGTTCAGGATTGGGTCTTGTCCATCACATCATTATCCTAATGATGTGATCCCGTTATCAATGACATCTAATGTCCATAGCCAGGAAACCATGACTATCTATTGATCAACGAGCTAGTCAACTAGAGGCTTACTAGGGACATGTTGGTGTCTGTTATTCACACATGTATTACGATTTCCAGATAACACAATTATAGCATGAATAAAGACAATTATCATGAACAAAGAAATATAATAATAATGCTTTTATTATTGCCTCTAGGGCATATTTCCAACATGATTGCTGCTAGTTCCCCTGATTATTCTGCTGGTTGTGACCACCTTGGTTGTTCTGGTTGCCCTGATTATTCTGAAATCCAGAATTTGAACCGCCGCCATCGTAACCCGGCCCGTGAAATCCTGGACCTGAACCGCCAGACGGACCTTGATAATACCGGAAGAGATCAGAATTTTTGAACTCCTTCATAATGAAGCAATCCTTCCAGAGGTGTGTTGCCGGAACCTCCTTAGTCCCGTGCTTTGGGCAGGGCTGGTTTAACAGGCGCTCCAGATTCATGCCTCCATCATGCTGGGGGCGGTTTACCCTTACGACGTTGTGCATTGCCTTGGACATTGGTGTTAGCCACAAAATCTGAATTATCTGCTTTACGCTTACCATTGTTTCCATGGTTCTTCTGGTTATGCTGCCCTTTTGTATCGGCATTCTTCTTTCCCTTCTCCGGTTTCTCTTTGTCAGAATCGGGATCTTTGGTATTATCAGAATCAACATATTTAACCAGAGATGCCATGAGTGTTCCCATATCATTGCAGTGGCGCTTGAGCCGTCCCAACTTCATCTTCAGCGATTTAAACCGGCAATTACTCTCCAATGTTACAATTGATGTATCAGCATTGATGCGGTCCGACGAATGCAGGATTTCTGAAACCCGGCGCACCCAATGAGTTGTTGATTCATTCTCTCCTTGAACACAAGTAGCTAGATCCACAATGGACATGGGTTGTTTGCACATACCCTTGAAATTCGCTATAAATTGGGCCTTCAATTGGTCCCATGACCCGATGGAGTTAGCAGGCAGGCTCTTTAACCAAGTGCGAGTTGTTCCTTCCAACATCATGGTGAAGTATTTTGCACATGTCGCTTCATCCACTTCCAGCATCTCCATAGCCATCTCGTAGCTCTCAACCCATGACTCGGGGGGTAAATCGGCGGTGCAGTTAGGCACCTTACACGGGCCCTTGAAATCCTTGGGTAACCGCACATTGCATAGAGCTGGGGTGAGACACGGCACTCCCTAGGAGCTAAAAGCAAGTCCTCGTTCTACTGACGCCGCTGGCTGAACCGGGGTAGATTGATGATGACCCGCGTACTGTGCCGCTAAAGCGGCCTCCCTTCATGCTCTGCCATTATCCACCACGTCATGAGCATTTGCACCACCACGCGCCGGATTAGGCCCTCGAGGGGCGTCATGGTTCCGCGCACTGCTTGATACAACCGGTTCATCCATGTGCCTGTTGTAGCTCTTGCTTGGGCGAGGGGCTGAATGAATCATGTCTCGGCTGTATGAATAAGCCTGCTGCTGCACCATGCCAGTCTGAAGAAGATCCCTGGCCCGTCGCGTCTCAACCGCCGTTGGGGACTCACCCTCCATTGGAATAGCTGCCAAACGAGACGCCGCGGCAATCATGTTGTCCAAGGGGGTGGAGAAGTGACCCAGCGGGGGTGTCATGTACTGCGGCGGGTTATCTGTTTGTCGAGGTGGGCCCATCACCTGTGGTTGATCCGGTGCTCCGGTCCTAGGCACTTCAGTCCGGTTTAACACTGCTGAGTTGCTAGTTCCTGCTCCCGGCGTACTGAAGAGATTCATCGCATTGTAATCCGTTGGTAGGCGAGACTGATGCCTTCTCCTCAGTACGTCATTCGAAGCGTTCTGATCTAATAAGAGTCGGTAATTTTCGGCCTGAATCCTTTGTGACTAGGCATCTAAAGCGGCCCGTTCCTCAGCCATCCTGGTTTCCTCAGCTGCCAAATCCTCCTTGGCCTGAGTTATCTGATCCCGCAGCTTTGTGACCTCCGCATTATGTTGATCTTGAGTCGCTGGAGTGACTGCTTGTAGGACCTTGAGAAGAGATGTCTAGAGGGGGGGGGGGGTGATTAGACATTAAGTACCAAAGTTGTAGTTTTTAGGTTTCCTTAAATTTAAGTGGAGTTTAGGCACAAGTTTAACATTCACAACACATAGCAAGCAAGCATGCAAAGAGTATATGAGCAGCGGAAAGTAAAGCATGCAACTTGCAAGAATGTAAGGGGAAGGGTTTGGAGGATTCAAACACAATTGGAGACACGGATGTTTTTGGCGTGGTTCCGATAGGTGGTGCTATCATACATCCACGTTGATGGAGACTTCAACCCACGAAGGGTAACGGTTGCGCGAGTCCACGGAGGGCTCCACCCAAGAAGGGTCCACGAAGAAGCAACCTTGTCTATCCCACCATGGCCGTCGCTCACGAAGGACTTGCCTCACTAGCGGTAGATCTTCACGAAGTAGGCGATCTCCTTGTCCTTACAATCTCCTTGGTTCAACTCCACAATCTTGTCGGAGGCTCCCAAGTGACAACTAGCCAATCTAGGAGACACCACTCTCCAAGAAGTAACAAATGGTGCGTTGATGATGAACTCCTTGCTCTTGTGCTTCAAATGATAGTCTCCCCAACACTCAACTCTCTCTCATAGGATTTGGATTTGGTGGAAATAGGGTTTGAGTGGAAAGCAACTTGGGAAGGCTAGAGATCAAGATTCATATGGTAGGAATGGAATATCTTGGCCTCAACACATGAGTAGGTAGTTCTCTCTCAGAAATAGGATGCTGGAAGTGTAGGTTTCGTCTGATGGCTCTCTCCACGAATGAAGAGGAGGTGGAGGGGTATATATAGCCTCCACACAAAATCTAACCGTTACACACAATCTACCAAACTCGGTGGGACCGAATCGTTAAACTCGGTCAGACCGATTTAGCAAATAATGTGACCGTTAGGGTTTTCGGTGGCACCGGAATGCAACTCGGTGGGACCGATTTGGTTAGGGTTAGGGCATAACGTAATCTCGGTGAGACCGATTACACAAACTCGGTAGGACTGATTTTGGTAATTAGCTAACCAGAGAGTTGGTCAGGCAAACTCGGTTTGACCGATTATCAAACTCGGTGGGACCGATTTTGATAATAAGTTAACCAGAGAGTTTGCATTGTAATCCCGGTAGTACCGATTGCTCAAACTCGGTGAGACCGATTTTGATAATGGACATACACAGAGAGATTACAATCCCATCTAGGTGAGACCGAGATCCCTATCGGTGAGACCGATTTGCCTAGGGTGTGTGGTAGTGGCTAAGACATCAAAACTCGGTGGCGCCGGATAGAAAGAATCAGTGGGGCCGAGTTTGACTTTAGGTTTAGGACATATGTGGACGTGGGAAAGTAGTTGAGGGTTTTGGAGCATATCACTAAGCACATGAAGCAAGAGGCTCATTAAGCAACACCTCATCACTCCTTGATAGTATTGGCTTTTCCTATAGACTCAATGTGATCTTGGATCACTGAAATGTAAAATGAAGAGTCTTGAGCTTGAATCTTGAGCCAATCCTTTGTCCTTAGCATCTTGAAGGAGTTCCCACATCCTTTAGTCCATGCCACTCCAATGTTGAACTTATCTGAAATATACTAGATAAAAGTGTTAGTCCAACAAGAGATATGTTGACATTAGTTACCAAAACCACCTAGGGAGCACTTGTGCTTTCAATCTCCCCCTTTTTGGTAATTGATGACAACATACATCAAAGCTTTAGATAAGGATATAAAGAATAGCAAGAAAAGCTTTGGAAAGACATGTAACAAGCATAGGCTCCCCTACATGTATGCAATCATGTGAATATGAAATATAGAAGCATGTGATAGCATAACCATGATAGAGCAGGCAATGTGTTACATGTATCTTGGCCATATGCATCAGAGCAAAAAGT
Source organism: Triticum dicoccoides (assembly GCF_002162155.2). Lineage (NCBI taxonomy): Eukaryota > Viridiplantae > Streptophyta > Magnoliopsida > Poales > Poaceae > Triticum > Triticum dicoccoides. Next base: position 687,172,519 of record NC_041391.1, read on the forward strand.
ATTAAAGAGAATACCTTCATGCCCATGAGACCTTCTTGCAAACAGTATGTACATCAGCAAGAATTCCTCATACACATGATTGTGATGCATATACTTACCTTGTAGTCTTGAGTTGGCTTAGGATGAAATGAACCTGCGAAAACAAGGTTAGATAACACAGATACATCTACTAGCCATAGCAAACAGAAGAAACCACAAGAATACCAAGACTGGGATGATATGTAGAGAGTGAGTACTAAGTACCACATTGGATTAGACATGTCCCCAAGAGTAAATATATGCAATGAATTTAAATGATCTCTTTCCCTTAGATGTCTTGCTCCCCCTGAATCTAACATGGGATACTGGGAGAAGATAGGGAACAAAAAATCAGAGCTGAAAGATACAAATAACATAGCTAATGCAAGCTAATGCAAGTAAGCACATATGAACATGACTTTCCCCTCAAGAAGACATGTGGCATCTCTCCTCTTGAACACCAAGCATCTGGGATCCTTGAGAAATACTTTCTACTAGTATTCTCTCCCCCTGGAGATCTCTCTCTCTCCCCTTGAAGGATCTCTCTCTCCCTCTGAGATGTGATCTCTCTCTCTAAATGATAAGCTTTGATGTGATCTCTCTCTCCCCCTTTGACATCAATTTCCAAGAAGGGCTGGATAAAGATGTAATCTCTCTCTCCCTCTGGAATTTGACGTGAATGGGTTTGATCCTTGAGTCACAACATAAAGCAATGATAGAAATGTGATGCTTGTAGAGGACAAGATTCATTGAGTGGAGCTGGATCAGAAGAAACACAGAATAAGTGGCAAACTGTTTTTCCTGTTGTGAAATCGGTGGCATCGAGTGGTATGCTTCGGTGGTACCGAAAGTTTCCGGTTGGACCGAAAATAACAAATCGGTGTAACCGAGTTCATCACAGAGAAAACACTTGTCACCTCAGCTCACTAGACTAATAAGATCTCACAAAGAAGATATGCAAGGAATTAGATGCAGAAAATGCAGAGCAAATAGAAAGAAATCTAGATGAAGTTTTTTTTGAAAGGGGAAACACATATGCATGAAACAAATGCAAAAACACAGAAGAAAACACAAGGTAACTTCATCCAGAGATGGTCGGCGATGAAGTCACCTATGTTAGAGTATATTGACTTAGGAGTCAAGTGAGATCACTTGATCATAGGTCATACTCATCGTTTAAGCTCAAAATGGGGTTGCCATTTTTCGTTTAAGCATCTTGATGTATTCTCATCTTGTCGAGTTGCTTTAGCTCATGACTTGGAGTAAAGCTTCTCTAAGATGGAATAACATACCTTGGTTGGTGGTGTTGTCCATGTAGTTGAACTTGTGTGAGTTGCTCGAGGTTGATGTAGCTCATCAAGAATTTGGAGCACCACTTGGAATTTGAGTCCATCTACCTACATGGGTTAGTTCTTGCAAGGAAGAGCACTTGTGTATCCAAAAATGACACTCATGAAGTTTAACATATAATTTGTCAAAGGATATGTTCGAATGGTTTTGTGCTTCCTTGTCTTCAACCACCTTTGTGGAGACTTGGTGATGTAGAGATTGCTCAAGATATGAGTAGGTTACAATCTCATGGAATTAGATTCAACCAAGTACCTACATGGGTTACATAGCATGCAAGATACAAATATATCCAAGACATCAGTTTTTCATCATAAGAGAAATATCAAGGATTAGTCATAAGCTCATGTCTTGCATGTATCCAATGGAGTTTCTACTCCAAGTTTGAAGCATCAATGATGTTCAATTCTCCTCTTAACCTGCAAAACACTTTCTCATCAAGAGGTTTAGTGAATATATCCGCTAATTGCTTTTCAGTGCGAACATGCTTAAGATCGATGTCACCCTTAGCAACATGATCTCGAATGAAAGGATAACGAACTTCAATATGCTTAGTTCGAGAATGTTGCACATGATTATGACCAATTTTGATAGCACTTTCATTATCACAAAGCAATGGAACATGTTTCACATATATCCCATAATCTTTAAGAGTTTGGGTCATCCAAAGTAATTGAGCACAACATGAACCAGCGGCAATGTATTCCGCTTCGGCGGTGGATAAGGATACCGAGTTTTGTTTCTTGGAGGACCAAGACACAAGAGATCTACCAAGAAATTGACAAGTACCCGAAGTGGACTTTCTATCAACCTTGTCTCCGGCATAGTCCGAGTCGGAATAGCCAACAAGATCGAAAGAGGCCCTCTTAGGATACCAAATGCCAAAATTTGGTGTATGGATTAAGTATCTCACTATCGTTTTCACAACCTTAAGATGACATTCTTTAGGAGCAGCTTGATATCGTGCACACATGCACACACTTAGCATAAGATCGGAACGTGAAGCACATAGATATAACAATGAACCAATCATAGAGTGATAAACCTTTTGATCAACCGGTTCACCATCTTTGGTCAAATCAAGATGTCCACTAGTAGGCATGGGTGTAGACATACCTTTGCATTCTTGCATATTGAACTTCTTGAATAAGTCCTTAGTGTACTTCGTTTGAGAGACAAAAGTACCTTCCTTAGTTTGCTTGATTTGCAACCCAAGAAAGAATTGAGTTCACTCATCATTGACATCTCAAACTTCTCCGACATTAGCTTTCCAAACTTCTCACTAGAATGAGGGTTAGTTGAACCAAATATAATATCATCAACATAAATTTGGCACACAAAGAGTTCACCATTAACCCTTTTAGTAAAAAGAGTAGAATCAATTTTCCCAATTTCAAAGCCTTTTTCAATAAGGAACTTGGTCAAGCATTTATACCATGCTCTAGGAGCTTGTTTAAGACCATAAAGAGCTTTGTGAAGTTTGTAAACATGATTGGGTTTCTTAGAATTGACAAAGCCGGGAGGTTGTTTAACATAAACTTGCTCCTCTATTTCACCATTTAGAAAAGCACTTTTAATGTCCATTTGGTACAATGTGATATCATGGTGATTAGCATAGGCAAGTAAGATGCGAATAGACTCAAGTCTAGCAACAGGATCATAAGTCTCACCATAGTCCATACCTTCGACTTGTGTGTAGCCTTGGGCGACGAGACGTGCTTTGTTGCGAACTACTTGTCCATCTTCATCTTGCTTGTTGCGAAACACCCATTTGGTACCGATGATGTTGTGGTTGTTGTCGGGCTTCTCAACCAATGTCCAAACTTGGTTCCTCTCAAAGTTGTGTAGCTCTTCATGCATAGCATTTATCCAATCCGGATCTTCCAATGCTTCTTCGACCTTCATAGGTTCAATGCTAGAGATGAAAGAATAGTTTTCACAAAAGTTAGCTAGACGAGTTTTAGAGCGAGTGATTCTCCCGGTTTGAATATCATTGTAGATTTGCTCGACGGGATGGTCTTTAGCAATTCTTGCTCGAACTCGTGAAAGCTTTTGCTTGGATCTTCATTGAACATCTTCTTCATCTTGTTCTTCTTCTTGTCCTTCTTCATTGTTGGCGTTGTCGTTCTCTTGTCGTGGTGGAGAAGGAGGTTGTTGACGTTCATCTTGATGCACTTCCTCGTTTCCTTCATCTTGGTGTGTCCCACTTGTGGATGCTTCCGTATCAACTCTTGGTTCACCTTGTCGTGAAGTAGAAGCTTCCACTTGGACAGACGAGGCACTCTCCTTCACCTTCGTTGGACGAACCTTGCCAATAGACAAGTCTTGGATTGCTTCCAAAGGATCTTTGTCTCCTACATCAATTGGCAATTGCTCTACTTGCGAGCCGTTAGATTCATCAAACTTCACATCTACCGTCTCTTCAACCTTTCGGGTGAAATTGTTGTAGACACGGTAAGTGTGAGAGTTTGAGCCATAACCTAGTAGGAAACCTTCATGAGACTTAGGAGCAAATTTAGAACGACGATGCTTATCAAGAATGTAGCACTTTGAGCCGAATACTCGAA
>NC_041391.1:687176825-687194344 GCF_002162155.2 Triticum dicoccoides
GAGCTCGTATGCCGTCTTGCCGAGTAGCTTGTGAAGATACAAGCAATTTGTTGCATGACAAGCTGTCTCAACCGCTTCTGCCCAAAAGTGCTTCGGCGTCTTGTACTCATCAAGCATCGTTCTCGCCATTTCGATGAGCGTCCGGTTCTTCCTCTCAACAACTCCATTTTGTTGAGGTGTGTACGTAGCCGAGAACTCGTGTGAAATCCCTTCTTCATCAAGAAAGGTGTCCACATTTGCGTTCTTGAACTCCGTTCCATTGTCACTGCGAACCTTCTTGATCTTCACTTCAAATTGGTTTTGGGCCTTCCTAGCGAAGTTTTTGAAGATCTTTTGGACCTGCGATTTATCATCAAGAAAAAACACCCAGGTAAATCTGGAAAAATCATCAACTATAACTAGACCAAAAGAATTTCCACCGAGACTCTTGTAAGAGTTGGGACCAAAGAGATCCATGTGAAGTAGCTCGAGTGGCCTTTTCGTGGTCATGATGTTCTTCACGGGATGCCTTCCTCCAACCTGTTTACCTGCTTGACAAGCACTGCAAAGTCTATCCTTATCAAATATGACATCGTTAACTCCAAGGATATGATTTCCTTTAATAAGCTTGTCAAGGTTTCTCATGCCAACGTGACCTAGTCGTCTATGCCATAACCAACCTTTTGAGGATTTAGCAATGAAGCAAGTTTTAGGTTGAGCCTTTTTAGTGAAATCAACAATGTAAAGATCACCTCTACGTATACCGGTAAAGACCATTTTATGATTGTCTCGACGAAACACTTGGCAATCTACTTCAGTAAATAGAACATTGAAACCGAAATCAGCAAGTCTAGATACTGAAAGTAAGTTGTATCCAAGAGATTCAACGAGCATGACATTTTGTATGGAGCTATCATGTGAGATGGCCACCTTACCGAGGCCAACCACCTTACCCTTTGAGTTGTCACCGAAAGTGACATACTTTCGAGGACTATCATTATCAGCAAGCTCACGAAACATGTCTTTATCTCCGGTCATGTGATCGGTACATCCACTGTCAAGGACCCATTCCTTTCCTCCTGACATGTATCCCCGAAGATTTGCCATAAGACCAAAATGTCTCATTGCATCATCAAGATCGAAGTCACTATCATCATCCTCATCATAGTATCCATGTTCAACATTGTCATGTGATGGATCAAATCCTAGAGAGGGTGATTCGTTAGAGTGATTTTGACAATGATCTTGTCTATGAATCTTTATAGCTTCGGAAATAATATCACTAATAATACCAACATTTCCTTTGGCACGCATAAGGTTTGTAAGCTTAAATAGACAATCACCAAACATAGGATCACTAGTATTCATCTTACTCAAGGCAATAGACTTATGGAGAATTTCATCAAGATTTTTCAAAGAATAATCAGGAAATCATTCCTCAAGAAATTTCCATATAGTGTAGGCACACTCAAGAGTAGGCAGTTTTATAATCAAGTTTCTGGGCAAGCCTCTAGTGATAAGATTAACAGTTCTAACATTCCTAATCATGTCAATAGACTCATCAAGGGTAGGATGCATAGGATCAACACAAGGTGCACAAGGACTAGCAATGTACTTGTTCAAATGATATTGATTGAAAATTACAAGCATCTCATTTTTCCACTCATGAAAGTACTCCCCATCAAGAATAGGCACTCTATGTCTAAGACTCCCCAAAGTAGACTCATCCATCTTCCTCCAATGGTGATTAAACCAAGGCAATGGAGACCAATGCTCTGATACCACTTGTAGGACCTTGAGAAGAGGTGTCTAGAGGGGGGGGGGTGATTAGACACTAAGTACCAAAGTTGCAGTTTTTAGGTTTCTTTAAATTTAAGTGGAGTTTAGGCACAAGTTTAACATTCACAACACATAGCAAGCAAGCATGCAAAGAGTATATGAGCAGCGGAAAGTAAAGCATGCAACTTGCAAGAATGTAAGGGGAAGGGTTTGGAGGATTCAAACGCAATTGGAGACACAAATGTTTTTGGCGTGGTTCTGATAGGTGGTGCTATCGTACATCCACGTTGATGGAGACTTCAACCCACGAAGGGTAACGGTTGCGCGAGTCCATGGAGGGCTCCACCCAAGAAGGGTCCACGAAGAAGCAACCTTGTCTATCCCACCATGGCCGTCGCCCATGAAGGACTTGCCTCACAAGCGGTAGATGTTCACGAAGTAGGCGATCTCCTTGCCCTTACAAACTCCTTGGTTCAACTCCACAATCTTGTCGAAGGCTCCCAAGTGACACCTAGCCAATCTAGGAGACACCACTCTCCAAGAAGTAACAAATGGTGCGTTGATGATGAACTCCTTGCTCTTGTGCTTCAAATGATAGTCTCCCCAACACTCAACTCTCTCTCATAGGATTTGGATCTGGTGGAAAGAGGGTTTGAGTGGAAAGGAACTTGGGAAGGCTAGAGATCAAGATTCATATGGTAGGAATGGAATATCTTGGCCTCAACACATGAGTAGGTAGTTCTCTCTCAGAAATAGGATGCTGGAAGTGTAGGTTTAGTCTGATGGCTCTCTCCACGAATGAAGAGGAGGTGGAGGGGTATATATAGCCTCCACACAAAATCTAACCATTGCACACAATCTACCAAACTCGGTGGGACCGAATCGTTAAACTCGGTCAGACCGATTTAGCAAATAATGTGACCGTTAGGGTTTTCGGTGGGACCGGGATGCAACTCGGTGGGTCTGATTCAGTTAGGGTTAGGGCATAACGTAATCTCAGTGAGACCGATTACACAAACTCGGTAGGACCGATTTTGGTAATTAGCTAACCAGAGAGTTGGTCAGGCAAACTCGGTTTGACCGATTATCAAACTCGGTGGGACCGATTTTGATAATAAGTTAACCAGAGAGTTTGCATTGTAATCTCGGTTGTACCGATTGCTCAAACTCGGTGAGACCGATTTTGATAATGGACATACACAGAGAGATTACAATCCCATCTCGGTGAGACCGAGATCCCTATCGGTGAGACCGATTTGCCTACGGTTTGTGGTAGTGGCTAAGACATCAAAACTCGGTGGCGCCGGATAGAAAGAATCAGTGGGGCCGAGTTTGACTTTAGGTTTAGGACATATGTGGACGTGGGAAAGTAGTTGAGGGTTTTGGAGCATATCACTAAGCACATGAAGCAAGAGGCTCATTAAGCAACACCTCATCCCTCCTTGATAGTATTGGCTTTTCCTATAGTCTCAATGTGATCTTGGATCACTAAAATGTAAAATGAAGAGTCTTGAGCTTGAAGCTTGAGCCAATTCTTAGTCCTTAGCATCTTGAAGGAGTTCCCACATCCTTTAGTCCATGCCACTCCAATGTTGAACTTATCTGAAATATACTAGATAAAAGTGTTAGTCCAACAAGAGATATGTTGACATTAATTACCAAAACCACCTAGGGAGCACTTGTGCTTTCACTGCTGTAGTTAGCAACGTCGTCCAGGCATCCAATAAACCGGACAAAACTTGAGCCGGGCGGCGCGCGGGGCCTCCTGCCCCAGCTGCCGACTCGGAAATCGTTGCCGCTGCTGTTGAAGATTGAAGTGCGAGTTGTGTACCAGCCATAAAGATTGCGACCCGGTTTGGCAGTTCAAAAGATTCCGAAATACTGCTGCCATCGAAATAACTCTCAAACAAGCCGTCCTGAACCTGATACAACGACTCAGTCTCTCCGGTAGATGATCCGCCGCTGGAGTAAATAGCCATCTCACCATCAGATACCGGTTCAGACTCAGTACCGTGGATGAATCCTACGAACGCCCGCTTCACGGCAGGCTGAACCCGGGCAGGCCTTGTATGCTGAGCCGTCTCGACGAGGTCGGTGCAGATGTCCGGCTCAGGGCCTGGTTCGCCGATCTTGCCGATGAAAACGCGAATTCCTCCAAAGGGGACCCTGTACCTGTACTTGATTGAGCCGTCCTCGGGGCCCCAGCCTGCATCGTTGATGTAGAGCTTGTTGCGACGACTCTTGGTCATCCGGCCAACCACGTATCCCTTGAGCCCTTCGAAGCTGCCCTTCAAGAACTCGAAACCACCGTGCGATAGCCTCATGGTGGGCACCAACTGTTGTGGAACTATCACATCAGATGTCCTAACGAAAGGACTTAGTCGTGGAGCCATCGCAACGAGATTAGCTTAAAGGGGTTAAACTGGACAAATGACACATGGAGTTTATACTGGTTCGGCCCCTTGCGATGAAGGTAAAAGCCTACGATCCAGTTGTGTTGTTCTTGATGTGGTCTCGATTACCAGGGAGCAAATATGCTTTGCCTAGTTCTTGAGTTGTTGTTTCTTGTCCCTGAACCGCCGCCGGGTCGTCCCTATATATACACAGGTTGACGCCCGACCGGTCTACAGAATCCCGAGGCCGGCTCATACAAGTGTCCGACTCAGTTTCTCATTTCCTTTACTTACAATACAAGTTATACATCTATGGCGATTTACTATTATGGGCCCTAATCCGCCATTGGGCTCCAGGCCTCTAAGTCTTCATAGTTAAAGCTCCATAGCCTTCATCTTCATGGGCTCTTGTACAAGACTCCTTGTGATTGTAATCCGGCCCCTCATGGGCGGTTTAACTCAGTAGTCATATCCCCAACAATCAGGTTTACAAAAAAACCCAGGTTGAAAAGGGCAACAACATCTAACTCCAGCACTGTTTTCGGCAGTCACAATCAAGTGGATCGGTCAGGTCCATAGAATGAACATCCTGGGTCGTAAAATTTACTGGATTATGACCACAGTATATTGTAAATAGAAGCCCGACACGTTCAGAAGCTCTTTTGTCCACCTGAAACTCCTTTTTTTGCTCTTTGACATACCCATCCGTCGAAACCATGCTACTGATAAACTTAAGCCTGATGGACAATAGTAACCTTGCATTCAGCAGGAAGGATGTGACAAATCTAGTGTTTGCACGATTGGCTACATATCGTTCTAGCGTTATTGTCTTCAATAAAATCTCATGAGAAGTGAGAAAATCCCGATGCTTACGAATCCACCGATTGGTTATAACTTTCTTACCCCGTCCTGTTGCCTAAATAGACATGAAGATTGAACACAGTTAAGGTCTAAAAAAAGAGTGCCGAAAGAGCAACAACTGAAAAGTTAATTCTAGTACACTATATGCGGGCTTCCAATGTGTGTGAAATTATCACCTTTATATACAACTTCTCCAGACATAGAAAGCATTGCAGCAAGCCAATAATCTTGTTGAGATCAAACTATTCATTTGGATATATAAGATCTTGACAGAATCCAGCATCATTGATAGGCCATCCATGGAGAAACTCTTCATTGAGCATAGAACATAATATTAGTACAAAATGTGTATTCCAAGATGATATATAACTTATGCGCAGAAATTTAAAATGCAGCTTATGGTTACAAGTGTAGATGATAATATAAAGTACTTGAAGAACTATGGATCCAAACACCATATTGAAATGAGCACACAGATCATGTATTACACCCAAGGTCTCCAGTTTAGGCGCAGAGAGGACGGTTATTTGCAACAGTGAATATCTAGAATCAAGGATCAACCCTTGAAGTGAAGGGGCATCTAGGATGATGAGCTGCCTTCCGTCAAAAGAAATTCCAATTCTTACAAGGTTAGGCGACTTTATTTGGAGACAACCGATTCTAACTGTGAAAACAAGCACCAAGCACTCCAGGGCAGGGCAACTGGAGTGGATGATGCTGTGCAATGAGGCCTCCGATATATGAACCCGCACAAGTGAAAGTTTCTTGAGAAATGGGAGTCGAAGGTTTAGTACCAGATTAGGTAGCACAGCGCAAAGGTGGCTGTGTGGAGAGAGGAGGAAAACCGCGAGATGGACATCGGTGCTGAGGGCACAAGTTTATGGCGTTCGGTATGTGGTATGTGATTTCCAGGGGAATAGTAGAACTCAAGCAGTTGTAGTTCTGTGAATTCAGGGGATTTCAGCCAGGCATCCACCATGCAGGGCATGATATGCTTGCTCAGGTAGCATGATGGGATGTAGAGGCTTTGAACGGAGCCCTGGTGGGAGGAGATGATGGCTCTGGGGATTTCAAAATCATTGAAGAGAGATAGCTGACGACAGTCAAGATTAAGGGGCACGGCGCGCCATAGAGGGCACCACTGAATTGAGAGGACTTGGGTGCGGCAGCAATCCTTGGTGGGGAGAAGCGAGATGATCTCCCCAAGGATGACGTCCGGGAGATCGTTGATGCGGTCCACCCGAGATTCTACGTGTTCCTGGGATCCGGTGGGGCCGGGGTCGCCGCTTCTCCCTGTGCTGCCAAGTGCGGGATCTAAAATAGGCGTCGCTGAGGGAGTCCTGGATTAGGGGGTATCCGGACTGCCGGACTATATACATCGTCCGGACTATTGAAGCGTGAAGATACAAGACTCAAGACTCCGTCCCGTGTCCGGATGGGACTCTCCTTTGCGTGGAAGGCAAGCTTGGCGATCCGGATATTGTGTTTCCTTCCTTGTAACCGACTCCATGTAAACCCTAGCCCTCTCCGGTGTCTATATAAACCGGAGAGGTTGGTCCTTAGAAGGACGATCACAATTACAATCATACCATCATAGGCTAGCTCTTAGGGTTTAGCCTCTACGATCTCGTGGTAGATCTACTCTTGTACTACCCATATCTTCAATATTAATCAAGCAGGAAGTAGGGTTTTACCTCCATCGAGAGGGCCCGAACCTGGGTAAACATTGTGTCCCTTGCTTCCTGTTACCATCAGCCTAGATGCATAGATTGAGCCCCCTACCCGAGATCCGCCGGTTTTGACACCGACATTGGTGCTTTCATTGAGAGTTCCTCTGTGTCGTCGCTGCAAGGCTTGATGGCGCCTTCAATCATCAACAACACAGTCCAGGGGGAGACTTTTCTCCCCGGATAGATCTTCGTGTTTGGCGGCTTCGCACTGCGGGCCAATTCGCTTGGCCATCTGGAGCAGATCGACAGCTACGCCCCTGGCCACCAGGTCAGGTTCGGAAACTTGAACTACACGGCAGATATTCGCGGAGACTTGATCTTCGACGGATTTGGGCCTGTGCCAGGAGCACCGAACAGTCACGATGAGAATGGCTTAGACCTGCCGTCGGACGATGCTCGGATATCACCCCTTCAGTAAAAGCCTCAGATCTAAATCCGGTGCAGGTTGCGTTACCTAAGGATGGAGGGGTGGACCCCGCCCCGTAGGCCGCACACTCATTGGCGATGGAGCCGAATACAGGTCTCACCTCTGTGGAAGCCTGTAACCCCGGGCCCCCGGACTCGTATCTGGTTGTTGGTTCCGGTCCGCACACCCTCGAGCCAGTCGAGCCAGGTTGGGCTCCGGTAATGGAGTTTACCGCTGCGGATATCTTCCAGCACTCTCCCTTTGGCGACATGCTGAACTCATTAAAGTCTCTCTCGTTGTCAGGAGGCTCTGGGCTGAACTATGTCCGGCTTGAGTGGAAGCAGGTGACGAAGGAATTCGCTGCCCACCCACCACCCACTTCATTGCCACGGTCGACGATTTAACCGACGTGCTTGACTTCGACTCTGAAGACATCGATGGTATGGACGACGATGCAGGAGAAGTACAGGAGCCACCGCTCACAGGGCGGTGGACGGCCACCTCCTCATACGATATATACATGGTGGACACTCCGAAGGAAACCAACGGCGACGAGGCAACGAAGGATATCCCCGGCCCCCAGGGAGAAAAACAAAGCATGGGCGTCGTCGGCGCCGCTCCAAGCCCAGCCACAGCAATACCGGCCCCGGAGATGAAAGCAATCCGGAGGGTGCCGAAGAGGAATACAACCCTGACCAGCCCGCCTTCGAGCATGCGGAACAGGAAGATGAGCAGGTCATCCCAGACGAACAGGCGACTGACGGATATCCGTAGGAGGACAACTATATGCCCCCCTACGAAGACAAGATTAGCCTTGGCGATGACAAGTTCGGCGTGGCAGAGGATCCCGTGGAGCAGGAGCGCTTCAAGCGCCGGCTTATTGCCATTGCGAGGAGCCTGAAGAAGAAGCAGCAGCAACTCTAGGATGATCAAGACCTGCTCACAGATAGATGGACTGAAGTCCTGGCAGCCGAGGAATACGGACTCGAGCACCAAACGGTTGACCAGCCACCCCGTGGCCGGGATAAAACGGGATATCAGCCTGAATACCAGCCTGCACTCCCACGCCAATACACTACGACCCGGGGCAACATGCAAGACCTGCAAGATATACTAGAAAACATAGCAGGACATCCAAGATCGATCTACGGATTGCGGGGGCGTGCCCCAACACGCAACGATGACCGTCACGCCGGATACACTATCAACAAGTCTGGCCGGGCCGAACACAGCAACCGAGACCAATTCGAACTGCGTAGCCACATAGCCCAGCACAGAGGCGCCGCACACCCCCTCTGCTTCACTGACAAAGTGATGGATCATGAATTCCCAGAAGAACTCAAACTCGTAAACATCAAATCATACAATGGCACAACATACCCCGCAGTGTGGATCGAGGATTTCCTTCTCCACATTCACATGGCCCGCGGAGACGATCTACACGTCATCAAGTATCTTCCCCTTAAGCTCAAAGGACCAGCCCGACACTGGCTAAACAGCCTGCCAGCAAATTCCATTGGCAGTTGGGAAAACCTGGAAGACGCATTCCTCGACAACTTCCAGGGCACATATGTGCGACCACCGGACGCCGATGACTTGAGCCACATTACTCAACAGCCCGGAGAGTCAGCCAGGAAATTCTGGACCCGGTTCCTAACTAAAAAGAACCAAATAGTCGATTGTCCGGACGCCGAAGCCCTGGCAGCTTTTAAGCATAATATCCGTGACGAGTGGCTCGCTCGACACCTCGGCCAGGAAAAACCCAAGTCCATGGCAGCTCTCACAACATTAATGACCCGCTTTTAGGCGGGCGAGGACAGCTGGTTGGCTCGCAGCGGCAGCACACCACATTCCGGCACTTCAGATGTCCGCGACAGTAACAGCAAGCCACGACGCAACAGACATAAGCGACGGAACAACGGCGACAAAACTAAAGACATGACAATAAATGCCGGATTCAGCGGATCCAAGTCCGGTCAGCGGAAGAAGCCGTTCAAAAGAAACAATCAGGGACCGTCCAGTCCAGACCGTATACTGGAGCGCTCGTGCCAAATTCATGGCACCCCGGACAAGCCAGCTAACCACACCAACAGAGATTGCCGGGTATTCAAACAGGCCGGCAAAATAAATGCCGAAAACAAGGACAAGGGGCTGCACAGCGACGATGACGATGAGCCCTGGCATCCGAACACGAGGGGACAGAAGAAATTCCCCCCTCCCAGGTGAAAACGGTCAACATGATCTACGCCACTCACATCCCCAAGCGGGAACGGAAGCAAGCACTACGAGACGTCTACGCGATGGAGCCAGTCGCCCCCAAGTTCAACCCATGGTCAGCTTGTCCGATCACCTTTGATCATAGGGATCATCCTACTCGCATCTGCAGCCGCATTGGTCTTAGACCCAATCATCGATGGATTCCACCTCACGCGAGTCCTTATGGACGGAGGCAGCAGCCTGAACCTGCTTTATCAGGACACAGTGCGCAAAATGGGCATCGACCCCTCAAGGATCAAGCCCACCAAAACCACCTTTAAAGGTGTAATTCCTGGAGTAGAGGCCCGCTGTACGGGCTCTATAACATTGGAAGTGGTCTTCGGATCTCCGGACAACTTCCGAAGCAAAGAGTTAATCTTCGATATCATCCCTTTCCGTAGTGGTTACCATGCACTGCTCGGACGAACCGCATTCGCTAGATTCAATGCGGTACCACACTATGCATACCTCAAGCTCAAGATGCCAGGCCCGCGTGGGGTCATAACAGTCAACGGAAACATGGACCGCTCTCTCCATACAGAAGAGCATACTGCAGCCCTCGCGGCAGAGGTACAATGCGGCCTCCTCCGACAAACCACCAATCCGGCGACGACAACCTCAAGCACCGTCAAGCGAGTCCGGAGCACCCCGCAACAGGATCATCAGGCACGCCAAGAGCGCGATTAGCAGTCCGGCCTCCGCTTACACCCCATTAAAGCAGCATTCGTGCCACGCGTACACAATTATGAACTCAAAATACCATGGGCACAGGCGGAGGCGCAGCAATGAGTTAGTCAACAGTGCGGTATCACCGCAACATACCTTCATAATCTTTCCGTTTTACCTTTCAGGACATTGCTTTAGTGCAGCCTCTTCAGAAGAGCCGGATTGCCGGACTTACATAGGAGAGAAAACCAAGGAGGCAACAGGCTTTACGCACAGAAGGAAACACCCAGGTGGAATCTATTTATGATCGTTATACCTGTTTTATCTATCTGTACGTGACCTGCCCCTAGATAGGACATGTCAAATAGTCCTATTTATCTCCGCTTAATGCATTCGTTGTAAACATACGCTTAAACATATTATTCATCAATGGGAGATCACATATAGCGTCAGCTTATCAATCTTATTTGAGCATTTTTTCTCGCAAAATGTTTATTTGATATTGCATCCGTACACCTTGGTACGTTCAGTTTGCCAGGGGCTTCTGATGGTGCCCCATAATATGGCAAGTCAAGTCCGAACACTTTCAACAGTGCGACACCCCAAACTTATAGCACTATATGCATTAGCTCCGAATCATGTCTTGGGTCTACAGTTGGGATAGCCCTGCTCCCTTGTTTTGGTACCTTATGTTCCGTTATATCGGCTAAGGTAGCGCAGGGAGAACTACTGCGATTGTGTCCCGGTTATTCCGGACGAGCACCTCAGTAGAGAAAGCCGAAAACTGACCGGCATGATGTGGCGAGAGCTGGTCGCTGTTCGAGAGGTCTTAAAATCCTTAAAGATTTTTCCGCTTTAGGCGATAAATCAGCTTCGTCCGATCTAGGCGTATATAGCGCCCCAATTCGGCCTTCCGGATTCTAGGGGCTTCACTAAAATTTAAAATTGTAGACTTCTATGGCTAAGTGAAAGTTATAAAGCCGCATAGTCCGATTGCCTTGTTCGCTGCGTCGGACACCTCCTTAAGGGACCAAACATTTGGATAAAGAGTGTCCGGGTTTCCACGAACACCCCAGTACTAGTTACGTGGGGGCGGAAGCCAACGACTGGCCTACTTTCAGAATTTTATAAACAGCCGCACAGAAGGTAATATTTTAAATAACAAAAGCGCTACATAGCGCAAGTAACTTCGTCCTTAAATTACAAACATGACAGAAGTGAATTCATTCTAAAATTGTGTCCTTGGTACATTCATCGGCCACGAGACGAGCGCCCTTCATAACGCCATCGCAATACTTCTCCGGATAGCGATGCGCCTTGCCCTCCGGCGGCCCGTCCTTCACCAGCTTTTCCGCATCCAGCTTGCCCCAATGCACCTTCGCGCGGGCAAAGGCCCGACGGGCACCCTCAATGCAAACGGATCGCTTGATGACTTCGAGCCGCGGACAGGCATTCACTATCCGCTTGATCAGGCCGAAGTAGCTAGCCGCAGGGGCTCACCAGGACACATCCGGACTATGAAATCTTTCATAGCTGTTTCGGCCACCCTGTGGAGTTTGACCAACTGCTTCAGTTGGTCACTCGGAGGCATTGGATGTTCGGCCCTAGCATACTGGGACCAGAACAGATTCTCCGTTGAGCTCCCCTCCTGGGCACGGTAGAACTCCGCGGCATATGATACGCTGCGTGGCAGATCTGCGAATGCCCCTGGAGAGCTTCGAACTCGGGTAAGTAAAAGAAACGCCTCCTCCACATGTTTGCTTTGCATAAAGAATTTCTTACCCGCCGCTATCTTTTTGGCCTCCTGGACTTCCTGTTGTGCCTTGTCGGCTTCGGCCTTGGCGTCTTTTATACTAGCAAGGGCCTTCGCAAGCTGGGCCTCTTTCGCCTTAAGATCATGCTCCACGGACTCGAACTTTTTTCCGAGCTCCTAGAGCTCTTATTGTACCTCGCCCACTCTGGCATCTTGCTTCTCGCGCTCTGTGCGTTCCAAGGCCGCCTTGTCTTCGGCCTCGGACAACGCTTTCTTCAGCGAGGCCACTTCGATGGTGGCCCCTGTTACAAAATCTCGACTCTTCGTCGTTAGAATAACTAATTTTATATACCCTTCATTATGTGAGAGCAGGGAATTACTCACCTTTGCTCTCTTCGAGCTGCCTCTTCGTGAGGTCGAGCTCTCCCTGCGCCTACTCCAGATCCCGTTTTAGTCCGGCGATCTCGGCTGTGCGGACAGCAGTGGGAAGCAGCACAGCCTGCTTATTCACATTAACACTTATTATTAGACTCGTGCGGATTATAATTGACCCTCCATTTGGTTTTTCTTTCCGAACACCAAACAGAGTATCAGGGGCTACTACCTATCGGGTGGTAATTTCACATATTTTTTACTTACCTCAAAGCCTGTTAGGAGGCTGGTCCAAGCTTCGGTTAGCCTGCTCTTGGCAGACGAAACCTTCTGAATCACCACACTCATAAGAGTACGGTGCTCTTCATCCATGGAAGCGCCGCGAAGTGCTTCCAACAGACAATTCGGCGCCTCAGGCGCAATGGAAGTCCTCGACACAGACGGCTCGCCCTCCCTAACGAGGGGCTGCCCACCTGAGTCCGGAACCACTAAAGGCTCTGGAACAGTGTTCGGCTGAGAGCCCGGCCTACTGTGGCTCTCACCGACACGATCCGCGGGGATCTTGAACCCCGCGTGTCCGACATCTGAAATTCCGCCTTGGGGTGTCTCCAGAATCACCTCCCCTCGCTATGGGAGCCTTCGGGACAACACCTCCGTGTCATCCGCGGGTTGAGGAGTGGTGGCCGTAGGGAGCGAGTTCATCTCCGAATCGCTCAGGGATCCATCCGAAGAAGATACCTCGGGATGAACCCTGGCCGGACTGCATATACGTTCGGCATTATAAAAAGACTGTGAAGTAAAGTCATTACAGGGTGCGGATACTTACGATCGCGCTAGGAGCTTCCCCCTGGGCAGCCACCCCTTCTCGCTATGGGCGGCCATGGCGGAGTAGTTCGGAAGGGACACCTTTCCCTTCTTGGACGACCCAGCCTCCCCCTCCGGGGCGGCTTTCCTCTTTTTCTCCTCCCCAGTGCGGGGAGGTAGACTTTCTTCTTGCTTCCCCCCAGCTCTGCGGGAGGAATCTGTCTCGTCGTCATCAGACGACGTGAGTATGACGGCCTTGCGCCGAGGGCCTTTTCCGCCCCCCTGGTCCGCCTTCTCGGGCCCCTCACCCTCTCCGGGTGGAGCGGTCCCTTCTTCTTCTTCCTCCCCTTCGGGGGAGGAGTGTGCCTCGTCGTCTTCGGACGAGGCTTCTGGCGCAACCTTACGTCGGAGACCCTTTCGGATCCCCGGGGCCTTCTTATCGGCCTTCTTCTCCAGCCCTTGTAGGGCGCCGGGACCAGCATCTCCGTCAGGAGAGCATTAGTTGGGCTTTCTGGCAGCGGAGCTGGACAGTCAATCTGCTCCGCTGTCTCCACATAATCCTGAACAAATATGCACAATTACTTAAGGCTCCCCCATGAATATATTGGGAAGAACCGAATTTGGTGGTAGCCTGAGAACTCACCTGACTAGGAGGCCGTGCGGCGTGGAGCCCACGGTCCTCGTATGTGGGAGGAGGTACTTCGGAGGCCTTGAACAACGCCTTTCACGCGTTTTTGTGCTTTATGCCATAGAGACTCTGAAGCGTCTGGTGTTCGGCCGGGACGAACTCCCACAGATTGAATGCCCGCCTTTGGCACGGCAGAATCCGGCGAATGAGCATGACCTGGATCACATTGACAAGCTTGATGTTCTTGTCCTTCATGCTCTTGATGCAGTTTTGGAGTCCGGTCAGGTCTGTAGATTCGCCACAGGAGAGGCCCCTCTTTTCCGAGGAGGTGAGCCGCATGGGGGTTCTGGATCGGAACTCGGGGGCCACCGCCCAGTTGGCGTCGCACAGCTCGGTGATGTAGAACCACCCCGACTGCCACCCCTTCACGGTTTCCGCAAAGGAGCCGTCAAGCCAGGTGATGTTAGGCATCTTGCCCACCATGGCTCCTCCACACCCCGCTTGCTGGCCGCTCACAATCTTCAGCTTCACGCAGAAGATTTACAGCCACAAGCCAAAATGAGGCTTGATGCGGAGGAAGGCCTCGCATACGACGATGAACACCGAGATGTTGAGGATGAAGTTCGGGGCTAGATCATGGAAATCTAGCCCGTAGTAGAACATGAGCCCGCGGACGAAGGGGTGAAGTGGAAACCCCAGTCCACGGACGATGTGGGCGAGAAACACGACCCTCTCATGGGGTCCTGGGATTGGAATGACCTGCCCGTCGTCTGATAGCCGGTGCGCTATGTCTGCGGCCAAGTATCCGGCCGCCCGAAGATTCGCGATATTCTTCTCCTTCACGATGGAAGCCACCCACTTGCCTCCTGCTCCAGACATGTTTAGCTGTGCAGAGAAAACTTGGACTAGGGCGCTGGAGCTCGAGGGGGCAAGAGTGGGCAAAGGAGGAAGAAGGCGTGGGCAAAAATGGGGAACTCTTATCCCTTTATAGAGGCGACGGAAGCGGTGCACCTCCCCACTTACCCATTGGGAATCGCTCACCTCCCAAGCGCCACGATTGATGGCATGGTGGGATTACCCATACCCGTATTGATGAGAATCCCGTGGTAAGGGGACACGATCTCTGCTTTGACAAGACGTGTCAAGGAAACTGCCTCGCAATATGCGCTGTGGTTGGTTGTAGGAAAACGGTTCGAATAATGACCCGACCTTGATGACATGTCACGCTGTCTAGAAAGTTGCTAGAAGATTGCATTTGTGAAATATCATTCTCTCTACGGTGATATGTGAGAATCATTTTGCGGATCCGGACACGGTTGAGGTGTTCGATAATTACTTTGGAGTATTCGGAGAAGGAACCCGCCTTGCAATGCCGAAGACAAGACTGCGCGCCGGACTCATCGTCATTGAAGCCTGGTTCAGGGGCTACTGAGGGAGTCCTAGATTAGGGAGTATTCGGACTGCCGGACTATATACATCGTCTGGACTATTGAAGCGTGAAGATACAAGACTCAAGACTCCGTCCCGTGTCCGGATGGGACCCTCCTTTGCGTGGAAGGCAAGCTTGGCGATCCGGATATTGTGTTTCCTTCCTTGTAACCGACTCCATGTAAACCCTAGCCCTCTCCGGTGTCTATATAAACCGGAGAGGTTGGTCCTTAGAAGGACGATCACAATTACAATCATACCATCATAGGCTAGCTCTTAGGGTTTAGCCTCTATGATCTCATGGTAGATCTACTCTTGTACTACCCATATCTTCAATATTAATCAAGCAGGAAGTAGGGTTTTACCTCCATCGAGAGGGCCCGAACCTGGGTAAACATTGTGTCCCTTGCTTCCTGTTACCATCAGCCTAGACGCACAGATCGGGACCCCCTACCCGAGATCCGCCGGTTTTGACACTGACAGTCGCCGCTGGCGGGAGCCTCATCTTCTTGGCGCTGGGGTCAGCCGACTCCATTTTCCTCGAGGGCGTCGCGTCGCGCTCATGGATTTGAGCAGAGTAATGAATGACGAGCCTAGTTGTAGTGCGAGTGAAGAAGAAGGGGAGCTGGGGTTTTTCTATAGTAGTGAGGAAGAAGGGGAGCTGGGTTTTCTGTAGGAGTGAGGTGAGGAATTTGGGGGTACGAGTGGAGCGAGCTGACGTGAGGTGGGTGGGAGCGAGGAGGAAGAAGAGCACCCAGGTTTTTTTGGGGGGCGGTGTGCTGGGTGTGGGTAGCGCCTCTCATTCAGTAAATATATGGGCTTTTGAATTGATTTTACTATTTACTAGTGTGGATGGGCTGTTTTGTCTTGGGCCCAGAGAAACAATTACTGCTAGTATAGTGGAGACACTCTATAGCTACCCAGAAAAACAATTACTACTAGTACAGTGGACACGCTCTACTGCTTCTGGCTCCTCCTAGGTCATTGAAATGTCTCCCTCTACTGAATGCCGTTATACTTTTGTTCACCAACATGCGGGCCATGCAGCGCGCGGGCCCAAATGCCATCCACCAAATTAGAAGGCAGTATGCAGGCGGAGAGTCACCCCGGTCGTAGCGCGGCAGTAAGGAGCCGTCGTATCACAAAACCCCACCTCCCCGCAGTCTAAGTTTGACGGACGAAGCAACCATAATTTCACTCTTCGCTGAATCCCCTTCTCCCTCACCGTCTTCAAGAAAGGCAACACTCGCATCTGCCACTTTTCTTCTCTCCCAACGAAGGGAAGGTAAGTGGATCCGTGATGTTGGTATATTTTTGTTCAGAGAAAAAAAAGAACTTTTGCAAAGCAGTAACCAATCCTCACTCTTTTTTTCATTGTCATTGTGATTGTGTTTTCCTTTCAGTGGTCTCCTAGTATTCGTCAGTTTCATGATGGACCAAGGAGAACCAGGCAAAGATCTGCCGATATTGGAGCAGACACGGGAGGCTGATCCCCACGAGACACAGAGCTCCAAGAAGATGGAGGTAGCCACTGAGCCGACCCCAGATACGCTCACGGCCACTACTGAGATGGCCAACGCCCCATTTGAGGTTACAGCCCCCGTGGCACTGCAGGAGCAGTTTTCCCCCTTCGAGGATGTGTCCCCCCCGCTGAGCTGCCCAAGGTGATTTTCTTCTTTGCCGATCTCGATTGTGGCTTTTCATCTAAGTATGTGGGGATTAATAATGCAAAATTTTATTAGCTTCGATGCCATGCTATACATAGTGGTTTAAATAACTTGTGTTTCTTATACTGAAAAGTAATTCAGAATTTGTTTCTGTTTCAATTAGAGCTCTGATGCAGACAAGGATTGTGTGGTTGTACATGTCACTCGCTATGAGGCGGATGACCTGAATATACGCACTGGGAAAACTGAGTTCTTAGGCTATTGGATCTTAGAAGCCATTTGCAGTTATACAAATGAAGAGTTGTATTCCAGCCTCACTGTTGTCAGACGTGTTGTCCAGGGTGTACTGAAGCACAAGAAGTTCAAAGCTACTCCTTCGTTTGTGAGGCATACTGTTTTTGTCAAGCTTACGCAGGAAGATGACGTGGCATGCCTCCACAAACAAGTTTATCAGTGGCAAGGCCACAAGGTTGTCTTCATGAAGGTTCACAGGATTGAGCTACTGCGGGACGTCCTCGATGATGTTCATGGAAAGGTCCGTCTTGTGTCCAGCCCAAATTAGATCGAGGCATGAAATAGTTGCCCCAGCTAGTGTTTAATAGTAGTTTGGATTGTGTCTAATTATCCAAACTACTACTACTGCTACTACTACTGCTACTGCTACTGCTACTGCTGCTGCTGCTGCTGCTGCTGCCGCTGCCGCCGCTGCCGCCGCTGCCGCTGCCGCCGCTGCCGCTCCTGCCGCTGCCGCTGCCGCTCCTGCCGCTGCCGCTGCCGCTCCTGCCGCTGCCGCTGCC